>NC_137944.1:17708781-18046281 GCF_963969265.1 Rhamphochromis sp. 'chilingali'
GCCTATGTGGATCCTACACAAAAAGAAAGCACGCTGGACCCTTTTAGAACACGAGTGTATGTAAAGCTATTTTGGAGCCCTGCTGGATCTGACACCAGCCTGTGGGGTTCCACCGGCTTTAATCTGCTGCAACAGCGCGCTAACTATAGCCAAGTCATCTGCCTGCTACAAGCTAGCTGTAGCTGATATCGCCTCTGAGGACTCTGAGGAGATTGCCGTTTATCCACAACACTCCTGCACCCCCATTCATCAGCGTCTCTCTGTGGCTTGCTTTGTATCCTTCCTCTGCACGTGTGAATTTATGCATTCTTTATTTACTTCTTCCTTCATTAATACATGTTGCTCCTATCTGTTTTCCCACTCTATCTAAATCTCTAAGGCTTTGTTCTCGTGCCGGTACTGATAGCAAATTCATGCATTGAAAAGTGAGAAGCTCCTCTTCTTGCAAAGCTTAAGAAAGCAATGCCACTACGAGGCGATCATGCTTACCTAGTCAAAATTTTCCTTTATCTTTGGTGCTTTTCTTAGACAGATTTCCCAGTTATTACTTTATTAAGTCTCTGTATGCTGGAAGTGTTTATTTTATACATGCAGTAAGTTAGATGGGCTCTTACTGTCCCCTCACGCAGTCCTCAGCACTCCACGGCTTCTTGTGTGATTATTTCAAAGACTCTCGTTCCGACATAAAATATTAATTAAGCTGACTTCAGTGCATTTGAATCCTCTCTCTACTCCCCATGCTGCCCATTACAGGAAAACACTTTTTAAAAGGTCAGCTTGATGGCACTTTAAAGTTGGAAAGAGTGCTATGTGTGCCGTCTTAAGTGCAGGATACTGCAGGCACTTTGTGTAAATGCAAAAGTAAACTTTAAAATTTGACCTAATTCTGTTAAACGTTATCGCTCACCAATGTTCTGGTTGCTGACTTTGTGAATGTTACAAGTGATACGAGAGATAAGTCTAACATCAAAGACAGCAAGAAGACGAGCATGCACTGCTGCACAGACACACCCTATCAGTTAAGATGAGCAGTTTGAGAGCCTCCCATCCCCTCACAGCCACTGCGCAGATCTCTTCTCAGCTCCCTGTGGACCAGTTCCACTCGAACCAATGGCCTGGCAGCACCGACTGTCTATTTTCAACAATTAGGATTTGGACTGTGCACGCACCGAGCCAAACTCCCCAGTCTGTGCACTCTTTCTGCCAGCTCAGCTCGATGCCCCACCTTGCCAGGAAACGGCCGACAAACACCAGGCTGGAGGCAGAGGCTGCTGATGGAGACAATAACCAGCAGCGTGTACAGACACAACTGGTGCTGAAGCTGCTGGGGGATTGCTCAGGAGAGCGTCCACGAGAAAAACACACCAACACGATTTTGACTTGAAGGGTCCTCTTAACGGTTACAATGATGTGACAACCTATGCACAGTAAATTTTTTTGCTCACCTAATTTTAGGCCACTTTTTAAAAAAAAAAAATCAGATAATATTTTGCTGTCGTATATAGCTGATATAATTGATGCTTTATCTTTGACAGCCTTTGTAATGTTGGATGTGAGCTTTGATTGCCTTTTAGAGAGAACCTTAGCTTTTGATATTAAAAGACTGTCATTTTTTACCTCATTTCCACAGTCTTCACAGAAAAGTAGCTTGGATCCCATGTCTCTGCCAAGGACCCGATATACACTTCGTTTAATCAGGTCACAATTAAGGGTTCATGCTCTTTTGAGCCTTTTGAGTGAGAGTTAAAGAAACCTGGATGTCCTTTTGTGATCTTGAATCGACCGTGTTTTCTGCTGTTGAGTCATTGTTCGGTGAAGAAGGCCGCCAGTTTTGTTGTTTCCCCTCCAGATCCCTCCCTCCCTCCCTTAGTGGAGATCATCGTTGCCCATCTGTGGATTTTCCTCAAGGCTGTTTTATTTTTTGACACATATTTTTTGCCATGCTAATTTTCTCTGCTGTTGATGAGTCATGCAAATCCATACCCGTGTGATGCCTTTGCCAGCTACTGCTTATTTCATAACACCTCTAAATCTGCTTCTTACTCCCTTCTGTCTTCCTGTCTTTCTCATCATTTGTTCTAGATAAGTTTTGGTACTGCCGTCTGTCTCCGAATCATAAAGTCCTGCACTACGGAGATCTGGAAGAGAGCCCTCAGGGCGAGGTGCCCCATGACTCTTTACAGGACAAACGTGAGTAAAACCTTTAATAGTTTGTTTGTTTTTTTACAGTATTTTAGCACAATTTCTATTTAACTGCTTTCCCAATGACTTGCAGAGGAAAATATTTATCAGCATTTTATGTTGATTTCCTGCAAAAATGTGTGTCTTGCTGAATTCAGAGACGAGCAGCAGTCACCGACACTAACAGTTGGCTTTTTACAGACAGTGTTAACATCAGTTTTTCTTGTGGGCCTTGCACAGTGACAGATTTGGGGAAAATTTAAAGTTTTAATCACTTGAAGGAAAAAGGAAAAAAAAAAAAAACAAGAACCCATATGGAATAGCACAGTTGTCAAGAGGATGATGATGATGTTGTTGTTGTTGTTGTCGTTGTTGTAAACTCACTTCTGTCCTCTCTGCAGTGCCTGTGGCTGATATCAAAGCTGTTATCACTGGCAAAGACTGTCCTCACATGAAGGAAAAGGGAGCCCTGAAGCAAAACAAGGTATGTGTTTGTGTGTGAGTGTGCGCACACACATGCACGTGCACATGTGCATGTGTGTGGGCGGGTGGGTGTGTATCCAGGCGAGAGAATGAGTTCCTGTGTATGCGAGAGTTGCATAACGAGGACGTCGGTTACATAATTTCGCTTTAGGAAATAACACAATAACTTGCGTCTCAGCGCTCTGCACAGAGGCGTCTCCGTCAGAGGCCTCGCGTAGAAATAAGTCACCGAATAGTCCGTTAGTTACAGACGACAATTACGCCAGAGGCGCTAAAAACGTGCTGGCATCTTTTCTTCGCTGTGAAGGTGTGATAGTAACGTTTGGGCGCGCCCTCTGCGGTGCCTCAACCAGGGTGAAAGAGCCATCATGTCTGCATCTGTGTACACATCAGCTCTTCCTCGTTCGTACTTTTCCTCTGCAAACCCTCGGCCCCCACCCACGGGACTCCGATATATTGGATCTTGGATAAATAGCCTTGAAGACAAAGGAGCACGCCTCCTCTCTGCTTTGTCTCTTTTATTACCTTGTCGATAAGCGCAGGTCTAGGAGAATGACCTGAGGGGGGTCTGTGGGCTGTCTAGCAGGCCTGTCCCAGCCTTGTGAATAAGAACATAAGCACATTTCATTACTCACTGTTAGAAGACCAGCCAAAGTCACCTCTACAGACTTGAGAGCAGAGCAGGCAGTGCACCGTTTGTGGGACACTGGAAGAATAGAGAAGTGTGAAGTGTTTCCATATTATCTCCCAAATTCCTCCAGATATGTTACGTTACAGCATCACACAAATGATTGGAGGATATATGACAAGTGTGGATGATTGCATGCTTTGCTGTATTTCCACAATGTTCCAGCGATTTATAATGGGACCAGTTTATGTGGGGGGGGAAAAATCATCATCATCTAAAAAGCAAGTGCACATTTATTATTTAAAAAAATATATATTGTGGGAAAGAGGAAATTAAATTAACCCATTACCAAAAAGACTGCTGCAGCACCAGTAAAAGGTGCATGCACTTAATAAGTTCATAAAAAGAAAAGCAGAGCGGTAACAAATGAACACGATCTGTCTTTTAATTGCACCAAAAAAGAGAGGAATTAGCTTTGAGGTCATAAACCTGGAAAAACTAACAATGTTGTTCATTTAACACTCATTTCCTGCTTACCGCTGAAACGCTCAACAACTGTTTCATGAAATGCACGGACATCCTCAGGAATAACTTGATCTACAGTATCCAACAACCAGTCACTCCATCAGCTGTTCTTTGAGTTAAGTAATTATAACAGGTTCTTTACTGAATCAAGAGGGTAAATATAGTAACGACTGCCCTTTTAGATGCTCACTGTGTGAGTGTGCAGCTTAAACCGGCTGCACAGAGTAGATAGAATTACTCTCAGCACTACTTTGTTTTTCTTTCCCTCTCTGAGTCAAATCTGACCACAGATTCTTTTAAGCTCTCCTCGGCTCCAGGCTCAGCCTCTGACTGAGTAATCCCCTACTGGCTTCGTAAAACCAGACGCTAATTTCACACAGATAAATTACTTGCATACATCTACAAATCTGGCTCTGTCACTACACTGTCCTCCTTCTCCGTCCAGTTAATTTCATAAAAGAGACTGAAGTGAATTTGTCTTTTTTGTCCCCGATCCCCAGCCCCTACTGTTATTTTACAGTAGCTAATATAAAAAGATCCCTACATATATCTCACCGGTACCGGATGAGTTAATGTGCAGCTGATATAACAGATGGTGATGGGACGTGGAGGAGAGCAGCATCGCGCTAGTATGGCAGCATTGTACTGTAAATCTCACCTGGTATTTCTTCTTCTTTTCTTTTTTGCTTCTACCTCTCTCTCCGTCCCACCTCCTCCACTCTCACTCGGTCTTTGCACCATTTTCTCCGCCTCATATTCTCCCTCTGCTTTTCACTCTGTCCTCTCTGCAGGAGGTGTTAGAGCTGGCCTTCTCTGTCCTCTACGAGTCGGACGAATACTTAAATTTTATCGCTCCTGACAAGCATGAGGTAAGCTGACCCTGCAGTTGTTGACAGTGTCACACAGAATGAACGTGTGGGATTACGCATAGAGATCCAATGCATGGTTTATGCAGGTATAGAGCTGACACTTAAATAGTGGAAAGATGCCTTTATGGACAGATATAATTTCATCGAAAAACAAGTATAAAGCTTGTGCAGGTAAAGTGAAAAAAACATGTTTTCTGACGTGTAAAGCATAACTAGAACTGTTTAAACGTTGCATATGAAATGATGAGCGTTCATAGTGCACCAGCCTGTTTGCCGTTGGCTTGGAATGAACTTTATTTGGACTTCTGACTTAACAATGACTCGACCCAGTTTGCCTGACTTCATTTTAGTTTGCCCCAAAAGGCTTTAAGACAGCTCTACTTATAAATATCTGATAGTCCTTGGGGAATGTGGCAAATAGAATTGCAATGTTGGTGGTTTTTTATAGATTGGGGCCAAATATAACTCACTGTAAACAAAGGTGTAATGCCTGAAAGCTTTCGCTGAGGAATGTAGAAACTTTTTGCCTTTTTTTTAAGGTGTTTTCTCTGTTTCGCAGAGTAGATTTTAGAGGTTTTGTTCTTTGTGCCGTACCTTTTTTTTTTAACCATTCTTATGAATATTCTAATTAACGTGCCTCTGCCCGTCTCTCCGCAGTATTGTGTGTGGACAGATGGTCTGAATGCCCTCCTGGGTAAGGAGATGACCAGCGAATACACCAAATCTGACATGGACACCCTGCTCTCTATGGAGATGAAGCTTCGCCTCTTGGATCTAGAGAACATCCAGATTCCAGAGGCCCCGCCCCCGATTCCCAAAGAGCCTAGCAACTATGACTTCGTTTACGACTGTAACTAGGTGTACGACCCCACAAGCCCGAACCCGAAACAAACCCCAAACCCACTGTATTCACTGGACCGGTCCCCTTTTCTTATAAACTGGAACAAGAATAAATAAAAAAAAACAAAAACATATAATATAAAAAAAATGAACTGTGATTGAAAGAAAAAAAAGGATTTCTTGAACTATTTTCCTCTTGCTTCTTGCTAGATGTTTATAAGGGAGAAAATGGTGCGTATTAACGATAACTGTTTGCACTTGAGGGACTTGGGGGTCGATGCAGAGTCATCACGTTGCCATGGAGAAGAGAAACCAGGAAGTGTTTGTTTGGCCTGTCGTTGGTCGTCCCACGTCTCCTCCTCCTCCTCCTCCTTCTTCACTCTCCTCCAGTGTCTGGTGTTTGAAGACATTCACCCTTTTCTTCTTCTTGGCTGCGGCGCTTACTGTCATTTTGCTTCAAGAATATTGTGGACAAAAAAAGCTTAGAAATTCCATTGGATTGTCCTTCCTTTATGTTCATGTTATTATTGTTCCTCAGGGCTTTTGTCACTAGGGGGTGAAGGCTATAGGGATCAAGATGGTGGTTGTGGGATTCAAGAGCAGGGAAGGACGATTGGGCGTCAACGGGGAGGGGGGCGTCAACTTCCCAGTAGTATTTCCTGTCACATTCCCACTTACAGTAGGACAATTGTGGCAGCTAAGTGTTTCCCAAGAGGCTGAATTACCTTTTAAGATGAATACTTTTTAAAAACAGAAAGAGAAAAACTAGTGTCGTCTGTCTACTCTGCCCTGCTTCACATGTAATAGAGACTGTTAGAAAAAGTCAATCCTTGAAATCCAGGCACTGTACCACAGTAAAAAGCCTCTTTTTGAAATATAAATGTAATTATCCCACCACTGCTTATTGCTTATTGTACACACCTACACAGTGGCTTTGCCATAGAACAACTGTAAAAGCGCCACCATTGTGCAACACGCGCTCAAACACACACTTGTCTCCCGCTCGTTTGGGTCTCTCGTTGTAAAGACTGCTGTACACAACATTCCTAAGCAATATTTTAGCTTTTTTTTCTTTTGTTTCGTTTATCATTTGTAAAATGACTACGATTTAGTGATTTTGCTTTAGAAAAACGAAAAAGAACAAAAATTGTGAACGTGCCGGGTAGTTAGTATTGCAAAATGTAAGTTAGTATTTGATCAAGGGAAGTTGACATTTTTTGTGTATGTTCAGGACCATATGGCCACAAAATTGAGAGTTTATGTATTTTTTTAATTTAAAAGCAGATCGTGGTTGTTATTTCTAAGTATGATTTATATATTCCCCCCTCCCCCTTCCTATTTAATGCCTTCAGATTGTTTTGTTTTTTTCTTTAGGATTTTTTTCAAAGCCCCTCAAAACTGCTGTTTACATTAAAGGTTTAAGAACTGTAACCACTCTACACTGTGCCTCTCTTCATTCACAAAGCACAACCGCAAGGGTCCAAGACATGACTCGTGATGAAAAGCAGTAATAGTAATTTCACTCTGTACTGAGACATTTATTCTGATTTGTCACTCAGGCCGAATCCTTTTAACAATGAAAGACACATCGCTATAATTAATAGGTAACGGTCCTGGAGGCAATCTGTTTTTAATGGAACAGATAAAACAAGATTAACTATAACACAAATGAAAGCACTTCGATATTATCTGACCAAATCGCATGTTGGCGCAGGATTCAATTCACAGGCATATGAAGGAGTTTTGTGTCAGTCTGCATCTGGACACAGACTTTAAGATCATCAGTGTCAAACAGCTACACTAACGCAAAACCATTTTAAGAGAAGTTACCAGACTTTGATGAAGTATCACAATATGGTCCTAAATTATTCTTGGCTTTAAACTTTAAAGTTTGCTTGATAAACCCAGATCCAGCACCAGGGTTCTTCTGGGCTCTTGATATGTGATACAAGATTTCGCCAAACCAACTTGTCTGGACCAGACATATTGCAACTAAGTTAAGTGGGTGTTTTCCAGTCTGTTCACCTCAGTCCTTTTCTTGGTTCTTGAGTTAACCAGGTTTTTTCTCCAGTGCATCTCAGTCTGCAGATGTCTTGGTTAAATCCTCAGTTTCCAAAAACAGTCAGACTCACATCTTGATATCTTTACGAACCTTTCGTTGACCATGACAAGCTTTCGGCAGTATAGATCGAGTCCTTCACTTCAAACGCCACCGAACTTTTCACGATTTTTGTCAGACTGTCTAGCAATTCTTTAAAGTGGTCTTGAGCAAACGTTTAAAGACCTTCTTTGGTCATTGTCTACTTTTTCACTCCTTTTCAATGCAGTCCTTGTACCTGAAAATTTTGAAAGTGATGTTTTGGTTTGTTTTTGAAGCCGTTTTATTGTAACTTATCACTCAAGCATTAGAAAAAAGCACCTAACTCAACCAGTGTTGTGTCGACACAGACAACTTAACTCATTCACTGCCACTGACGTCTATAGCCGTCAATTGCAGTGAATGAGTTAAACCCATTGACTCATGGCTGGCAGTGAATGAGTTAACAAAGAACATATTTAAGACTAAATTTCTCTATGCATTTTATTAGAAGTAGAATATTTTTTCCCCATTTCTTTAGTTGAGTCTAACCAAAGATCATGCATAAAATTGTATTTTTGCACAATTAGCTACAAACTTGGGATCTCCTGCCATGGTGTGCAGTGAGTCCTTTAAAATGTGAGGAAACTGAACAAGTCAAGGACAAAAGAAGAACTGTCAGGTCTTAAAAAAAATATCTGGGGCATATGAATAGAATCTGAAAGTCGTGTCCTTAAGAAATAGGGAAAAGCCCTGACACAGGACCCAAGAGATGCATCTGTCCCTTCAGTTGATCCATCAGCGGTTCACTGAGGCCCCAACCTGAAATGGTCTCAATGGAAAGGTGGCTGTCAAGGAATCATTCTTAAGGAAGGAAAACGGGAGGAAAAGGCTGAGATATGCCAAATTATAGAACAACTGGACTGTAAATCAGTGGCACTTGTATTTTTTGGTTCAAATCATGGTCAATAAGTACACAGCTGTATGTCAGCCAATAGTGTTGCTGATTCTGTCAAAACTGATGGAATGGACACAGAAAAGTACCATCAGATTTAGATCCGCCATTCAGTACCAGCTCTAAAATACCTGCTTTGTTTTTTAACATAAGAATCACTCTGGCAATGCAGTAAAAGCAAATTTGGATAAAAACAGAATGGAAATATATCAGTCATGGATTGGTCTCCCCATTGTTAGTGAAGCATTGTAGGATCATCTTGACTAAGGATAAAAACTCAGCTAAAAATAACCAAATAATGCAAGCTAAATAAAAACGTTCAGCATCTGAACAGTAAATCATAAACAGCACACACCTTGCATTCAGGTGGGTGAGAATTGTCTTGGTGAGTAATAGTTTCTCCACCATCCCACCTCACAGACCTCCTGCAGAGACCGCAGGTTCATCTCCGTCTGTCCAGAAGCTGTTACAGCTCCATTCAAAGCAACCACAAATGTGGCATTTTATGTTGTGCCACTTTCAGAGCAGGCATTTCTCTCACAGAGAATGTCGCCTTTAGTAAAGCAATATTTCATCTTTATGAATCTGCCCTTTTACTTTGAAATAGAGTTCTGTGTGGAAGTCGGCAGAAAATGCAATTTTCAAAGTTTATATTATATTTCACAGCTAAATAGTTCAACTTTTGTTAGTGACACATTACATGAATCTCAAACTTATAATATTGCTACTTTCAGAGCAGTCACTGGAAAATCCTTAAAAGATTTATGAAAAAAAAAAAACATCAGTGAAACTCGTGAACTACTAAGCACCAGCTTTTGTTTTTAAACTCAATATTTAATCTCAGTTTGCCTTTTGTGTATACATCCCTGGTTTTGGTGCTTGGGTTTCCCATTACATGCCTGGCTGTGTCACAGGATGTTTATTTCCCAACACGCAGGTCATAGCGGCTCCCTACTCCTTAGTGTGTGACACCATTTCCTGCTTGACGGCTCTATCTGCTACCCGGCCCAGGAACCTCCACCGAGCTCCGTCTTTAGGCGAAGATTGTTCTCACACTAATGGATACTGATGCCCTGTGCTCATTAGAAATGTAAGTCAGTGCCTAACAGCATCTGTCTCTCACTCTCTTAAGCGAGGAAGAAAATATTCTACCTCTTGCCTCCCACCCAGCCTTCGTTTCAGTCACAGTGTCTCTCACTCACACGCAGCGTGCAGTTATTTGAACAGTTAAATGGCTCCATTCCTGCGAGGGGAAGCTGTGCTGTGTATGTGAGAACAGCCAGTCTGGTAGAGTGGATTACTCAGTAGACCTGATGTTCTTTGTGAATATCTAGTAGCTACTCATTAGAGGAATACCAAAACCCTAAACTTAAAATCAGTTCATGTTAAGTGTGACATACGGTTCACATATCAAAGCTTAACACTGACAAACCTCACGCCGTCCTACAGTCCCAAATATTCATAATGGTGGCAACTCGATGGGCTCGGATTTTGTGCATGCCCACCTTGTAATATGTCTCCCTGTATAGATTTTAACTGGGTTAGTTCAGTCTTTTCTATTTTCCATGTTCAAGAAATCAAACATTCCACTTTCCAGTGCCAGAGGGCAGGTGATTTACTAATCATGTCTTCCTGAGGTGCAACAGATGAGGAATGAATATGAGCTAAATCCAAATTTGGTTGTATAGAAAATTACAGTCAGCTAAATGAGAGAATCAGATTAAAATACTGACAGTAACTGTATCATTTAGGCTACTGAAGTAAAAGGGGCCTGGTGTTGTGTCAGGATCACTTGAGTCAAAAGTGGGATTGCTACTTTATCTGCAGTAACAGAAGTTGGTGGTATGTCTCTGTTCTAGGACCTCCCCGCCCTTCCACACATGTACTTGGGGAGCTTAAGGAGGCAAGAGCACACATTCCCATTCTTCCATGTCTACACAGGGCAGGCAGCAGCAGAGCAGATGTTAGTGGCTATGGGTTTGACACTGACTAAGTTAAAAGGTTATGAACTGTAGGTGCTTGGGTGGGTGTGGGTTGCACTAACGGTAAAGCAGTTCGCGTAGCATGCCATCAGAAGGGCATCAGCAATTGCTCTGATGTGTCAGAACTAATGCTATGCAACATTTCTGTGAAGACCAATGCATTGCATTACAGTGTTTCATACTGAGGCACTTGTATTATTTGCTTGTTTTACAGCTATATCGATCAATATATTCTGAATGCATCCTCAGCTGCAGATCAGTGGGGATTTTATTTCTATATACCACAAATCCATATCTGTTTTTATTATATAAGGTGCACTCTGTGCTTCGGTGTTTGTGTACGCAAGAGTGCTGTCTGTGTTTATTTTTCCACGCACGCTCATCTGCGACAAGCAAGAGAAAAAGGACTTGGCTGGCCTCATTACGAGTTCTTGGAGACTTCATGCAGAGAGCGAGACAGCAGCCCGAGGGCCGGAGCCAGCAGGGCGCATCTCGTCTCCTCATCCAGGAGGACACACTAATCAAATCAGATTAAGGCTGGGACTGATTACATGGGCATGCACACTTCCACAGCAGGTTATCAGACAAGCTAGCATGGCAAACTCATCGCTCCTTCTGCACTCACCAGCATCCACTTGATAGCATTTAAGGGTCAGCCCAGACAAACTCACAAACAACATGGTTGCATCTGATACTATGGCGGCGAGGTCTGCAGATCCGCAGCTATTTTCTCTGCCAGTTGTTTTTTTTTATTTATTTTTTTTTTTTTTATTGCAGTAAAATTCCTTTTATCTTCAGAGCAGCAGATTTGCCAGCTAGAGATATTATCGAATGCGCTGCCATAGTTCAGTTTCTCCCTAAGGGTGTTATTGACAAAACGTCGTCTTACTCGAGTAAATCACAAATCTAATGGTGCCAAAATAGCAGCTAACAGGCAGAGGAGAAAAAATACATCGGAGAGTGGTTCCAAGTTCTCTTGCTCATCATTTGTATTGACTTGTTTTCTCCGCTTGCATTCACTTTCTCATTTCTTTAGACTTTAGTCCAATCTGGCACGTATCAGAAACAACACTGATGCTATTGATGAATGCAGGGACAGATCCATTTCCCTTGTGTGTTATTATTCACCTGACCCAAGGGCAACAATTTTCAGTCCATATGGAGCCGAATGAAAAGAGCTGGAAGCTGCAGTCTAATAGCTTTTCTTAAAATCCAAGTGTTTTTTTTTTTTTACATATATAAGTTAAAATACACTTTATAAAAATCTCCATATACTGTGGTAGGAAGAAGGCTTTGTTTTCTCTATATTCACAATGAGACATAAGCAGTTTGGAATTACTTGTACAAGGAGTTGGTGTAGGAAGAAAAAAGGAAAAGCGTGCTCACCAAAGGGATTGCGATCCATCTCGAGGGGAAAATGAAAGTGTATAGCCACAAATAAATTACACCACACATGCATAAAACATCAGCTCCATCCGAACAATAAAGACAGAAACTGTAAGTAAATTACTTCTGAACAGACGCATGTGCACTGACTCTTACTTTTCCTCCTGCTGCTGCAGCACCCGGAGCCCTGACCCAGGATTATCAGGGCGAAATGATTGCATCAACCCAGACAAAGATCATCCCGCTGAAAGTGGGGAAACTGTGATTTAGATGAATGAGTACAAGTCTGGAAGTGATTTCCATTCCCGCCCCAACAGTTGCTTAATCTCAGCAATCTGAAAGTCTTATCGTCGTTGGTGCTGTTGCTGTGGTGATTGATTGAAGAGCTCTTCACAGAGTGCTGCAGTCACTCAGCAATTGCAAGTGTTTTACAGGCACAACGGGACTAATGCGCATCCAATAGAGCCAGAGGTGCAGTCTGCCAAGACGTGCCCGCCCTGAATCACTGGGAAACTGCTGTAAATTTAGAAGAGGCCAAGTTCATGTGTATCGCTAATTGCAACACCTGAAATGGTTTATGACCACAGCCGAGCAGAGACGGATGAGAAAGCAATATTACCACAAAATCTAGAGGATATGTTGAGGAATCTACTAATTCGTGTTTCACTGAATTAGTAGATTTCAAAATTTCCTGTTTGTTTTTTTTCCAGGGTTCATTTAATTCCTGACATCAAAAACCAAACCGCCTTAGAAAATTCACAAATATTTGGGATGCTAAATTAGTTTTCCCTCAGTTTCAAACTGAACTTGTCTTCAAATTACTGACACTTTAATAACTACAGAACAATGGTGTCTGTATTCATAAAAAAAGAAAAGAAAATGCCCTACTTTTTCTTGTACCTTGCAGTCATATCCCTGCCAGGAAATGTACCTGTCAAGAAGAAACAAAACCTAACAGAGCTAAAACGGTCCCACACTCATCTCTCATCTCCGCCTTTCACTTATTCCATTATATGCATTTTAGTCAATTCCCATCACAGCATCCCTTATTATTTTTTCTATTTCTCATATATCATCTCTTTTCTGTTTCATCTAAATCTGTCACAAGCAAGGCCTGTTCTCCTTTGCATTGATCAGCATCTAATTTTAGTGAAGGCTGACGCCTCTTGATGTTGTAAAATGAACGAGTGCTTTGTTGTATACCAGAGCCCTTGAATCAGTTGCATTGACTTTGAAGAGCTGGAGCACCAGTGATGAGGAGGTGGTGGTGGAGGAGGGGCTGATGATATGACAGTTAATGAGGTAAACATTGCCCCGGGTGCCTGTTTTTGGGATTGGAAATTTAGCTCCTATAATTTCCACCCAAATTCACCAAAAGTCACCATATGTTCAGCTGCGTGGCGCTTTGATGAAGAAGAGCCGTGGGAGAATGAAAGATGGATGACGATGAACTCACAACCACAGGGAGCGTTTGTCTGATGCACCAATAAATCTTCTGGATTTCCCCACCGCCAGCCCTCTAACCTGCCAAAGCTGCTTCAGATAAAACAAATGTCTTATCCCTCAACCAGGTGTAAGATATGTTCAACCTTCATTGCACGTTTGTTTGTTTTTTTTGAGACACAATAGGTGTGGCTCCTAAGCCGACTCTGCCGTGCTGCTTCTGCACAACTGGCAGACAGAGAATTTCCTGCCCCGTGATCAATAAGGCAACAGTAATTTTTCCTTAAGTCCCATGAGACGGAAATGAAATGCTTCTAGTCAAAGTCCTATTTGTGCCGCCTCCTCCTTTGTGTAATTTTAAAAGTGCTTTCTTCATGAATTTATGACTTTGCCTCATTACAGGTGAGACAGATTGATTATGAAGCGGAGAGACTCCCACAGGGCCATTTTTTCATGCTGCATTGTGTGGGACTGACACAAGACTAAAGGAAGCCAAAATCAGCGCTGAGTGTCTATATTTACCAGTGCAGAACCTGCCAGTGCCTGTGTGTGTGTAGGCTGAGAGCAGGAATATCGCTTCAGTAGGAAAATATTGCGAAGGCTGTTTATTGCAACGGCTGATGAACAGGGTGAAGAATCAGGAAAGACTCCGTTTGAGGTGTTGTGGGAACCTTTGGTCAAAAGTTACCGAGATACAGGACCTGCAGATATTTTAGGCACTGATCGGTTAAAACCAGTAAGAAAAGGACGACTGGAGCCAAACAGAGGCCATGGACACTTTGGAAGGGTTGTTTGATCCTACTGTTTCTAAAGCTTTTTATTACAACTGCTAGAACACAAGAGTGCATTTTCCTAGTATTGGTAGATGTTTTCATGGTGTTTTAAAACCTTGAAAAGCTTCTGATTTTGAAAAAAAAAGATCTTCAAACAGACTGCTGCTGCTAGACTGATAGATTTTGGTGATATCCCTGTGTGCTGATTATAGTGCAGAAAGGTTACAGCCATAGACTCCATTTTCAGATTTTTCTTTTTCTAATTTGACTTCAATCTTTCTCAGTGCGGTTTTATATTTCTAGCCATTAACATAAATCACTAATCTGTGGCATCTGTGTGACCCAGCAGCTGGGTGGTTGGGACCTACTCTCTCATTTGATTCGTAGCCGAGTAACGAGTAAAGTAAGGGATTACTATTGCAAAAACGGTAATTAGATTACCGTTACTTTCCCGTAGGAACGCTGCGTTACTGCGTTACTAAAACCGTGATTTTTTGCGAGAATGTCTCATGACAGTGACGTAAGCGAGTGCGACGTTCGTGGCAACAGCTGTGTGCAGATCAACAATGGATCACATATCGATTGTGGGAGAGAGTATGAGTGTGCAGCGTTTAAAGCGTGGAAGTACTGACCTTACTTTGAGTTTGATTCCATAAAAAGTGACAAAAACATTAGTGTCCATTGTGCATGGGAAGAAAACTTCTTTTTACAGTGAAAAAAAAACCCCTAAACTTCCAAGCAAGCACAGAGTAGCTATGACGTAATGGGAAACTCACAGAGAAACTCGCAGATTCTTCCACTGACCGCTGCGGCACACCTGCACCAGGGTAAACCTCTGCCTGCCCTACTCCTGCAATACAGGTGAAAATAGAGCAACAGGACCGCTGAGTCTTTGACTTTATTTATTTTCTGCTGTGTTTTACTTGCATCTATTTCATAGGTGTCAAACTCTGGCCCGTGGGCCAAATTTGGCCCGCAGCCTAATTACATTTGGCCCGCGAAGCCAAACCAAATTACTATTAGAGCTGGCCTACTGGTATTATACAGCTAATATATATATATGTTGTTTAGTATTAAGCTTTGCTTGTTCCATATTCAGTTTGAGTCCATAAGAAAAGATTCATTCTTATATCTGGAGGATTAAATATATTTCAATAAATATTAACGTTAGCCCGCGACTTTGTTCCAGTTTTGAGTTTTGGCCCACTGTGTATTTGAGTTTGACACCCCTGATCTATTTGAAAGACTGAGTGTAAACACAAAAAATATTTTATTTTATGTGCTGGAATGTGCAGAAAATAGGTTTAAATAATAAACAAATTTCTTCCAGTCAGAGAATGTTGCATATAATTACATTTTTTCTTGATGCATAGAGTTAAAAGATTAAAACTAATAAAACAAGTTTTAAAAAGAGACTTTTCCATTTGATTACATTTTGTATGATGGATTATGCAGAAAAAGTAGAATTGGGCTGAAAGATCTATCGCTTTATCACCTATTCAGGTTGTAAATCGTGTTTTTAAAAAGTAACTAAGTAACTAAGTAATTAATTACTTTTGAAAATAAGTAATCAGTAAAGTAATGGTATTACTTTTTGGGGAAGTAATCAGTAATTAGTTACTGATTACTTTTTTCAAGTAACTTGACCAACACTGTTTGTAGCCCACAGTTTTCTTTCTTCATTGGACTCAAAAATAAAGGCGAAAAATGTACAGAGAAAAATCAACAAGAAAAATGAACCATAACTTCTTCACACATTTCTATACCATTATATAAAACTTCAAAATATCGGGGTTTTTTTTAGAATGAAATGTTAGTGCATTCAGACCTGCATGCTACCACAGATTCAACAAGGTGCTGGAAAATTCCTCTGAGATTTTGCTCCATATTGAGATGATAGCTTCCAATATTTGTTGCAAATTTGTCAGATGAATGTCCAAGGCATCTCCCACATGCTTTATTGGACTGAGATCTGGTGACTGTGGAGGCCATTTGAGTTTCTTGAACATGACAATGTTAAAAAAAAACATTACCTAAGCTATATGACCACAGGGTAGCTGTCAAAAGAGGGGTACAATGTAGTCATAAAGGTTTCACAATGGGTTCACCCAAAACCTTGGCTGATTGTGACCTACACCAGTTTTCACACCTTAGCTCGTGGGATTAGGTAGAGGATCATTAGAGGGTCCTTTTGTCCCTCTTGGAAGGACACTCCCACATTTTTAAATTAAGTCACCTCGTTTCTCCCTTTGCACACGTTTTGAATTTCAGCAGGTCGTTTCAAACATGCAGATACTGCACATCAGTCTGCCATGTGACTGATTAGAAACTTTGCATTAAAAAGCAATTGAACAATTGTACCTAATAAAGTGGTAGGTAAACCGTTCTGTGACATATTTGAAAGTGTTTCATTGTTTCAAAACACATTTTGTCTCAATTCACATACAGGTGTTTTCCTTTGTGTGGAGTGTGAACCATCTACTTCACAGTAACTTGCACCTTGACCGTTCTCGTTAGTTTTATAAACTTCTAAGAGCAGCGGACGTGTTGACACACTAATGGAGAGAAAGCAGAGAAATGCTCCTACATTTGTTCTTGCTGGTTCACTGTCATGGCTTATTAGGTAGTTTAATGGAACTGAGTCATCATTAATGTTATTAATTACTCGTGCTTTTTGTGTTGTGAAGTCAAAGTGTCTGTCACGACAAAAGTTTCAACCCTGCTTTAGCTTTTAAATACTTCCCACAATAATATTCAGTGTTTTGTTAGAAAATCAACTGTGTTTAAAGAAACCCATTCAAGCTAAAATGATCCAAGATGCTTACAGAAAACAAGTCGGAGAAAATGATCATTTTTAATTAAAACATGTTCATAATTTATACTTCATTATAATGTGCGTCTGTGCATTAATTACATTCAAGGCCTTTCCAGTCTAATTCACAACCAACTGAGTAAAGAACTTTATATACACACAATGTAATCATTTACAATGTCAAAATTAGGCTGAAATGGTTAAACTGTTAATGTTTGATCACGCTAAAGTCACACGTTGTCCAGGTTTAAATTTGACAGATTTTCTGTCTCCAGAGACGCCAAAGCCTTCATACCTAAAGAAAGTTTTAAAAAGATTTATATTAAAACACTGAATCAAATCAGAATGCAAAGTTACGTTTTTGAGTAGTAAAACAGCAACTACTACGTGTGCAGTTTCTCTACTCTCATTTAGTTGTTCAAGTTATTTCCCAAATTACACAGTACTGCAACTAAGATTTGTTTTTTTCACATTGTTTGTTTGGTTTTTTTAGTCCTCCATTGACGCAACCTGTCAGGAACCAGTTTTTCATGTTTTTAATTTCCTGCTGTTGATGACACTAAGTATCTTATGATGTCCTTGATAAACTGAGCATACTAAAGTCAATATTAAACAAATAACTGTTATAAAATCCTATTATTTCATTTGTACTGCTCACTTACAGTTTTGTGTATCTCTTCCAGTCGGCTTGGCTGAGGGAGGGTTTGGTCACGGCCAAGGCGGCGTTCACATGTGCTTGGCGCAGCAGCAGGCCTGGTTGTTTGGCAGCTGGATGCACATAAGCACACTCTTCCTACACAAACAATCACAAAGTAATTTTATACATAGTAGCTCATATAGGAAGATCTGGCTCTACAGGATGGAAAAGACTAGTGAAGCCAACTACAATGAAAAAAGTCCTAATCAGAATAACAGCACATTCAGACGCTCAAATATATTCATTGGAGTCACTCACATTGGCTTTCCTGTAGTTGTTCTTGATGTTATTAATCTCTTGTTGTAGTCGCTCCAGTTGCTCTTGGCCAAGCTCTTCATATCCCCTCTGGAGTGAGGGCATGTACGCAGGATTGACTGAGCTAGCGTGGTCATGAACTGATCCTCCAGTAAAGTCAGTGTTTATGGAACTGGGTCCAGAGATGCACTGGGAGTTCTGTTAAAGCAGGAGGATCGGAGGAAGAAAAAAAACACACAAAAATTATGAGTGATAACATTTTTTTAATCCTATACTTAGTACTACACTTGTACTATGTGGTAGTAGTGCTCACTGGTTTTGAATTCTCCAACTCGGACTCAGAACTCTCAAAGTACAGTCTCCAGACATTGCCGTAGTGGTGTTTGTTTTCTGCATGAAGCTCACTGGGCTCCACGACCACCATAGACTGGTCCAGCCCCATGCCTGACTCTCCCTCTCCCGCCGAGTCGTCTGACCCACTGCCCTGGTTGTTCGGGAAGATCATGGAGGAAAGGCTCATGTCGCTTTCTGAGCCAGAGTTCAGCTCCTGATTGCCACATAGGAAGAGAGGGTTTAGACGTTCATATATATGGATTCACGAGGATTTGTAGTGTCCAACATGGGTCTTAACTGTGATACTACAGCTCAGTTTGAAATTAGTTTAAGCCTACTGTGCCTCAGGTAAGTTATTCCATTACATTTCTTGTCACTAAGGTTGGAGATAATTTAAATTAAGCTGAAAACTGATAATGGATTCAGAACTGGAGCAATTCACATGCTGAGACACATACAAAATACATTATTTAATTTGCCTGAGGGGCTAAAAAAAATGCTTGGCTGCAACAAAATGAACTATAAATAATGGAATGGACAACAGTTCCCTGACTTCCTGTTTTATTAACCTAAGGTAATACATAATAACACAGTCATCAGACAATACTTTAAGTACAATACACTTACATGTGGTGCGCTGGTGCCTATGCTGTTGTGGACAGCCTCCAGCTGTGCATTGTAGAGTAAGGCTTTCAGATCTGCCCCGGTAAACTGCTCTGTCGCTGCTGCCAGCTGCTCCAGGTCAACATCGGGAGCCAGGGGGACGCCTGCAGTCAGAGCTTTCAGGATCTCCACACGAGCCTCCTGGAAATGTGACACAATAGCTCGATTTAAAACCCAAGAATCTTTCATGTAACATGACTCAACATTACTTTTTGTCTTTTAAGGACTGATACATATATAATGAGTTTAGAAGTGAAGTGATGTTAATTAATAATTATTAATATTCTTTTAAACCAACAAACCAGGTCAGGGGGAGGGCAGTAAAGGGATTTGTCCAGCCGTCCAGGTCTCAGCAGGGCCGGGTCAATCAAATCTGGTCGGCTGGTGGCTGCAAGCACGTACACATCTATGAAGACAAACACGAAGAATTCAAATTTATTTATTTTAAATTGAATTGAATTAAAGATCCCTCCAAGTATGTTTCAAGACAGATTAAAATGCTACTAATTCGTCCACAAAAAGGTTTAACCACATCTCTATAACCTTTCATAGCCAACTATATTGTTCAAATGTACTGGCCCAAGGTTTAGAGCATATTCATATTAGTCATAAGTATCACAATGAAGCACGTTTGATATATTGTAACCGAGCATAACATGCTTGGTCATGATTTAGTGAACCTTCACTTGAAGAGGCAGTAGCTGAGCCCAAGCATAGAACTTCAGTGTTTTTTTCCGATGAGAAGCTCATCTGAAGTAACTAATTGAGCAATCTATAAGGCATTCAAGAGGAACGTTTACTGCTCTGAAAACAGCATAGTTCAAACCCCAAAATGCATAAAATCATCACTGTACTTTGGAAAAGTGTTTTTCGAAACCATGTGAGTGCAAGAGTGAAGAGCACTCGGGTCTACACAGTTAAGTGCAGTGTGAGTGGAAGCCAGCCAGGAGAGGCAGGACAATTGTGCAAGGGTATGGTACAAGGTAACCCTGCCAAGTGTAGATTCACCCTTATTTTATTAATGTATTGACTAAACAGTGGCCATAATCACATTTAATTAAAAAAAAACAACATCCATTATACGTATATTGTTTTTCCCCATCAATCCCAAAATTGTTAACATTAAATTATCAAAGTCATGCTTAGATGCTCTGTCATTACCCAAAGGTCCATTTGAGCCAGGAGGGAAAAAAACTGAATGGACTTCATGAGACTTAACCCCCACTTAACTTTAAATGGCTTCAAACACTTCTGATCTCATCCCAACAGAGTCAGTCAGGAGTTAAAGCAGATTACTACAAAGCACTCGTGATGATGACTGTGTGTATAGTTTAAAGATGTATGACGTTACCCTGCAGTCCCTCCACTCCATCCAGCTGGGTGAGGAGCTGGTTGACCACGCGGTCGGTTACACCTGTGCTGTCGTGGCCCCTTCTGGGAGCCAGAGCGTCAAACTCGTCAAAGAACAGGATGCAGGGCTTGGCGGCTTGTGCCCTGAAAGAGGCAGAAGAAGAAGTGATTGAAGGAAATAAAAAGAAAACATTTCATTTATGTGAAACGCCAATACTTTACCATTACTTCAAATGTTTTATGTTAATAATTATAACTTGCAACAAAAGGTAATAACACAGCAACAGCGATGCCGGGAGGAGTTTAAAAGTTCACTAACCTCTGGAAGACATCACGGACTCCCTTCTCACTGGCTCCAATGTACTTACTTAGAAGTTCAGGTCCCTGGAGGGAGAGTTTAAAAAAATCTCTTGTTGCTGTAGAAACTTTGCTCTCATACAGAAGGGCAGTCTTATTTTAATGACGAAGCTGAAGCAGAGCCTACCTTGATGCTGATAAAGTTCATACCACTGTCTTTGGAGATAGCTCTGGCCAGCAGCGTTTTTCCTGTACCAGGAGCGCCATACAGCAGAGCTCCTGAGCGATGGCGGATAGGAAGATTGGCGAAAAGGACCGGATACTGCAACACACCAAGGACCCACAGTCAGTGACTGTGCAATAAATTATGCTGAATTATAGCCTTGTCTGCTGATATAAGGGAGACCTCCCTTCATTTTTAAGAAGTAGTGTTAAAAAGGAAGAAGCTCAAACATTAACAGCCATGTCTTTTCCCTAAAACCACCGTGATGAGTTGATGACAACACTGCACAGAGCAGTCGGAGGGCTCACAGGATCAAAGATTACATGATAAAAATAGATCAAAGTTACCCACCGCTCCGAAAACACCCTCATTATGTACTGAAACTGGAAGCGTCAAAACAGTCATATTTGAGGTAAATATATCAAAATAATTGTCAAAAAAGGGTCAACTGGGGGACCTTTAGATGATGCAACTATACTGCAACTCAAAGACTGGGCTGTAAGCAAGGGATCTGAAGAATCCTAAGGTAAATTAAATGAGCATTTTCATTAGTTATAAGACCTTTCACTGGATTTTCTCTACTACTATAAGACTCATGCAAGCTGAATAAACGGGTTTTCCACCTCTCCAGAAAGAAAAGACGCTTTATCGGCTCGAATAAAAGAGGTTTTAATATATTAGTGGTCTAGGCAATTACATAATTTGGGAGTCTTATTATTACTTTGCTTGTAGTTTTTGTTTGTTTCTAAATCAGCTGATTCAAATATTTTATTTTCATTTTGTCTGTACTGAGCCCCTCATCACCACTCATGCCGATGCTTTCCAAAGCTCATCTGTACAACAATCAATAGTAATTATGGTGTTTAAAATACCTAGATAGTAGCTCATTATACCACACTGCAGCTAAAACACATTTTGAAAAAAGCAACAGCCATCTGACCTTAGCAGGAAGCAGTATGGTGTCCATAAGCTGCTGTCGCACTTCTTTTAGCCCTCCTACCCTGTCCAACCCAAATCCACTGGGGGTGTGGAGGTCTACACCCCACAAAGAGGGGGGGGTGAAGCCTTTGAGAGCCTGCGCAAAGTCCCTCCAGGACAGACACACTCCTGCAAAATACAGGGCACAATGAATACATCTGGACAATAACTCTACATTAGCATCAGTGGTCACATGATGCAGGAAGAATCTGAAGACCTGAAATTGATCTATTGGGAATTTCATCAGTCTTTGATACCTTGTTCACTGTGTCCTCTTAGCATAGTGTTAGCATGAACAGCCCGCTCTAACAGCAGTACTAGATCTTGAGGTGTGTATCCCTCTGTCTCCTTAGCAACAGCCCCGATATCAAGACTCTGTAAAGTCTCAACAGACAGGCAGGACTTCCTCAGGATCAGATGGCGCAGAATCTCAACCCTCTGGGCCTGCAAACAATAAAATGATTGGTGTTTTTTTTTTTTCTTTTCTACTTTGTGTGTACTTGTGCTTGTGTGTGTACAGGGTGGGCCATTTATATGGATACACCGTAATATAATGGGAATGGTTGGTGATATTAAAGTCCTGTTTGTGGCACATTAGTATATGCGAGGGGGCAAACTCCTCAAGATGGGTGGTGACCATGGTGGCCATTTAGAAGTCGGCCATCTTGGATACAACTTTTGTTTTTTCAATAGGAAGAGGGCCATGTGACACATCAAACTTATTGGTAATGTCACAAGAAAAACAATGGTGTGCTTGGTTTTAACGTAACTTTATTCTTTCATGAGTTATTTACAAGTTTCTCTTTGTTCACAGCCATTGACATGTCGAAGAGGTTAACACGTGTGGAGCGGATCGAAATTGTGTTGATATCTGGTGAACGCAGTAACCGGGTCATTGCAGCAGATTTCAATGCAAGACACCCTACGAGTCCACCCATCGCCCATGCTACAGTCAGCAAACTGCTTGCCAAGTTTCGTGAAACTGGTTCAGTGTTGGATTTGCCAAAATGTGGACGCAAGAAAACTGTTACTGTTGAAGAAACATCAGTGGCTGTCCTAGCTTCATTCAGCAAGAGCCCACAGCGTAGCACTCGCCGCATGTCACTGGAGAGTGGCATTAGTCAAACATCCCTTCGGCGGATATTAGCTACTCACAAATGGCACCCTTACAAACTCCAGCTGCTGCAGCGTGTCAACGAGGATGACCCAGATCAGCGCACAGAATTTGCAGAATGGGCAAAACAAAAATTGCAACAGGACCCTCAGTTCACGCAGAAGATTTTGTTCAGTGATGAGGCAAACTTTTATTTGAATGGTGAAGTTAACAAACAAAACCACCACTATTGTTCTGACACTAACCCACATTGGATGGATCCCTCCAAGACTGTTGGAACGACAAAGTGATGGTTTGGTGTGGTATATGGGGTACAACCATAGTGGGTCCATTCTTCATCAATGGAAACCTCAAGGCCACTGGATATTTGAAATTGCTACATGATGATGTGTTTCCCTCTTTATGCACTGAAGCTGGCACGTTCCCTGAGTTTTTCCAGCAAGATGGTGCGCCACCACATTATTAGTGCCAGGTCCGAGCATTCCTAGATGAACAGTTTCCTGGAAAGTGGATTGGTCATCGTGGGCCAGTTGAATGGCCTCCAAGGTCTCCCAATCTGACCCCGTTAGACTTTTATCTGTGGGGTCATCTGAAGGCAATTGTCTATGGTGTGAAGATACGAGATGTGCAGCACCTGAAACTACGGATACTGGATGCCTGTGCTGGCATTTCTCCTGCGGTGTTGCTATCAGTGTGTGAAGAGTGGGAGAAGAGGGTTGCATTGACAATCCAACAGTTTGCCCCCCTGACATATACTAATGTGCCACAAACAGGACTTTAATATCACCAACCATTCCCATGTTATTACGGTGTATCCATATAAATGACCCACCCTGTACATATGGATGTGGATGAGTGCCGACCTGATCAGGTGGCTGGATGTTTACAAATCCCTGGATGAAGTGGGAACCGTGTACCTCAGTCAGAGAGGGATGGAGGGAGTGTTCACTCTGGCTGGTAATGATCAGACACACCAGGCTAGAGTGAAGCATCACCTCATCCACCACATCCTGCAGGCCTGCAGCCACAGTGAGATAACATTACTCATCAAAGTAGGAAATGATTATCGATCCTGTCTGTCAAAAGGCATTCCCACAGGTAAGAAAATATTTTACTTTGAGCAATGTGCTGCTGAAGGAGTGCCTCCGGGCCGTGTTCATGTTCAGGTGAGGCTGGTGACCGCGTCAAACGATCCAGGTCATCAAGTAGAACAACAGAGGGCTGCCTCCATTCTGCCTGTTCAAAAATGTCCATCAGATTCTGTCTCACAGTTTCTACTCTTTTGCCTAAAAGGAAAACAAAACATCTTTTTAATTAAGTAAAATTTTATCCTTCTTTTCCATTCAGACAGCAAATATTCATGAAGTCTTTCTTGACCTTGTAGCTTTTTGCAGTCTACCACCTCAATGTGTGCATCCAGCTCTTCTCTAGCTTTCCTGCAAAAGGCTTGGGATAGAGTGCTCTTCCCACTCCCCTGAAGAGAGAAGTTACAGCACAACATGTTGTAGACTTAAGAAAACAATACTGGTTAATATGTGTTCTCCAGTGAGCTTAAGCTGCAAAAAAAAACAACAACAAACAAACATCAATGCTATGAAGTAGCAATTTATCTTATGTTAATGAATTATATTGACAGCCGTTGTGTTAGCAATAGTAGTTAACTTAAATGTTAAGTAAAGAGATACCTTGGCACCAGTGATGAGAAGAGCTCCACCTTGAAGTCCCCGACCAGTGGTACCCAGCTCTCTCGAGAGGGGACTACCCAGAAGGCTATGGGAGATAAACTCAAACCCAGTTCTACAAAGCTCATCCATCCCCCTGGGGAAAAAAACCCAAACATGACGGAGACTGATGGAGAAAAACAATCTCCTGCTTAAATCACGCATAGGTACTGAATTAGCAAAAGACGTACCCAAGAATACTAAGAGAGGGAAGTTCTGAGTGGGGTGTTTCAACTTCAGGCTTCACAGCTGGGGTGGTTACTGGCTCTCTGTCTACCTGAAGATGAGAGAAAGAGATAACTGAACAACTTCAAAGACTTTTTTTTCTTAAAAACGTGTTGAATTTTTTAATAAAAACTGCATGAAGCAATCTGTTTTCATTTAAATGTTTAAAGACACAGATATATAATTCTCCACTTGCATGGCGATACCTGTATGTCTTTCTTCTCGATAACTGTGGGTGCTAGCAGAAACAGCTGATCTGAAGCTTCAGTCTGTGGTTCTGGTTTCAGCACAGTTAAAGCAAACTCTAACTTTGCTATGGAAAAGAATAAAAAGTGAAGGGCCATTATTTAAAAAAAAATAAGAAGCTAATTTAAGATATTTATTATTACCCCCTTTTTTAAATTTACATAGCCATATGCAAATCTGTCTGTGCATGATTTATAAATACACTTCTTTGGCTTGTAACGGAAGTGCAGGAATGAATCACCATCAGTTCCATGTAGGAGGATGGTGCCAGACCGTGCTGTCAGACAGGCTAAAGGTTCGTGACTCTGTGTGTGCAGCCAACCAAGGAATGCTGTCTGGATCTCCTCATCATCCTCCTCAGGCTGAAGAGAAAAATGTCAAAAAAAATTAAAAATCAGATGGACAGAAAGGAAAGAAGCTGAACAAATTTTCTGCAATTCTGAACAAATTATATGTCCTTGTACTTCATTTACATCCGACACTGTAACACAGATGTACACTCCAGCACTCACCAGTGGATTTAGGGGTTGTAGGCAAATAGTAGAAGCTACTTTGATAGCTGATTTCACTGGCTTAATTCTTACTGTTGAATGGGCAGGGATATTAAGCCTGCTGGCCAGAGGCTCTGGAATCTAAAAAATGAAAGATACAAAAATTTTAACAGAAACAGAAAGAAGTAGGGCACTGCAGTATTGTTAAAATACTGTTTATAAACTATAGATATTCTTCTCTTCAGACACCATACTCACCCATACTCTTCCACTGTGAATCTCTCCCTTGCTTCTTTCCTTGCATCCAAGCAGCTTGGTACAATGGCACACTGCCCTAACCACCATGGCCTCCTCTTCCTTCACCTCCTCTCCTTCAGGCGTAGCAGTCTCCTTAGTAACTCTTGCCTTTTTCTTTTTCTCCATTGCCTGCTTGGTTCTGTCCCTCGTTTCTTTGGGGGATGGGACTTTGGAGAGAAGGCCATATGTAATTGAGGAGTGACCTTCACTCAGCCTAGCATTGAAACTGTGGCTCCAAGGAAAGATGTGAATAGCATTAGTTGCAACGTGGCTTATGGTGCTGAGAGAGTGGGGAGGTGCACCGCACACTCTGTACAGAGAGTCCGTAAGGAGAGTGGGGATTTCAGGTAAAGGCGGTTGTTCCTTAACTGGGTCATAAGCGCCCTTTATCATATGATGAAAGAGGCTTTTCAGGTCGGCTATGCCACCCCACTGGTGGCTGTTAGAAGTAGAGGAGGCAGTTTCTGATGATGGTCCTGAAGGGGAGGAGAAATCCATGTTTGGCTGTCTGTGAAAACTTTCTGAGTTTGGGTTGGCTTTTAGATGAGAATGTGTGTGGGTGCCAGTTTCAGCGCGGATCTTCGGGGACACAACAAGTTCTGTGAATTGCTCCAGGCGACCGTAGGGCACACGTGGAGAAAGTGAAGCTGTGCAGAATTTTTTTTAAATTAAACTGTAGTCATAGAAGTCAAACATTTAAAACTCAAGTTGAGCAGGCAAACCATTATAACTGCAATATTTTTGTGTCACATGTTATTTGATAAACAACATAGAATAATTGTATCAAAACTGACCTATTCGGATAAAGATTACCGTGTGGTTGTCCACCCACACAGGAAACACGGCATCTTGGAAAACTACTCTGATCTGATCCAGTAGTTGCAGCTCCAGCGCAGAACTGTGGAGCTCCTGGCGATATCAGTCACACAAAAGTGATATATTAATAGTTGTTAAGTGTGCTTTAAAAAGGAGAAGTCACCTTGTAATTATTAGAATGTGTAAAATAGTGCAAACTTGTATGAAGACAAGTTTCACATATTGTATGTCACTAAATTACCCACCAGGATTTCCCAGTCATCAGCTGATACAGGCTCCACAAACACCCGATCCAATGATGAGACCTGATGACATGGCCTTAAGAAGCCCTGAGGAAAAACAAACCAGTAAACTAAACAACTAGTAAGTCCAGACAGAAACTGACAATCACTGTACACTGTCACAAGATGGAGAAAATTAGCTTCTTCTGAAAATACAGCGAAGAACAGATTCCTCACGGAGGGGCTCTACCTGCTCTCCATCTGTCAGGCCCTGCTTCTCTCCTAGCTGCCGACACAGCTCCACTTTGTGGCTGCCCAGGCTGGAGCTGGCTCTGTTTTGAGTCCAGGTGAGGAACACTGGAGGCCCATGACCACAGGACAACTCCAGAGGCTGGTTCTGAAAAAGACCTTAAATGGGTTGACTGTGAATGTCACTGTATACAAAAGTATTCTACAGTCATTGCCAAGTTGCATGGGATCATGCAACTTGGCAAAGACCCCAAATTAGAGCAGCAAATCTCCAACAGAGTGGCTGTAAAGGAAAGGAATCAGTGTGTTGCAATAGCCCAGTCAAAGTCCAGACCTCAGCCTGATTGAAATGCGGAACCTAAAGAGAGCTGTGCATCAAAAAATTCCTGCAAACACTGTAGAGTGGGACAAAGTTTCTCCACAACGCAGTCAGACACTAATAACAACATAAATAAAATGGTTACTTCAATTTAGTGCAGCTAAAGGTGGTTCAACAAGCTTTACTGAATCAAGGGGTGTACTTTGTTTTTCACATGACTGCATGTTTGCTGAAGCACCTTTTGTTTACCCTAGACTACACCATGACCACCATCCTTGCTTGCAACCATGCTTGAGCAAACAAATCGTCCTCATTCAATCCATTTTACACTGTTTAGACTAATAATGACAGGGTTAACCCAGTTCTGAATCCTTTGTAAGTAAAGGTCAAACTTAAGGAGAGGAAGCCACGAACCAGGAATTCCTGTTAGCCAAAAAAGTGCAAATATAAACAGAAAGCCTTCATCAGAAAAACACTGTTCATTCATAACAGCGAACAGGATACAAGCTAGAAAAGTCATTTTAAAAGATACACTAGACCCCGGATTTATTTCTAACCTAGTCCTTTGTCTCCACCAAGTGAAACCGTAAAGGAACTGCTACGAAAACAGCTCCACCGAGAAGGAAACAAATACTGAAATACTAATTGCTAACTACCCTCTCTCTCCATATGCTGTAGTATTGTGTTTGACTCAGCTCCTCTTCTATCTATATTCAGAGCACGTTTCCAGCCGGGCCGAAGTGGAGTGAATGGAGTCATGAAAAACTGATCTTTCCAATTCATTTGATCTAGAGAGCAGCCTGACGCGAGGTCTAAACTGCAGAAGTCACATTTTATTTTGTAATGTGAATAACTGTCAAAGGGTCTCGGAAATTAATTTACAGCAGCATTAATTTTGTTAAAAAAAATACAAGAATAGAACAACATACGAACGGGCCAACATTTTAGCTAAAAATTGTTTAAGTCAACAAAGCTTCTACTAATTTTACCTAAACGATAGTGCTAGGTGGTTAGCTAGGCTATCTTACCTCGTTCAGGGAAAGCTGTGATATTAGCTTCAAGGGAAGGTGTAAAAAGCAGTTTTTTGCGTTGCTAAAAGTGACAGTTACGGGTTGAATGCCCTGATTGCTAAACATGATTTTCACAAAGTTTTCTATTTCGCGTTCAAGGAAGCTGCACCGCTAACATCAAGTGTATGACAAACTCATAGTGGATCGATGTGCTCTGTGTGTGCCAGACCAGAGTAGCCGATATTCGGTTGAACGCATTTCAGAATAAGACGTCCAACTACGACATGCTTTGAATGAATCCTATTCAACACGAGAATGAACCTTTATTTTGAAATGCATCAAGTGAAAAGTTAATTTCCACAAACATGGCGGCTCCCGTCAACAACAGCTCTGGCTGCTGGAGAGTCCCGGAGGTTTACAAACATCACGAACAGCAGAGAGTGTGCATTTCTCGACCAAAATATAGGGAAGGAAGAAAAGCCAAAGCAGTTAAGGTAAGAGGACCCTTTTGTTTAGAAAAGAGCGTATCTTAAGGTGTGAGACACTCCCTGCTACATGGGAACGTCACTTACAGTGTTTTTAAAAAAACATTTGCTCTCTTCCGGATTTTATGGACTCCACTGAACCACAGTGAGAGCCTTAACCACATCTGGATGATAAATATAACCACTGTTCGCAGTTTTCACATGAGCATTTTCCCATCAGTGTACCGCAGTCAAGTGTTGCATTATTTGCAGGTTTACACCATAAATTTAGAGAGTCGTTACCTGATGGTCCAAGGGGTCCCAGCGATTGGGGTTATGACTGAGTTGATTCAGCAGTGTGCCCTCTATGGAGCTGTGGAGGAGTACAGGCCCCTGGACGAGTATCCTGCCGAGGAGTTCACAGAGGTGTACCTCGTAAAGTTCCAAAAACTCACAAGTGCCAGGTACAAGATGTCACTAGACTGTTCATTATGCCTAACTGGCAACGTCTGAAGGACCTTCTGAATAATTTGGTTTCATTTCAGAGCAGCAAAGCGACACATGGATGAGAAAGGTTTCTATGGTGGTGTGCTGCATGTGTGCTACGTCCCCGAATACGAGACTGTGGAAGACACCAGGCTCAAGCTGCAGGACCGGAGGAGCTATGTCATCCGGGCTGCTCAGAAAAGAGGTATAATTTTATGTCTATAGGTTATATTTTGCCTCACAAAATCCACCACTCAAATGAGTAGCTTCTTAGTTCCTCATTAGTCCAAGCAAACTTCAGTTAACATAAATAAGGATAAGCTTTATTTGTCAGTTGCAGTTGCCTGCAGCTGAGATGACAGACCTACAGTAGATGACCATACAGACAATACATAAAATATACAAACTTACATTGGGGAGACAGGTCAGACTAGGCAGCAGAAAAAAAAGGGTAGACAGTGAAATATGTAACATATAGGGGCAAGGTCAGGAGAAAAAAAAGGTTTCTGCCCATGGTGACTCTGACAAATGAGTCATCATGAGGAGAAAACACAAAAACACTCCATAGCACATAAAGAGCAAAGATATCATCACACTATACTCCATGAAACACAGACAAGCAACATAAGGGCGGGGGTGCACCAATGTGCACAGACGCTGCGATTCTTCGTGCCTCCAGCTGAGCCGCTGTCTCTGTAGACGGGGAGGTAAGCATGACAGGAGGCGTTGGATCCGGGGAGGGATATCTGCATGCACTTTTATTTTCATTTGACTCGGATCTTTTTGAATGATGTGGATTTTTGACACTTTTTTCTGTCTCATTTTATTATTGCAAAGTGAGAGAAAGGGAACAGAAAGAGGACACACAAGAGGAGCCTACTTCATCGGAAACAACTACCACGTCAGACGACAACATCCTCACACACAAACAGACCTCTGGAAATGACAATACAAGGGAGACTCCAAACATCAGCCACTATTTAGGCTTTCCTCTACTGCCATTACCTCCCCAAGAACATCATTACCATAGGCCTAAAAGTCAACATTTACCAACAGAGGATAAAATGGGGACTTTGCACAATACCTGTGCTGACACATTAGAGCAGCGAGAAGGGAGTTCAAGGAGCAAACAGACCTTATCGAGCAGACCGTCAGCACGTCAGGCTGCGGCAGTCAGATTTCTTCCTCGGACCACACACTTGGAGAAACGGAAACGCAAAATGGAAGAGGCTGAGGAGGCCTCCAGTACTGTTTCTGGGCAGAACGAGCCTTTGATTGGACCAAAACTACCAGAACCATCCAAACTGGACATGGAGGATGAGTCACTGAACACAACTGTCAGCCTGATCAGGAACACAATGAAGCAGGTACATGTGATTATATTGTTTTGGTTGTAATTAAGGACAAAATAATATTTTCACTATGCTCTAAATCACTTTTTACAGTTAATCCAGTTTCGTCGTCTCTCCTAGGTGACATCGAGTCCAGACATCAAACCAGTGGAGAAGAAGGTCAAACCACGCCGTCGGATTTGATAGAGCAGGATTTATTTATTTTTTCTTAATTAAACAAATCTTGCATCACAGCACCGTTCCATTGAGGTTAATATTAAAGATGTTTTGGCTAGGTATGCAGTTATGTGATTTGGTTATTGTTCGAATTGTTCCTGAAATACGTGTCCCTCAAACATCTCGATTCTCTGAAAAAAAAGAAAGAAAAGCAGACTGTAAGATTGAGAATTTTTGATGGGGAAATTTAAAGAGCTTAACAAATTCTCATTACAGATTACCCTGAAGTCAGGAAGGCAGGTTCCAAAAGCTTCCAGCAATAGGTTCTCATCTTTCACAGTCTTTTCAAAATCTTCAAAAGACAATTTGCCATCATGGTCATAGTCCTGTGGGAGGAAGCACCATTGGCAGAGCTGCTAAACTATTTACAGACCTGAGAATTTTTTAAATAGTGTTTTGGTTTGTTTTAATCATGTGTAAACAGTTATATCTGTGCAGCAAACAGCTCACCATCTTCTTCAGTATGATCTCCACCAGGTCTTTGATTCCTTCGTCAGGGTCCTCCTCATTGGGCTGTCTGATGAGCCTGCCCTTCAGCATATGAAGCATCTCCTCTCTAGAGATGGCATTGTCACCATTCAGGTCGTAGACAGTGAAGCAGTCTGAGCCATGCCAAACACAGGGATTTTTTTTAGGTAGATAAAGCTACATGTGTGAAGGTGTGAGAGTGAGGTTAAGCAAAAAAAAGTAAGATTGAGAAGTTACATTTTATTTTTTCATCCAAGGTCCCCCGAAGAAAGACGGACAGTCCCTCGATCCACTCTTTCATGCTGACAACGCTGTCGTTGTCTTTGTCAAATGTCCTGAAGACTGAATGACAGACAGTTACACTCACAACATGTCTTGGATTTAATTATAGATTTCAATTGTTTGTACTGAAGAAACTGCTCATTCCCAACTGTACTCCTGGACAAGCGTACTGAAAGATTTAATTTAATCATTCTGAAAAAGGTGGTGGAGGTGAGAATTCTGGGTTGTACTTACAGGGTGATAGTGATGATTTGGAGATTTTGCTTACTTTCCACCATTTTATTGACATTTTACTATTTCAAAAAACAATATTGGCTCTGTTTAAATTTGATGGCACCAACATATCTCAAGACAGCTGAGAGGGCAACAGTAGGGTGCAAAACTAAGTGGTACTAAAAAAAGAAACAATGCAACTTTAGGTTAATTGGCAGCAGGTCACTGACATGAATGGATATTTTATTTTATTTTTTAAAAACATCTTGGAGAAGCAGAGTTCCTCAAAAGTAAAGATGGGCCGAGGTTTGCCAGTCTACAAAAAACTGCCTCTACAGTTTATGCAAATTCGAAATGATCAAATTTACATTTTACAGAGCGTCCCACCTTTTTTTGGAACTGGGTTTGTAAATAATATAAGTTTAAATAACTGTAAACTGAATACCTCTACCCGTCATCCTGTCATCAGTAAGTCCAAAGATGCTGTGGAGTGTGCTTATGAACTTTCCTCGGTCCAGACCGTGCACAGCTCTGCCAGAGTTGTTCTGCTCCGCCACAAGGACGTTAAACTCTCGGATAAGGCACTCAACCTCTTTTTTACTGACTATAAACAGAAACATAAAAAAAATGGCGTACACTTCATCTGCTCTAACAATACCTAGACGGCAGTGTGTATTTTCATACCTGCTAAGTAAAACAATGAACCGTAAAGCTTAGCATGGACTGAACTACCGCTATAACAAAGCTGGCTTAGTTTATTGATTTGAGAAGTTTAACCGTCATACTCACAGTGCTCCACTTGTTTCGAAATGTTCTCAGCGAGCGTCTGTGTCGCCCGTTTGTTCACAGCAGATATTTTTGACATTTTCGATGAGGCCAGACTCAGCTACAGTCCACTCACAGGGAAGTTGGTGTACTGTTGCCATGGCTACCGCGAAACGTTTACGGTAGTGTGTGTTCAAGAACCTCGACGGTTTACTACCGGTGGAAACACCGTAACTACACATCATTTTCTACTTGAATTTTTAGCGCAGTAACACAAACGAAAATATGCCTCAACACTGACTGTCCTGTATCTGTTCCACTAGAATGACAATGAACCGCTGGCTGACCAAAAACCCATTGTTTTTCTGTCTTTCCTTAGGGCTATTTATTCTCCTTCAGAATACACGTTCATTTATATACTGAACAGGTACACATGAAACATGTTAAAATGGTTTTTTAACCCATCATCAGACCAAAATCACACATCAGGAAGAGGGCGGCTATATACTGTTTATGTTTATAATGCAGATTTGGGAAATGTTTACTGTTAGTCGCTTCAGGAACCTAATAAAAGCTTTGCTAAAATTTATATTTACCATCTAAAGTATCTTGGTGTTTGAGAAAAAGAAAAGAAAATGTGGGTGTTATGGAAGAATAGTGCAGCATTCCTTTAGTCAGATTCATCAAAGCCATGGAAATAGCTCCAACTTCTCCAAAAATATATATTTCATATATGCAATCCGCGTTAAGTACAAATTAAATGCGTATATCTCAAAATATTAATCATTCATTTAATAGACATATTCAATCTGTCCTTGGCCCACGCTGTGGTATCGGCCTGCTTCAAATCCACCTCCATCGTCCCGATACCCAAAAACTCCAACCCATCTTGCCTCAATGATTACCGCCCAGTAGCACTCACCCCCATCATCACTAAGTGCTTAGAGCGACTGGTCCTAGCACACTTCAAATCCTGTCTCCCCCCCACCCTGGACCCCCACCAATTCGCATACCGCCGGAACAGGAGCACAGATGCAGCAGTCTCCATCGCAATGCACTCTGTCCTCTCACACCTGGACAACAACAACACCTACGCCAGAATGCTGTTTATAGACTTCAGTTCAGCATTCAATACAATCCACCCCTCACAACTCATCAGGAAACTGACAGACCTGGGCATCAGTTCCCTCATCTGCAAATGGTTACTGGACTTCCTGACCAACCGCCCCCAACATGTCCGGCTGGATAACCGCTGCTCATCTACCATCACAATGAACACCGGTGTACCACAAGGCTGTGTGATGAGCCCTTTCCTCTACTCCCTCTTCACCCACGACTGCAGACCTGCTGATGGTTCCAACACCATCATTAAGTTTGCAGATGACACCACGGTGATTGGCCTCATCAGTGACAACGATGAGGCCGCCTACAGGGAGGAGGTGGATCGTCTGGCTGAGTGGTGCGACAGAAACAACCTGCTGCTTAACACCGAGAAGACCAAGGAGCTCATCGTGGACTACAGGAGGAATGCTGACCCACATCCACCCATCCACATTAAGGGGACGGCTGTGGAGCGTGTGAGCAGCTTCAAGTTCCTGGGAATCCACATCTCCGAGGATCTCACCTGGACGACCAACTGCTCCAAGCTGGTCAAGAAGGCTCACCAGCGCCTCTTCTTCTTGAGGACTCTGAGGAAGAACCACCTGTCCTCAGACATCCTGGTGAACTTCTATCGCTGCACCATCGAGAGCATCCTGACCAACTGTAAAACAGTCTGGTACGGGAACTGCTCTGCCTCGGACCGGAAGGCGTTGCAGAGGGTCGTGAAAACTGCCCAGCGCATCGCCGGAGCACCACTTCCTGCCATAAAAGACATCTACAGGAAGCGGTGTCTGAAAAGGGCTGGGAAAATCATCAAAGACCCCAGTCACCCATCACATGGACTCTTCACCCTCCTGCCCTCTGGGAGGCGCCACAGGAGCCTCCGGACTAAGACCACCAGGTACCGGAACAGCTTCTTCCCCACAGCTGTCAGACTCCTGAACTCTGCCTCCTGACATCTGACCCACGTTAAACTCATGGACTGAACATACACACACCCACAATGGACAACTGTACCCTCAAACACAATAATAACATGGACTGAACCACCACTCACAACCACTAGCACTTTATATAGCCTCTGTAGAAACTATCTACACCCTCACTTATCTTAACTGCACTACTGTATAGCTCTGTGTAAATAATCATTCTGTACATTCGATAATTTTTAATCCTACAACTGTTTACAACTTGCATAGTTCCCATTTCTGTATAGCTGTATATCCCAGATTCTGTAAAGTTATTTATTTCATATTCTGTATAGTTTTTCATATTTATATCCTGTTCATATCCTGTACATAGCTTGTACTCACTACAGCCTGTACATACTTATAGTTATAGAATATTCACAACATACTTCATACCGTGTACATTATAACATACCATAATAGACCCATTTCTGTAATATACTCACATATCTATATTATTAATAATATATATTGTAATATATCTATATCACTAAAGCACTTCTGGATGGATGCAAACTGCATTTCGTTGCCCTGTACCTGTGCATGTGCAATGACAATAAAGTTGAATTCTATTCTATTCTATTCTATTCTAATGTATTATAGCCCAATATTATTTATTTTAAAAATGACTTTCTCATATAAAATGTACTTGTTTTTCCAGATTGTAGCATGCTTGCAAGGCATTTTCCAATATACAGTGCCCCATTCCTGATGAGTTTTTGGGTTTTTTTTGCTCCCATTTAAGTTTATGAGACAAAGCAGCAAGGCAGCTAGAAATGATTGTTTGATGGTCATTGGATCAGTTGTTAATCTGCTCTTGGAGTTACTTGGGAGGGCCGGCCACTCCTGACAAGATTCAACATTGTTTTCTGTTTGTTGATAATGGCTGGAGTCCCAAAGCACTAGAAATGGCTTTGTTGCCCTTTCCAGTCTGACAGATGTCAGCGACTTTGTTTCCCAGCAGTTTCTTTAGAGGCATGATGTGTTACTTTTTGAAAACTTTTAATCCACTTCACTTTGTCGCATAGGTTCTATTACCATGTCATTTTTTGATTCAACAGGTCTGTGATGTGGTTAAAGTGAATTCATGATTTAACAAAGAGAACTTTTTCCCTTGAATAGATTAAATCATTTAAAAACTGCATTTTTTTAATTTACTCAAGTTATCTTTGTCTAATATTAAAATTTGTTCTGAAACATGCAAGTGTAAAGCATGTATATCTGATGATTTAAAGGGCAATTTTGAGGGTCTAATGCAAATAGATACACAACAGATTTGTAAGGAGAGTACGTCCACCATCAGCCCCCCACAAAATAAAAGTGCACAGTCACTTTAATTTAGTTTTTCAAGGATGATTCAACACCGTGGACCTGCTAGAGTCAGAAGTAATTTTCAACTGATGTCTCTCGGCTAGATATCATATTAGACATGAAAAATGAGTCAAGGAGAAAACAAGGACAACCTGTAATTTCTCATGACAAAAAGCTTACAGGAGTAGAAGATTAATACATTATTTTAAGCAGACAGTGTTGTGAAGCAGATATCAAAACAGACCGCAGTTCTCAGAAAGAAACCTCAATGGTGAATATCTGCAGGGCACACAAAATTAGAATTACATAACTATCCAAGGCAATAATAAAAAGTAATAAAATAGTAAACCTAATTATATAAAGACAGAATGACCGACATTTAAAAATTCACCACAAGAGCTTAGTGTTTCAGGGGAAACTATGAAACCAATAACATTTAATTCTTACAGTGTCTTGCAGACGTTTTTTCAACAATTAATATTGCCTTCAAACAGCCTCTTTATACCAATAATACTGGACTTCCAGTATCTGGTGTCAACAAGAAAGGTGCAACTTAAGGAAAACCTGCGATGAGATGCAGAAATCACAAACGTTAAGACACAACACACAGACACTTACTGTTATTCCAGCTTGAAAAAGTATTGTAAATATTGCCATCTGCTGGACACAAGTTATGAATCATGATTCATGTAGTAAATTCTTACTTGGTGAGAAATATAAAGAAGAATAGCTGATGTGAAAAATAAAATTTATTTTTAGGGAAACACGGAAACAGGCCCTTTTCTTCTCACTTCTTTGCCTGTGACCGTCACTGCGCCCCCTGTCATTTGCTCAGTGTGTCGAGAATTTGTATACAGTCTGACCACAAGGTGGTAGTCAGCTATTCAGTCAAAAGAGATTAGCTGAGTGAATTCAGCTGCAAGGACTTTCCAAATTACTTACAATAGAGATACCTAAAAAAGATACAATTATCTGAATGAGGAGAATTTCTCACAGTGAAAGTCATCAGGCCTGCCTTTCTTAAATTGTCTGAAAGGGCTGAGACTGCGTTTGAAATAAAAGGAAAGACCTCCCACCCCCTTCTTACTTCATGTAATATCACAGAGAAGTCACTAAGCCAGGGCACTAATGACTCAACACTTAGATTTGTACTTCATAAACTACACTGAATAACAAAAAAGTGCCTCTTTGCCAGATTAGAGCCAGACTGAACCAATCCAATCCACTCCGTTAAGGCAAAATATTATACCACTGCTTACACCTCCCTGTGTGTTTCTGTGCCATGTACAGTATATAGTATGGACATATGAAAAACACCTGTGTGTTTAAGTGTGCATCACTGTGACAGAGAGGTAAATGTGAAGATGTGAAGATGGCTTCCCTTCAGTCCGACCATAATAGCAACGTGCATACGAATGATTCCGCTTGAGTGCAGGATACGTCTGAGTCACTCAGACCGCCGGGTGAGGTTAGTTCTGATCGGTAGCGTTGCGTCAATCCAGTGGTTTGGATTCTCAATCATGGACATCCACACAGTGACTTCCTCTTCTGTGGAATCCATCCAGCTGACGACCTCGCCGTAACTCTGACCTGGCATTACAGAAAACCCACATGTGTGGTCATTATTTATGTTGTGGACTTTACCGCAGCTGTTTTTCTCAAAGAGATGTAAACACTCCCTGCATGTCCATGCACATACACTCCATTTGAAGAAGGAAAAAGGTTTAACCAACAGACTAAAATTCTGCATACAGCCATTGAGAAATCGTGACTACAACCTCCAAGCTAAAATTGACAGCAACAAACAGCCTCAGCAGGCAACAGCTCTGCCTGTGAAGAACACAACTTTGCTCAAAATCTGTCTGTAACAAAACAAATCCTTCAAAGCTGTTACTTCCCACCACTTCTCTGACATCATCTTCCTCGCAGTGAGACATAATGGAGCTGATGCTCTGCCTGCAATTTGATCTTGAGTGCTTCCCACTCCATATAAAGCACAGTAACACAATCTACGAGCAAAAAAAACCAAAAAAAACACCATCAGTATTAAGGATAAGTACTTGAGGGAAACTAAACTGTTTTCTGTATGTCACTAGACACACCTGCTAAATCTATCTTGCAGTCTATGTGGTAGATTTCAAAAGCAACCAAGCAGACGAGGACAGACAGAGATGCTGCATTACTAGCGACGTGACTTCGCTCCGATGACACGACCATATGAAATGCCTGACATGCCAGCAGGCATTAGTTCAGTATGAAGCATTTCACTCTAAGGTTGTCTCAACTATCAGCACTATAGAAAAAAATTAGACAGGTTTTCAAGACACAATCGACAAAGCCTACTATTGAAATATGAGACAAGTGCAACAATTGCATTAATGTTCCAGCCCTGAACACAGGAAGTGCTTTCCTCCTGCAAACCTGTGAAGTATCACAGCACCCACGAGACACCATTTGAAAAGCTTAGCACAAAGACAAGGAGATCCTGTCAGAGCCTCCAGTCAACTACAGAGACAAACAACAGACAGGGAGACAAGAGGAAACAATGCAGTCCCTAATCACTTGGGGCTCTTAGATAGTATTGCAGGTAAGGATGTATCATGCAGCGATATCTTACCACTTTTCACTGTTTTTCACTAGTTATAAAAAAAAAAAAAAATAGCCAGCACAACACGCTGACAAACTATTTACAAAAACTGTTAGAATCACCTTCGTTTATAGTCACTCTCTAGTCAGATTTATGTGTAACAGTAACCACAATCTATTCAAAAAACACAAATTATATAAATATGTGACCTTATTACGATGCTGCATTACTTCTTTGTACTTCTCAGAGGTCAAGTTTTCTTTCTATATCACCTCTTCCTCTGTAACCCTAAATAGTTAGGGTCTTTTTTGATGTGATTTTCAGTTAAACTATTAAAATGTGCAATATAGATGATCTAACCAGTTCCACAGCTCAGACGGACGCCCCCGAGGACATGAGTCTTTAACCCTTCGCGTTGCCACACCGTCAGCTCAGCACAAGCCTCCCTCAAGTCGCTGGTATGGAAGCCGTCGTAGACCATGGTGTGGTTGTAGGTAGGACTGATGGAGTGCTTCACCACCCGGGTCTTCTGACCACTTTGACGACTTGCATCTGGGAGTATGTAGCTTGTGGGGTGTGGAGCAAGTAAATTAGTGGGATTATTTAAAGACTCAAATTACAGGCATATGGAAATAATTCAATATTCATGAAATGCTATCACAAAGTTTTGCCCATTAGGAAGAAAAAAATAAAAAAATCCAAAAAACATACATGATTTCAATTTGGCCAACCTCCCTTTCAAGGCTATCTCCTTATGCACCACTTCCACTGTGACTGCTAGTTTCCAAACTGCTCCACGGGAGTCCCATTCTGACCACCTGACCATGTGAATCTGCTATTTTTCCTTAGGTTACTTTACCATAACGTGCTTTTGATAGAAACCACCTTGTTACCATGCTTGTCTGAACATTTTTGGCCATGCCAACAAATCCTTGCTCACCACCAGCCTCATTTGCAACTTGCACATCTATCCAGTTCTCCAAAATGAAAGTTTGCCACTTAGTTTTGGAGGATATGCAGTGTATAATCACAAGTTCAGAGTGCATCTATGAAAAGTAGAGTGAAAAAATATATAGTTTTTAGGAAATGTTTTGTAGTCATGTTGGAAGCACTGCAGAGGTGCACAACGACATGACCCTGAAGGGGAGATTGACCACATTTGAATCATGTATTGCGAAAATCCCCATGAAAATACGGGGAACTCTGTAATTACTGATAAGAATGCAACATGACATGTAATGTGCTGCTTATACGTAATGACAGAGTAGATAACTGATGACAAAATATCAGGAAATGTGGTGCAGAGCTGACGCACCTTCTAACAAAGGAGTCTACAGCACCTCCTTTGTTGGACAGGAGACCCTGAGCCTCCCGAAGCCAGATGTGAACCTCTCCGGTCAGAGGCAAACCGCCACCTTAACACACACACACACACAGAATGCATGAGATTCGGGTGATTGTGGTACACAGATATAACGTGCATCCGTGTTGTATTAAGGTATTTTCCTCACCTTCATATCCTTCTGGGATGTATTTAATAGAGAACATGATGTTCCCACGACTTCTAATGGAGTCTGGGCTCAGATAAACCTGTGACAGAGCGTACATAAAATAAAAAAAGATGAAGTCAGAGGAAATGACAGTATGAAAAAGAAGGAAAAAAGGAAGCAGGAGAAGTGTGGAAGCAGGGAAAGATTAAAGTTACATAAAACCTAGTTGAAATTCACAGCATGTCTTCCTCTCCCTTCAGCTCTCCCAGACACAAGAGACACCTCCCCACATTCTGTCTCCAACAAAGCTGCTGTAACTGCTGCTACAAAGACACTCAGATACTAAACAAATGTAGATGCAGGCACCACAGTGGGCTGGTAAATATTTATCTGGCACCATTCAAACACAAACACACACACTAATTTATGCAACTACAAGAGTGTGTGTTTGCATGCCACTCGTTGATGCCAGGTCCTTCCTACCCGTGGCTGCAAGTCCTGCCACAGAGGCTGTGTGCAGGTCCAATCCCAGAGCGCCAGAGTCACCTCCACCTCCCCGAGAAATACGTTCCTCCCCAGGGGCTCGGCATGCCACACAGAGAGGTTCAGGGTCCGACTCCGCAGCTCCCCGATCCGCACCTTATACTGAAAGAACATACATCATGAGTGTGTTTTTGTTATTTAGGTAACTTTAGTTAAATGCTGGTGGGGGATTTCTGTGATTGACACTTTATGTAACATGTAAATGACAGAGAGTCTCACTCTGAGTGTCTGATCATAAACTGGGTTTAGGGTCTTCTTCTTCACTGAAGTCTTCTTCTTACTGTGATTTGACTTGTCCGGCAGGAGGTAGGTTTTAACATATCTGTGAAAAACACACATCCATTGCTAGACTGGCTCCATATGGGCCCGGATCACATCACATGCATGCAAACATGCAGTCACTTACGGGTCAGACCGGTTCTTGCGTGCTGCAGCAATGTCCTCACAACGATACACTTTGACCTGCAGCTCCTCCCTCTGGCTGTTGTAAGCCAATGAGTACTGGATACGGCCCCTCACCTCAACCACTCCGAAATCCCCCGAGCTGAACAGACTCATCATGCTACCGCTGAGCTATAACACATACGCAAAGGAAAGATCAGCTCCTACGTCATTGTCCTGAGCTGAGTCATCTTGCGTCGCCAAATAGGCAATTAATCAAATGTGTGTGCGTGCATGCAAGTATGCTGTGCGTGTGTATGTGCATGTACCACGTAGCCCGAATGAAGACTGTTGGTGGAGCTGCTAGTTCTCAGAGAAGAAGGATCCGTCTCTGTCAGGCTGCTCAGCGAGTCAGTGTCCCCATTATAGTTGTCAATCAAGTCTTCCTAAACACACACACACACTCACAGTTCTTATGCAGCGTTATAATTAGACACAAAACATCTGTCATAAACTTTTAGTATACTTTGAAGGAGTTTTTAATGGGTAAAAGTGGCATCCCAACCACCCACACACACACGAACATGCACACACACTCAATACACCATAATAATGCCTCATTTACAAAAGTACCCAGAGCCATAATTTACCACTCAGTAGAAGCCCCTCTGGCTGCAATAACAGATTTCAGTCTTCTTGGATAACTCTGTACTGGCTTCACACATCTAGATTATTTCTGATATTATTTTTTAGAAGATTCCTTCAAACTCATCAGACCGGATCGAGAAAGCATCCATCAACCCGTTTGCTGCCTTCTCCGTGCAGATCTCATTTTACCTTGGACAATCCAGACTGCCAGAAAACACTCCTGAGTAATACTGATTCACTGATATGCTGAAAGGTGATGTGTTTATCCCCATGTCAGGTTGCTTCTTTAGTGTCCTCTGTCTTTGATTGCATTCAGCCTTCCCTCAGCTTTGTCCAGCTGACAAATAACCCAAAGAGTTTTCCATCTTCAGATTTTATCCTTTACTCCGTGCTCCATGGATAGTAGCTAAATTCTGGTCTCATCAGAGAATCTTTTTCCTCCTGCTCTCGAAGACTTGAAGTTTCTGCTTGTATAAGCCAGGTAAGTTCAGAACATCCACTCTGTTACTCTACAGGTAATCAGAGGGGGAGTGGGGCTGTTTTAAGTCTCATCTATAGTATTTGTATAGCGCTTCACTTAGTCCCTATGGACCCCAAAGAACTTTACACTACATTCAGTCATCCATTCATTCACACACTGGTGATGGTAACATTGTAGCCACAGCTGCCCTGGGGCGCACTGACAGAGGCAAGGACACTGGCGCCACCGGGCCCTCTGACCACCACCAGTAGGCAACCAGTAGGCAACGGGTGAACTGTCTTGCCCAAGGACACAACGACCGAGACAGTCGGAGCCGGGGCTCGAACCGGCAACCTTCCGGTTACAAGACAAAGTGCCAACTCTTGAGCCACGATCGCCCACATGATGGGCAACCCATCATTCGGACTATCCTCCACACATCATCAATCTGAACCGTGGTCTGAGTAACCCTCGTCACTCAGGCTACTCACATATGGACTCTATACTCAGACCAAGTCTTTTGCACTACTAAGCAAGCACTTCTCCTGTTTTGCATATATCTTGATTGATAATGTCTCCTCATTTCTTGTTTGTTGCTAGAAAAAATGGAAATAGGTGCAGGAACTAAATGAAACATACAAACATGTTTGGAAAAAAGTATAGAAGGGAAAAACAGTGTTAATACAATACTAATAACGTTAGAAGTCAGCATTTCGTACGATCACCTTTATTCTAGCGCAGTCTGAACTCTCTCAGACAAGCTTCTTTTGTCTTATCAAGTAATCTTGTGGAATAGTTCTCTAGGCTTCCTAAAGGACGTCCAGGGCTCTTCTTTGGATCTTGGCTGCCTTTTGTTCTGTTCTCCGTCAAGATGATCTCACAATACTTCAATAACGTTGAAGTCCCTGTCTGGGGAGGCCACTCCATGACTGATAGCTTCCCATTGTTTGTTTTTCTATCCATGTATGCTTTTACTGCATTAGCAGCATGTTTGAGGTCATTATTATGCTGAAAAATGAAACTGTTACCAATCAGTTGCTTTAAAGAAGGTATTAAATGGTGGATCCAAATCTGATGGTACTTTTATTTGCTCATAATTCAATGATTCAAATCTCCAACACCACTGGCTGCCATACAATCCCAACTAAGACAAATGCTCCACTGTTTTTTTACAGATTTAAATGACAAATTTCCACTGATTTTCAGTTCAGCACTTGAGCTTTTTCTCCCCGTTTCCCTTCCTTAAGAATGGCTACTTGACAGCCACCTCTCTACTGAGACCATTTGTGATGAGGCTTCAGTAAACAGATCAACTGAAGGGCCAGTTTGTTTAGTTATTTATTGCTAAATAGTCTGTAAGTATTCATGTAGATTAATCACTTGTTCATCCATTGAATTAGGTGCAGTTATTTATCCAAAAACTAACCAAGAAAACAATCCTCTGAAAATGGTCAGACTGATAAAAAATGACTGAAAAAGCACCCAAAGAAAAACTTTGAAAGACCTTCAGAAAGCCTTGAGAACTGGTGCTCAAAACAACTAAAAAAAAAAAAAACTACAAGAAAGTCCGACTTCTTGGAAGCAAAATATAAAGAAATGAAAGGTGGTTCAAGACTTTTGCAGAGTACTGCAGTTTTGCTAAATTTGCTGATAAAACTGATTCTCTATATGCTGCACGAGTCTAGCTGAGTCCCTCTTTTCCTTTGCTTGCAACTGTAACACAGCCTCCTGAGAACCATTGCAATGAGTCTGAAATTTTAACAAATGAGACATTTTGATTTATCGAGTAAAAACTGATTGTAAGTGATGACTGATTTGATCAATATATAATTAAATACACAACAAAAACTGCGCAACTTTCTGGAGCCACTGTATGAAAATGATCGTTGAAGTACTGCATTGGCTGTTTTTTGGATTTATACACTGAAAAAATGACAAATATTGACTCAGTGTCTTTGAATAGGAGGTACAATAAAGACCAATTCAACAGTGTTTGCCAGAACCATTAGTCATGGTAATCTGTGGGTGTGTGGTATAATCACCTCAGGTTCCTCCGATTGGCCGTTACTTCTGGTTTCACATTCTGTGAGCACAACATTGAGTTAATAACATTACTGAGGGATGGCTAGAGAGGCACAGACACAGCGGGGGAGGAATTTCATACCTTTGGATGATGAGGAGCTGTTACTGTGCTGGAGACCCTGTAAATTATTCGTATTTACATGGTTATTAGGACAAGAATGGAAAAAGGGGAAGAAGAATGCACGCACAAACCTGTGACACGGGTCCGTTTACTGTGGATGTGGGTACCGGTTTCAAACTCTGAGTCCTGAAAACAAATATTGGGAGATGTAGCAGCAGATAAATGTTACAATCAGTCCGTTTGTCTCACAGTCATCCCCACAAACCCTTCAGTTTCTTCCTGGTTGCTGTCCTTCACACGTCCTTCAGTCTCGAGTAAAGTGTTGTTGTTGTCCTCTCGCTCCATGTTGAAAAGTCCATTCAGGGACACATCTGTCAGCAATCACAGACAGTAATCACAGACAGACAGAAAACAGTCCTGCTGATCGCTGACAGTTGTACTACATGAACTGAAAACTGACCTCTGCTCTTTGTCTTCCTGTGGCGGATGGTGGCGTGGACCAGGTCGCAGCCCGAAGTCCAGTTGAGATGGCGTTTGCTACACTCCTCGCTGAACCACGCCCCTGACAGGAAGCGCAGACGGGTTGAGTTCGTCTCTCTCCGCTCGAGGGTTCTGCATCATCAACAGAGAGACACTCTTTGTAACACCTGATATTCAAAGCAGCTTAATTAAAAGTTATGGCAAAAAAAATTGATAAAAACATGTGACGAAGGGTAAGGAAATAATTATAATTGATCACCAACTGTGTCTTACTTGACCTGAACACTAAAGGGAGATTTTGCACCAACACCAAAGAAAGTAATATATGCCTGAGGACCAATCCCACCCATACGGTTACAAACATCCGAAGAGATTAGCACACATATCAGTCAGACTTGAATAAATAGTGACCTCTGACCTTACACGTCCTTCATCACGGCGACGTAACTCCAAGTCACGCTGTACAACCTGCAGGATGGAGGTCTGCTCCTCCTCCGTCAGGTGGCTCAAGTCAAGTGAGGAGTCTCCCTGCTTTCCTTCCATCCCTAAGACAAAAGTGTGTTTGACTATCATTACACAACACAAATAGTGCAGTACAGTACAGTCAACAGTACAGTCTTACTGCTTTCATTAGACATTGAGATTAGAACATAACATGAATGTGCAATATATCAGGTTCATTATAATACATTTAAAATCCACTGTTCTACAAAAACTTTTGTTTCTTTTTCTTCATTTCAGTGCATTGAAAAAAGAAAATTCGGCAAACTAGCCTTCCAGATTTTTTTCCCTCTTAACAGTAATGAAGGTTTGTCTGGTTAAAGTCATTTGAAAAAGAAAGTTCACATTCCTATAAAACACTAAGTACATCTTGCTGTTCCCATTGGAATTAAGAAGGTAATCAGCAGCCAGGTCCTGCTAATCAAATGCACTTCATTTATGATTATCAGTAAGTGTGAGTGCCTCTTTAAAAGCACAAGTTTGGGAAGTTTGCTGCTCTTTACTTCTATGCTAACACAATGCCACGTTCTTCACTGGAGTGGATGTCCCATCAAATGAAGTTCAAGGTCAGGCCATGTAATGCTCAGAGAAACTGCAGAAAACCCAAGAGCTACAGCCACAGTTAGCATGTTAAATGTTAAATTCATGACGGTGTTAAACAGGACATATCTTCTTATCTCTAAGAAGAACGTGGCAGCACAGATTAGGTTTGCAAAGTTCTAAATAAACCACAAGACCTCTGAAACAATGTCCCTTAAAGAGACAACGCCAAAGTGTTTAGCCACGATGCACAGCACTACTGTCACGCCCTAGCAAACTTTGCGTGTGTGTCCTGTTTTCCTTTCCTTCTGACTTCAGCTGCCACCCATTTCTTCTGAGGAGCTGGTGCACAGCTGGCTCCACTCAGCAATTAACCACCCACCTGCATAAAAGCTGGTGACGGCCCACTTAGTCACTCAGAGTAAGTGCTGTGGTTAGGGTTGCCAACCGTCCCTTAAAATACGGAATCGTCCCGTATTTCGAAACAAAAGTACACGTCCCGTATTGAGCTAATAAGGGACGCACTTTGTCCCGTAATACAGTGAGAATCAAAAGTAGTCTATAAATGTTTATGGAATTAACACTTTGTTTGAAAACATAATTCCCAGCCCCTCTCCTGCTTTGTGACCAATGAGCTGACAGCACACTTATGACAATTCGAGTATGACAATTCAGATTACCGCTCATCTCATTGGTCGAGGAAAGGTCGCTTGCGGAGAAAATACCGGAAGACAACAGATGACCACAACAAGAAGCATGGCCAACAGGGAAACAAACGCCGACTCTGCGGTGCAAGTCTCGGATGACAGTACACCTAAAGCTGGGCAGACACTGTGCGATTTTTTTCAGTCGCGTTATTCAGCTCCTGCTCAAACTGCACGATTGACTCGCAGGGGTTAGAAGTTCGTATGTCACGATGTACTCTCACACTATACCGCCCGATGCTCTGATGCGACCTGAGTGCGCACACTGTGCCTCCATAACATGAAGGTTATAACAGAAAATCTGTCGCTCGCTCTCTCTGTCTTTCACTCACACAGACACACCACTACCATCAACTTTGCTAAATTGCTAATGAAAAACATGATCAGGCAGCTGTGACTGAGCAGCAGTGTCGATCCAACTATTTTCACGGTTGTTGTGGTCGTGATAATTTTGTGATGCCACATCGAAAAGGCTCGGATGAGCTTTCCAAAGTTCTACAAGTTGTGCCTCCATCGCTTGTGTCCAGATCACACGCTGCACAGCCGTGCTGCGCCGTCTTTTTCACCAACGTTTACGTTTGCGCGTGCGCAGTGTGAGCGCCTGTGGTGACACCCTCACGAGCGATTGATGATCGGGAGCTGGTCGTGAGGTGTTAATCACTTCTCGTTACCCCACGTATACTACACGACGCACGATGAAGGCCAAAATCGGTCCGATCACTCAAAAATCGTCTCAAAATGGGCCTAAAACCGCACAGTGTGAGCCCAGCATTAGAGCAGCAATGTTTGTTCCCCTCAGAGAAAGGGAAGAATGGGAAAAGGAAAACACCTGGCTGGAAAACGTTAATATGGGCATGTGCAATGAATATCAGCGCTATGTGGCCAGAAGTGTGATAATATAATTTATTTTGTGTAATAAACAACTGCAAGGATAGATGATTACAACAAATTGATGACTAATACATAAAAGTAATACATAGATGAATAATGATGATGAGTTATGATGCGTAATTATGGGAACAAGCAGGTTTACAAACAGGAGCAGCTGATTAGCATTAGAAAAGCTGAAATAATACCTCAACTGAAGCCAGTTGTACTAAATGCACTAAATGTGCACTGTTACAAGAATATTTTTCTTTCTATTGTTTTCTATTATTTTAAGTTAAGCAGGACAGAGTGCTTTTAAATAAAGATTTACTTATATTCTCAAAAGTTAAGCATGACAGGCTTCTGTTTAAGAAAGAGACCTGTTTTACTGTGTTAATGTTGTCATTTTGAGCTAAAAAATAAATGGCTAAATGATCATTTGTTTCACATGTGTTCATATCACAAAGAATAGAATATGCATCTACTTAAATCAACTTCAAGTCAAATGGTTAAAAAAATAATTTCACACACAAAAAAAAGAGCTAGAAAATTCACCACACTGGGAAGGGTGAAGACAACTGGGTCGCCCGGCCCTGGCCACGAGGTGTCCCTTATTTATTTTTCAGGGAGTTGGCAACCCTAACTGTGGTGAGCTTAGGTGTGGGGTTTGAGGTACCAGTGAGTAGCTGTTTCCCCCCCAGCTGCAAATTACTGGTTATAGGTGTACTGTTACAGAGCATTTAGTGGTGTGTTTGAGCTACCAGTGAGTAGCTGCTGACAGCAGCGGTGTTTTTCTTTGGTTTGTTAATGATTTCCTTTCTTTTCAGTGTGTTTTAGTTTGTTGACATATTTGTTTGATTGTTATAGTGTAGCCATCTCTTTAAGTCCTTTTTAATAAAGGTTTTTTGTCTTTTCTTTTTCCTCCTGGACTTACTATTGTTACTCCTCATCCCCTTGGCCCTTTTGGGGGACATGACAACCAAACACCTCATACTAGCTGTCAGCAGGTGGTGAAGTGGGGGGATGTTTTGGGCGTGGTTCTAAGCCACAGGACCTGGGCACCTCACAGTCATTGAGCTGACCATGAGCCCCTTTGTATAACCAAAATATTCATGTCAAATATAGCAAATCTACAGCAGAACAACTGAAAAGGAAATGAATCGAGGTGATGCAATGGCCCAGTCAAAGTCTAGACCTTAACCTGATTGAAATGTTGTGGCGACATAGCTGTGCATCAAAGAGAGCCTGCAAACCACAATAAGTTGAAGCAATGCTGATGATGTTGTGTAAGAAGAGTGGACCGAATTCATCCACATATGTTGACCCTTTGTGGGGGAATAAGTCACACAGAAATAATCACCTCAAGTTAATACTGCTAAAGGTATTTCTACAAGTGGTTTAATCATAGGGTGTACTTTTTGTTTTTAAAGGACTGAGCCGAGTCCTGTAAACTTTTTTTTTCCCCACATGTAAAATTTGGTTAATGATGACATTACTTTGCTCAGAGAGGTCTGAAGGTTACAAACTGCACAAATTGTCATTTACATGAAACATAGTAGAGAAATGCTTAAGAGGAAACCTATAATAAAGCTGTTTCTTTTTTTCTTTAAATCACCTGAAGCGAGCTCCCTGGTATCTTTCAGGATGCAGTACTCTTTGAAGCTTTGATACATGCTGTTCCAGGTGAGCCTTTCCTGTCTTCAATGACTTTCACTCCCTCCTACTCTTAAGTACTCTACTGTAGACAGCCTAAAAAACTACATTCAAAAAGATTAATAACAACCTACTACTGAATTCACTTTCAGCTAATGTGAGGCCGAGATGGATGATCTAACCTTCTGCACCACCATGTAATAACTGTTAATGAGTTTTCATGTCCCCAAAGGCTAGTTACTTTTGAGAAGTTAACGCATGCGCGTCAGGAACGTGTTCGCCTGTCAACGGGTAGGTTAGAAAACGCCACGCACAAAGTGCTCCAGTTTTCACAAAACACGTCGAGTAATATTAATAACAACGTTGTTGTTCTTATCAATAGTTCCTCCATAAAGCACTCCTTTGGTGTTTTTTTATTGTTATATAGGTTTAAACCTCTAAAAGTGACTGAACACTTGTTTTTAAGACTGTTAATGGGTTTAATTATTTAGGCTTATTTATTTACGCGAAGTGCCCTTTAGGGGGAAAAGAAATAGGTCAGTGCACTTCTTCTCATTACGGATCTACCGCGAGAGAGGAAACACCTGTCGCAACTTTTCCCTTTAAAGATTAAAGATTAAACTCTCTCCTCTCCCTTCTGTTAGAAACACAGAAAGAAACACACGAAAGAAAAACCGGGTTACCTTATTTGACAGCTTCCACTGGTTCCATCGGGGGGAAAAGTTCTCAGGAAAAGTTTTCCTCAGTGCGATGTGTATGTCTGTGTACGTCGACGCTTGTGTGCTGAGTAAACGGAGTGAACACGCCCTCCAGAATTAGTCCGCACAGGAGCTGCTCTCAGCTGTGAAGGGGTGTGTGTGTGTGTGTGTGTGTGTGTGTGTGTGTGTGTGTGTGTGTGTGTGTGTGTGTGTGTGTGTGTGCGCGCGCGCTGATACTGTGTATTTGTCTGACTGTGTGATATGACTCACGCGGATGTTTTACCAAACTGCAGGGTGGAGGTGGGATGTATCTTGTAGCTGTCCACACCTGCTAAGCACACACACTCTTGCCTACCTGGCCTTACTGTGCACAAACAAGCACGCAGATATCGAGCCTTCTGCCTGTTTTGAAGAGGAACACAGACCCATACGTGTAACCAGCCTCGGTTTAAATTTGGTAAGGTGTTGGACTTCCCTTTCCCTCAGTGGAACTGCATTGTGTGAGTGTGTGCAAGGCAGAGGGGGGAGGGTAGGAGAGGATGAAAGAAAGAAAAAGGCCCAGTTCTGTCCTTTGTCACCAAACTTGGATGACAGCCACAGTCTCCTCAGATGGGGAAAGCTTTTTTGTGTGGACTTATTCAAGCCTGTATAGGTCCTGGCTCAGACAGAGACCAAAGCATCCAACCAGCCCTCGCTCTGCTCCCCTAAAGAGTCCCATCAGTGCTCTGTTAGTGCCAAATACTGGGGTCCATACTGACACCCAGATATGGTACATGGACAGGTCATTTTTATTAACAGGTCCTTGGTCTTAAGCAGATCATAGTTCAGTTCTTCTGCCGAGTTCTATTTTATTTATATAGTGCTAAATCACACCTCGGACGCCTCAAGCTGCTTCATATTTAAGGTGAAAACCCAAACAATCACATGACCCTTGTGAGAACATGGTAACAGTGGGAAGGCAAGAAATCCCTTTTAACAGGAAGAAACCTCCAGGGGAACCAGGCTCAGGGAGGGGCAGACATCTGCAGTGACCAGTTGGGGGTTATGAGGGGAGGAAATGGAGAAAATAATGATTAATAACTAATGATTAAATGCAAAGTGGTGTTAAGGTGAGTGAATAATAGGAAGTCCTCAGCAGCCTAGACCTAACTAGGGGAGGTTTCAGGGTCACCCGATCCAACCCTGATTAAATGCTTTATCAAAAAGGGTCGTTTTAAGCCTGATTTAAAAACTATGGGGGCTGTCTGTGCCCTGAATCCAAACTATGAGCTGGTTCTACAGAAGAGGGGCATGAAGCTGCAGACTCTGCCTCCTGTTCTACCTTTAAGTACTCAGGAACCACGAGTTGTGTTTGCGTATTTAAATGCAAGAAAGCAAAGACATACCAAACATACTGAGAGACACCTCTTCTTATTCCTAGTTTATTCAGGAAATCCAGTGTCATCACAAAAAAATCAAACAGCTCATATTAATGAGTTTAACCAACATTAGTATTATTTAAACAGGATCACGTCTATGTCACCTGTTTTATAACAGCAATCAAATGGTTCAAACTTTATTATAAATCTGAGAAATCAAGTCAGAGTTCTTCTCCATGACTACCACGTTGGGTTTGTCTGAACTACTGACAGTAAGAGCATCAAAATAAAAGTAATGCACCACTAGAGTCATTACTGGAGGTTTTTATAAAGATTGAAATCCTGACTCTGCTATTAGGGCTCAGGTTTTAGGTTATGGTGTGTCTTTCTCAGTGGTTCACAGGTTGTTATCACAGTTGTTATCTCTAACACTTCCTTTCCATCAGTGAGGTGCAGGTGTCTGAGCTGTAGCTTATTTTCCCCCCCACTAAAATAAGACTGGCAGCCGACCCCAAAGCTGGAAGCAGTGATGTCAGTGGCTATACAAGGACCTGCTGAAAATGTTTAAACAATAACTGGTGAATGAAGCAGCCTGCATGATTTTCTTCTCATGGAAATAGAAGAAGCATCACTGCTAGTAAAGCTATGTAATCACTCCTCAAACCATTTAAAATGTAGGATTACTTTTTTTTTTTTCAAAAGGCACCAAAGGAAGGCGTCTCCCTGCATCCGCAGCAGCACAAACACTCACTGCAACTTGACGGAAAGAGGTATAACAGCCTGTGAGTGGACTTTAGGACCTTAGTTACTATATTTATATTATATTAATCAATAATTTCATACATTACAGGTTAACATTTGGTTATTTTTGTTTCAAAAAAACTCTAGAAAGTTATCAAAATGCACATGAACAGAAATGTACTCAAAGACGATGGATAAAATGTTTGTTGTGACCTTGTCTGAACTACAGCCTAAATTTAATAATATAACTGCACCACACTATTTATAACAGTATAAACACCTAAATTACTGTAATTTAAGGTGAATTGTATGATCACAAAGCAGTTGCATAAAATTCTGCAGAAATCAAAGTCTTGCTTGATCGTGCATCTAACACACTGATCGTGAACTGTAAATACTGCAGTGAGCTCATGCACAGACACTTGTTACACAATGCAGTATTTTGGGAATATGTCCTCGTACAAACACACCCATCCCCCAGGGGGTACACACAGGGACCAGACCAAAAAAACGACAGGGGGAAAAAAGGAGAGGGAAAAAAATTCTTGTCGTCATAACCAGATGAGTCACCGTTCTGCTGTCCTTCTCTGCACCGTCTGCTTGTCCGTCATTTATCTTGTCTTCACTGTGGCTGCTCTCTGCATGAAGACAGACAGAAGAGTGTGTATAGACTGATGGAAAGTGTGTGTGATCAGAATCAAAACAAGACAGGCAGAGATGCTGAAGCATCGTGTGTTGTTGACGATTCCTGCCACCAGAGGCTGCTGTTGCACTTAACACGTTTCGCACAAACGCGTGAGATTCTGTGTTCTCCAACACCTCCGCGCATAAACTCACATGGGGTCGTAGCTGCTCTGCTCTTTGGATTTGAGGAAGCGCATGGCGAAGAATCCGCCTGCCTGCAGACACAGCACGAGTATGATGCCGCCTATGAAGCTGGACATGTCGAACTTGGCCTGGGAGAACTCGGGGGAGGAGTTGGTGTTGCTGTCATCACCTTGAGGGAAAGGACACAGAATTCACTGGTTGTTTTATATATATATATATATATTTATAAAGTGCTGTCAGGGTTTTTAGCGGGTGGAGATGACTGGATTGCCTTTAGGGAATCTTTTAGTCAGCTGTTATGGGACTAGGAGATGACGTCTGAAGCAGAGTTGATTCAGTTTACCTGAAACGGTTTTACCACCTCCCGCAGCGACAGACTCTACAACTGGGGAATGAATTATGTAACAGGGTTATGAAGATGGCAGAAAAACACTTGATATCATCCCCCCCCCCCCCAAAATTATGTTCATTTTTTTAATACCTGTGCACAATTCAGACACTCTGGTCCAGCTGCAGTTCATGCCGTTGTCTGCCGAATCCCCTTCATCGGTCACACACATGCCTGTATCATTGCCTGAGGGAGACAGACCCCGGCATCACTCAATAATTCAGTGATCTTCTACAAACCAGGGGAGCTAGTGTTACAGCAGCATTGGTGATTGAATTACTATCAGAGGTCACGTGTGTGTGTGTGTGTGTGTGTGTGTGTGTGTGTGTGTGTGTGTGTGTGTGTGTGTGTGTGTGTGTGTGTGTGTGTGTGTGTGTGTCACCATTTGGACAAAGCCTCCAGACACAGCCTGTCAGGTTGAGCATGGAATCGCCGACACACAGGTCACATGACTCGGCTTGAGAACAATCTGTAGGAGGGACAACACTGGCAGTTAATTAGCAGTGTCAATCAAAACCCAGCTGGCTGGCCAGTGCCCATTTATTCTAAAGCAGCTTCATTATTATATGATATCCTGTTAGTTTGGACAGTATCTGAGAATGCAGAAGTTTATGATGATAAGAAAAAGATAATTGCTTCCTGTTAAACTCTCTTATTTGTGCTGCTTCGTGGTGTGTTAGTAATAATAGACAAAAAGCCATCTTACCAGTAAATAAGAAGTGAGACATTAATGAGGAAAGACAACAGATTAAAGCACGAAAATAGACAGCAGATGGCAAGCTTAGGAAGACACACAAGCAGGTTCAGAGCAAAATATACTGAAATGGACACGCTGTAAGAAAATAAAACATACGGATAGACCCATACCTGGCTGTAGATACACAGGATGGATCACTGCTAGAAGCAGCAGAGTGGAGGAGAGAACAGTAAATGCCACCAGCTGCATCCTGACTGCAACAGACACCTGCGAGCAACACCTGGAAACGTTGGCACTTAAAAGGGAGTTGATTTTAAAAACTAAAAAAAGGCTTTGAATTGAAGTCTCCTCAGCTTGTCCTCGAAAGGGTTTCTGGAGGTGATGATAACCAGGACACAATGACAGATAAGAGTGAGGAGATCTGTGTAACATGAGCGCCACTAAACTTGGTTCCCTGGCAACCAACTGGCCCACCTCAAGCCACCTGAAATGCATGCCAGTTGGAACGGACTGACACCTGTTTACCTAAGCAGGCGGTGAATGTATACACACACCTTCATTCACATATATGTCCTTATGAAGCCTATAAATTAAAGAAGGACTAATGGGAATAAACTGAGCTAAATTAGTGTTCATTTTGATGTTACCTGCACTTAAACGCATGACAAGGTTCTTTGTTTTCCCTGTTGGAACTCTGGATTTAGTGATGTGGTTGCCTGCTTTGTTAAATTTTCTAAAATCCATGTTGTGGGGACCTTGAATGTCTACGCTTCCGTTAAACAGATGTTGATATTTCAACATCATGAAAAGGGTGATCATCAAAGTCACTTGCAGTCAGCTTCATCGGCACCAAATGTCATGTGATGCCCATGAAGATATCAAGAATAAAATAGCTGAAAAATGCTGCTGACCTTTTAAACCTGAGGTTTATGTTGCTATTGTAGCTAAAATTCATTCCTTCAATGTCTTTTGTGACTTATTGAGATTCTTTTATCTACCCAGATCCCCCAAAACATTCAAAAAATGAACAGCTTCAAAAAGGAATTCATGCTAATTCATGTTATTCATACTTACAGCAATACAAGTCAAGTAGAGGAAGGTTTAATAGACCTTGATCTAGATATAACAAGAGCTAATAAGGTCTTCATATCCCTTTAAAGATTTCCAACAGGCTTCTGCTAAAAAAGTACATTGGCTTTTCATCTATTCTGTACTCACATTTTTACCTCGGTGATGAAATTAAGATTTTTTTTAAAACTTTTTTACTGTATACCTTTTAAGCATCACCACCCACCTATTGATAGAATATGTTTCTTGTACTTTATCTGTGCAAATAAATATAAAATATCCCAGATAAATGTAAAGAAAGAGACAAAGAAAACCATTGTAACACTCTGTGACACTAGCCTAGATCGGGATGTTTGTAGTAATGTTACTCTTAATGTGTGATTAGTTGTAAAAGCTGAAGAGGTTACAGTTAAATCGCACATTCCTATTGGTAAAGCTGGATCTGGATGTAAAGGACCAGACGTGAGTATTGAGCATTACTGTTTGAAACTACAGTGAAGTCCATATGGGATTTTGGACAATGACACATTTTCTGTTTGTCTACAAATCACGGCAGTATGTTTTGTTTTTTAATCCAACAATCCAGATGTAAATGAGGGGCAGACTTTGAGCTTTACTTCAAGTGGTTTAACAAAAGTATTACATGATATAAGCAGTTTCAACAGCAATTAAGCAATGTTTCCTGGTTATTCCATGACAAATCAGGCTGGTGAGAGACCTGGAGTTGATTCCAAGTGTTGAGCTCTGTAGATTTTCAGCAGAACTCTCAACATGATGTCCAAAGAGACATAGATGTAGGTGATGGAGGTAAGGCTGAAAAACCAAATAGTCTTGTTAGAGAAATAGCAAAATCCTTATAGGACAGGACAAATCAACAACTGACCTTCTCGGCTACACAAAAAAGCCTGAAAAGCAAAAAAAACCCCTCATCTGATTAAGAAAAACCCTTCACATCATCTAAAGACAGAGAATCTGTCCATGATGCCCAGGTGTTCTAGACTTCAGACTGTTTCATGTTCGTTAAACCATTTGATGTAAAGCTCAGACTCTGCATCTGAATCACATCCTGGTTGTTTGATTTTAAAGCGACTGTGATGTACAGAAAGGCAACATTACAAAAAATTGCGTCATTTCCAAAAACCTGTGGCGCATGGGGTTAGCTCAGAGTACAAAGGTGCTCAGGTTTTGCTTTTTATAAGAGGCTCCACAACGTGCAGCTGGGCAAATGCATCAGCACAAACTGCACAAGTGCTTCCGACCTTTTAAGTTGTCGCTTTGTGATGCAGATGCACTGAGTCACAGCCCCCAATCAGGCCGCAGGGGAAAAAAACGTGCAGGATCACGACAAAACTTTGCAGCTTTATGCAATGATCGCCACCTCCTCCACTCACACCGACGTGGCTCCTTTAACTCCCACATCTCATATGCTCTGGCACCCATTGTCTGGGTAGATCTTTCTTCAGAGTGGCTCGTGTGTGTTAGGAAGCAAAGAAAACACACACACAAAGGGATATTCCGCAATCCTGTTCCACACGATTTCCTCCTCCGCTGTGGGCAAGCAATCTACAACACCGGCCACAGACTAGTTTACACTCCACGGAGCACTGCTAGTATTAGAAAAGATATACATGACATAATAACATAAAGGACAGGGTGGCACACGCACACACAAATAATCTATAATTATTAAGTGTTTTACATTAATGTAAAGCACAGTTAATATTTTAACAAAATAGTTTAATGCTGTTTAAAAAGAAGTGGGTAACATGAGCAGAGCAGCCGTGATTCTGCAGAAATTTGTAGAAGCTGCTTAATACCGGCGACATTTACGAAGGTGACAAGTGTTGCGCCTCAACTCTGCTCGGTGACGTAGGAGGGGTGTATCGACAGGAAGCGTGTCCTAATATGGCTCGAACAAGACGAGATTCCCCCAGTTAGCTCAGCGCCGTGCGCCACCACGCAGACAGCTGTTGAGCCCAGCCTGTAGCGTCCTACGCTTCGTGTCAAACCGGGGGAAGCCACGAATCCCCTGCTGCTGTATTACTGTAGGGGAGGTGGGGGCGTGTATTTCTGTGAAGCGATACTAAAAATCAAAAAAAGACGAGACAAATACGGTGGATAACAAGCAAAATGTACGACTGATTCCTGTCTTTGCTGGATTGTAGGAAAACTCTCACCACCCACGGCCTAAACACAAATGCTCAATCCTCTTAGAAGATTTCTAAATGATTATGAGGCTGTGCGAGGCTCATAAAGACAAGTTATATCTATATATCTATTTATCTTTCTACATATATAATATGTATGTATGCTGATGTTATTTTGAAAACAGTTTTAGTGTATAATACTTCTTGAATTTTACCCAGCACTCCATATTAGTATACCCATATCTCTGTTAGTGCAACCATGCACGCACAGGCCAGTTTTTCACCACTTCACCCTCAAGAATATTTCACCTATGTGCTTTACATAAATTTAAATTGTGTTTAAAAAGAGTTCAGTGTGTGCTAAAGCTGCTCCCCATCATTCGTTCATTCAGCAGGCTCTCTGTCTCCCTGTACGACATCTCCCCATGAGTCATACTCTGAGATTCAGCACCGTGGACAGCGCCAGCGCTTTGCGTTGTGCGCTCACAGCTGCCAAGTTCCAGCCCTGCCCAACACAAACTCGTATCCTCACCTTCAGCAAGGGGTCTGGGTCTTATTGAGAAAACGTGTGTGTCCGTCGATGGTCGTTATTTACAAGAAATGAAAGCATTAGCGAGCCGCAGTGGGAGGGGCGACGGGGCTCTGCCGCATTTTTCTGAATGAAATTACTCCATGGACGTCCCCTCCCACTTCTCCCCGCATCCCTGGCGCCGTCCCTTGATTGGTCGAGGCTCCCAGTCACTGACGTCAGACAGACTCTTGTGGATGAGCCCGCGCGCAAGAACATTCATTCTGCCTCCAGTGAGCGATTCGGCGAGCTTGAAGAAGGAGAGATGCAAGCGACGCCAGGTGAGAGTTTGGCGCAACTTTGGTGAAGACGGGAACGCGGAGCTGTGTCTACACGGGAACCGTCGGTATTTAAACCTGCTGTCGAGCCTTACCGCGAACAGCCTCACCTCGGCTCCATCACCTGTGCTGGATCTTACAGGAGAAAGAGAGAAAAAAATCAGTGTGACTCCCTCAGAGGACTGACTCGTTTAAATAAGGTGAGAGGAATTTAGTACATGCTCGTAAACGTGTCTCGGTACGTGCATGTGTTGGGGGGCACGCTCTACGGTGCAGTGAACCTGCATTTGTATGATACTTAAGGGTCCCCTGCGTCAGGAGGTGGGATATACCTCCTCACTGTGGGAACGGAGAAAGAGCGCGGGGTAGGGGGGGACTCAGTGCCCGAGGAGCGCAGAAATAATGCGCTTATAACGTTCCTGCAGGACGTCCAGTTTGTTTTCATGTGTGCGAGCAGATAACTGATAAGATCCTTACCGCGCAGATTTTCTCGTGCATGCATGTTGCACGTAGAATTTATTCGAGGTTCTGCGCCTCTGCTGTGCGGCATCACGAGGAAAACCCAGACTGTGGCTTACATAATAAATCGAGTTTACATATAGCCACGCGCACATATGCCTTAAACTGTAATCCTATTTTAAAATGATGCCGTTCATTCATTCTTTTCAGTGGGCAGCAAATGAGAGCCCACCTTTTACAGTCACGTGTTAGCCTGGTGATTAATTAAATATTATATATCTATCCCAAATCATTCAAAATACATAGCCTGTTGGTTGACTGGAAGTTTCGCTCCTTCCTACAAGACTTCCAGTCACGAGATGAATCTCGTGACGTCCCAAAATACAAACACATAGATTTGGGTAACTGTTAAAAAAAATTTGAAAAAAAGTGATAATTTTTAAAGAAATAAAACCTTATATGGGCTTTCAAAACTACCTTTTTTCTACATAGCTATTGGAAAGTAGTTTTTTGTGTTGTTTTCCCAAAATGGAGCAGGTAATGATATCACAAAGAGCAGGAGAACACAACATCTGAAGGTCTTATAGTGGTAGGATGGTTTCTCAATAGCTCAGCCGTGTTGGATTACAAGATTATAGCATTTGAAGCAGCGCATTAGCACATCAAGTGCTCTTCTGCTCTGTGTGATGCTACAGCCTGCATCCTGTGGCTCAAACCACACCAGCTTCTGTTTCTGGAAATGCTGTTCGATGGACATGTGGGAGCTGTGGTAGTGACTCATCTTTCTGATAGTAACGTATTTCTCAATTTTTTTCTCTCTCCTTTAGGTTTTATTGGTGTGACTGCTGAACCAAACAATGATCCTGAACGCCACAGACTTGGGCTGGGATTCTGAATCCTCAGGTGCAGAGCCCATCATCCCATCAGACCAACTGGGAAAGTCATCTGCTTATGAACTCCCACCTCTCACAGCGTGGGGCGTGGCCCTCTGTGTTTCAGGGACCCTCATTGCGACTGAGAATGCCATCGTAGTCACCACCATCCTGGCCACCTCATCTCTTCGTGCCCCTGTCTTCCTGCTGCTTGCCAGCCTTGGTATGGCTGATCTTCTGGCTGGTGTGGCGCTGATTCTGCACTTCCTCTTCATGTTCTGTGTGGAGCCCAGTGATTGGTCAGAACTGCTGACCTCAGGACTACTGGTGACATCACTGACTGCCTCCCTCTGTAGCCTAATGGGTGTTGCCCTGGACAGGTATCTGTCTCTGAGCCACGCCCTCACCTACGGCTCAGGCCAGTCACGGCGGAGAGCCGCCATCCTCCTGCTGCTGGTCTGGTTGGGTGCATGCATGATTGGGGCGGGGCCAGCAATGGGATGGCACTGTCTTGAAGACCCAAATTCCTGTTCTGTAGCACGACCTCTGACCCGGACATATCTATCGCTGCTGTGTGGGGGCTTCCTAGTGGTTGTAATGGTAACCCTGCAATTGTACGCTGGGATCTGCCGTGTTGCTAGGCGGCATGCCCATGCCATCGCTACCCAAAGGCATTTCCTCCCTTCCAATCAGTCATATGCAAGCAAGCACGGCAGCGGGAGAGGTTTCTCTAGGTTGCTCCTGGTCCTCAGTGTGTTTGTGGGCTGCTGGATGCCCTTCTCCCTCTGGGGGCTGCTGGGAGATGCGTCCAGCCCTCCTCTGTACACCTATGCCACCTTGGTGCCAGCTGCAGGCAGCTCCCTACTAAACCCCATTCTCTACAGCCTGAGACACAAAGACATTCGCAAGGTGCTGCTCCACGCCTGCTGCCCACACAGATACTCGCACAGCACACACATACACTACCCTGTTGATGTGTAAACTGCCAAACCTCAGCAGACTCAACCCAACATAAGATCTATGCCAGACATATCACCGTTTGTGTGCCAAAATACACTCATTGCTGCACTGACTGTCACTTGGACTCTGACACATGTATACTCCCACACACGCAGGCAGCACTTTTCAGAGATAAAAGTGTTTCTACAAATCAGAATGTACTGAGCTGTCCTGGCTGGTGGCCATCTTGGGACAAAAGATACTGTTTGTGCTGTGTACCTCATTCTCAGTCAACTGTAGCTTCACTGGATTCCCAGAAGAAAACAATCACAGAAATACTATATGTGTATTATACATATATAAATATATATATATATATATATAAAACAGACTTGATGAGTATCGGCACTTTACAACAGGATTGGAGAGATTATAAATAGAAGCCTTTCACAGTGTAATGACATGTGATCCAAAGCCTGAGTTCATTTACTTGAATGTCTGCAAAGCAACATGTTCTATAATGTTGAGAGTATATTTTGCACATGTTGTTAAAGGCACTTTGAAACATACTGACAGTATGTTCGAGTTGCACAACCATTTTTAAAAAAATTTTTTTTTAAAAATGAATATTTTATACTGGTGAATAATAAATGATTTTTTTCTACCAAGTGACGTCATCCTTCTTCACTGCTAGCAGGGCTTTTAGTGCTTGTCTCTTTCCATCTCTCACTCTTTAACTCGGACCGCTGCTGCTGTTCCTGTATCTTAAATTATTTCGTGTTCGAAGCAATGGGCGATGTTATTACCGTCCTGGAGCACCCACTGCATCCTTGAAGCAGCCGTGGCATGAGAATGCGGCGATTATGCAAGAGGTTTCTCTCTCCTCCTACCAGTTTTCTGAAAATTTATGCAGTCAGTTCGTTTTCACACTCTCTACGCACGCGGCACCGAGGGCTATGAAAGGTGTCCAGCAAAGACATAAAGAGGATGAGTCACTGGAAGCCTGAGCAGAGCTTTTTTTTCCCTCCTTCAAGGTTTAACCTCTCACTTAAGACATCATAGCACACACACCAAACACTGAACAGTCAGTGAAATTCACTCTCTTTATTGAACGAACTAATCATTTGGAAATTTAAGGCAGGAGAAGCAGATCTTTGGCTAAGCATGCCGTGTCATGGTGCATTAACACAGACAGACTTAAAAGAAAAGGCACTTTAATAAAAAAAAAAAAGTGGTCCACATTAAACAGTCAGTTCATTGGACTCATCATCATAGTTTTGGAGAAAGCTGACAGGAACCTGTATTGCTAACCAAATTAAGGCACAGACACTGAAATTCAGTATAAAAAGGCACTGTGATTAAAGCAACAAATTCTAGTTGATCCCCAGAAAATCTCAGAATACAATTGCAGGAAGAAAAACATAAGAAAAGTAAAATACATTAGCTAAAAAAATAACATTAAAAATAAAAATCAAGTTATTAATGTTAATTTCTGCATATGTTAAGTATGGCAAACTTATCCAACACTCCTGGTGTCTGACATCAGCCAATACCTCTCTCCTTATCTCACTGAATAATTAATTACTGAGTTTGTTTATGAGCTACAACCACAAGACAAAGGTTCTCATGAAACCACTTAAAAAACAAAGAAAAAGTGAGAAGACAAAATACAAAATGTAATAAAAACTGTGCTTTGGGATTTAAAGTGATTGAATTAATAATCCATAGATATAAACTTTACATCCGTATCACATAATCTATGAAGAAGCTTGTCTTTCCATCGATACATATAACTACTGTGAACTGAAGCTGTTGCACGTGTGTGTGTGCTTGTGTTCGATTTTACTCTCTATTATCTGTTGCCATAATGCACCACAGCCACTAAAAACCAGGCTTTAAGCCCTCAGCAAAGGATACCTGACTGTAACAGACACGCAGAGAGAGGCGGAGGTGATGCATTTAGGCACGCGCTCAGGAGAGACGTGCCTCACATCACATAGCGCTCTTGCATCAATAACAGCCGTGTGTCATCCAATGAGAATTAATGGCAAACTAGGACAAAACCAGACACGCTCGCTCCATTTATAATTCTGACATAAATTATTTTGAATATATACGTGACCGGATCGAGGAATGTGATTTGAAATTGGTCACAAGCAAATACAACATGCACACGTCCTCTCAAAGTGACCAGCTTTCACACAAAAAATACACAGACCTCTGTGCTGTTTGTACTTGAAGGCTGGAATCTGAATGGGAATGCACAGGTGTTTTCTAAGACTGAGGAAGAAAACAAACAAACAACCACACACACACAGACAGACACAAACACGCACACGGTAGTGAGAGGAAAAAGGATGGCGATCAATCGGACCAGTCATCGTCCTCTCCGAACTCGGAGGAGTCGTCCTCGCTGTCGCTGCACTCCACGGCGATACGGCGCGACAGGATGGCGGCCACATCGTTGCCGAAGTGATCCCTCTTCTCCTGCTCCCGCTGTTCCTCCACCTTCCGCAGGTTGAAACCTGAAAGCGTGTTAAACGGTTTAAAGGCGTGTTCAACATCTGAGTAATCTTTATCCAGCTTAACTCTGTCATTATTTAGGTCATTCATAGAAAAACGCTGTCATCACTGACTATCAGGGTAATCAGGGAGCTGGCAGATAGTAGTCACAAATCATGTATGGCACTTGAAGGAAAGAGTCCACATACTCAATACTTAAAATGCAGTTTTTAAGTATTTAATATCATTCGAGACCAGCACACATTGTCTTTTTAAAAGCTGAACGTGTTACCTAAGGTCCTTGACTTAATTAATTACAGCTCAGTGGCATAATTCATTTCCTCCTCTGCCCTCTTCCCTGCTGTGCTGATACAGAGACATACTGTTTCCAGATAATGGTTTGAGGCGAGTGGGAGTTGACTGCAGCGTTAAAGTCTACAACAAATCAACTAGTTTAAGATAAACAGCTCATAAAGCTCAACAATAACACATGATTAGCATATCATTTTGTATGTATCACAGGATGATGAGAACCGTATGGTTGTGAAGAGGGAGTATCAGTTTGACTGCAGAGCTGGAGGAGTCAAGGACATCACACTTATTTATGTAAGCCGCAACATGTTGTGGAGAAAATACTCACTGCCGAGTGGAGAAAACAAAAAACAAACCCAAAAACAAACAAACAAACCATTCAGGGTTTTGAAGGACTTTTCTTGTCAGCAGCCTTGATTCAAATTAATGGTTAAAACGCTCAAAATAGCCACTTTATTCACCTGCTGTTAATGTAAATGTCTCATTAGCCAATCACATGACCATAACCAAAAAACATTTACCTGGCACAGCTGTTGATGCCAGAGTACTTCAGAAACTGCTGATCTACTGGGATTTCCCCAAACAACCATCTCTAGGGCTTAAAACACTGAAGAAATGTTTCCTGGTCTGAGTTTTGATTTCCGACTTTGGGCCCGTAATTACCAGCCGATCGTTATTCAGCACAGTCTAGCCAAGTACTGTTGCTGACCATGTCCATGTTCATGACCAGAGTGTAACACATCATGTCACAAAGCTCAAATCATCTCAAACTGGCTTCTTGAACATGAGTTCACGGTTTGTAGGTCCCTGTTTTTTTTTTTTTTTTATGCATGCCACTTTGTTTATACTCCTGCTCAAACGTATCACACTGTTTCACTCACTGACAGCTGGGAGTAAAAATGTGTCAAAAAACAGCGGCAGGCAGCAGGGACCAAATTAAGTAGTAAACATTGCAGGATTCAAATTTTTTTTTCTCCAATCTGCTTTGTAAATGTTTCGCAAGTAAGGGAATGCACAGACAAAGTAAATGGTGACATGTCAGTGTGCACAAACGCAGAGCATATATCTTCTTTACTCTTTGGTAGTTCAAGTATTGTGTTAGTGCTTAAATCTTTATCTGAGAAACTAGCACTGATAATCACGTTTTAGAACAATAGTGGTGTTAAAAGAAAAGGGTGTGCATATCTCACTGCTAGATGTCAGTGGATTGCAGTCAACTGATATCTATTTTCTCACATTTCCCAATTCAAGTGCATGAATTAAGCTACGGTGGCTGTTGTAGGACAAAAACAACAACTCTGGAGTGTTTTGTTCAGAGGGAAAGTGTGCTTTTTAAGACTCTTTAACCATGTCAGCTGTTTGAAGATGAGAGGGCTGCATGTCTAATCTCCTGCCAAGAAGTAATTTTGAAAATACCAGGAATAAATAAGCATGTTTTTGCACTTTTTCCTGATTTACAGCCCTGACTTCAATTTAGGAGATGAGGCCTGATGTGAGGAGGAACAGATGATGCTTTATTTAGATGCCACTGCTGTTGTCTCTTCATGTTTTCATTACTTTGGTGAAGGGGCCCTGTTCTCCCGTGATAAAAGATAAGTCTGATCTTTTATATCTTGATTCTGACACAAATTAAAGTTTGCGACACAAGAACGCCTACAAGTTAATTCTTCATGGTTCGTTATATATGTATGTTTGCTATGTGTTGCATGTTTTATTTGTTTCCCATGTTTGACACTTTGGTCCGGCCCATGAGGCCCGAGGTGTTCCTGCGGTGCTTTACCTTGTCGGATGGCCTGCAGCAGGTCACTGCGAGCGTCACTGACGGGCTCTGGCTGAGGTTTGGGAGCAGAACAGGCTGTTACCCCGCCAGAAGGTGGCGGACGAGGAGCAGAACTTTCGAAAGGTGGTGGAGGAGGACCGGGGGGAGGCGGTGGAGGAGGTGGTGGCGGTGGACCCCCGCCTGCAGGCATAGGTGGTGGAGGAGGGATGGCGGACATAGATGGGGGAGGAGGGGGAGCAGGTGGAGCGGAAGAGGAGAAGAAGGGAGGGGGAGAAGGTGGGGTGTCAAAGCCAGAGGGAGGTGGGGGAATCCCAAAACCAGAAGGTGGAGGAGGGGGAGGAGGTGCAGGGGGAGGAGAGAGACTTGGGCGGGAGTTGTTCGGGGAAGAAGCATTGGGGGGAGCTGGGGGAGGGTGGCTTGGACTCAGCATGCTGACACGCTTCTGGGTGGGTGCTCCATCGTTACCATACCTGTAAGTGATGGAGAGGAAGTTGGAGGTATAAAGGATAATATAAACGGCATAATGGAGCCTTCACTTCCCTCCATTAACCTGCAATTTGTGTGCAGCTGCTTCCAGAGCAGCTCCTATTCATTAAAGAATCACAAAGTCAAAGACTATAATCCGTTTAGCTTCAGCTCAGAAGGCGCGTATAGGATTTCAGTGTAGCTGTACGTGTGGCTGTACTTTCACTACATGTTTGCACGGGTGGTGGTGCAATGTGTGGAGCATGTGTGGGCCGGTATGTATGATGTTACAGTACTTACGCCATGTCCGGAGGCGGAGGAGGCAATTCATCGGGACCGGGAGGAGGAGGAGGCGAGCCAGGATCATAAGCATAGGAGTTTGTGCTAAGCTCAAGGCTTTCAGAGTTGAAGCCCTCCCCAGATCCAATACTTCCATTCAGGCCCTCAGAAGAATTCCTTATAAGAAATGAGACATCGCTGTGAGCCCAAAAATAAACCAGACCACAAGTAACAAATAATAAGAAACACGGACGTGACTAGCATTTTGTGCTCAGGCCGCATCTGTTTATGCGCATTTATAACAATTTCATAGACGTGCCAAACGCATTTTAAAGCAGCAGAAACAGATTGTTACACAAAGTGTTGAGAGAGAATAGCTTGTTCTTCACCTATACAGCTTGTCAGGAAATCGGACTTTTTCTCCTTATCAGGCCTGCTGTGAGGCTGATGAAACACTGCAGGAGCTGAATCAGCAAAACTTCCCATTTTGGTAAAAAGAATATAATCCAAAACGAGGAATTTAGGACTCTTTGATGTTATTATAATGGGTACTATTAACTAATTTGTGCACATATATCTGTTGTATTCATTCTTTTAATTATAATATATATTAAAATTAAAACACACACACACACACACACACACACACACACACACACACACACACACACACACACACACACACACACACACACACACACACACACACACACACACACACACACACACACACACACACATAAAAGTATGCAACAGTATTAGTACCATCAAGAACAGGGCCCAGTGTGACTCACACATTTGTTTACTGCAATTTTCCAATGACGGCCAGCTCTACACCCAACCCCCCGAGAACATTTTCTGACAGGACATACCATCCAAACCACTGTGTACAGATCCAGTGATAAAAGGGGAAAGAATGAGCAAAATAATGTCTCATCTGTTTTTTTACTTTGTAAAGAGAAACAATAGATTTTTATTGTATTAATTAAATGATTTATAAGATGCTTGAAATCCACATTAAAGCCTACTGGGTATGTCAGGGCTCAGAGCCACTGCAGCCTTGTGGATGACGCTGGATGAAAATGATTGATGTTTTGTGATGGACTATTGTGAAGATATTATTTTACTATAATTCGACTTTGATGGTTTTTGTTCTTTTGATTCCTGGTCAGTGTTAATGACTGATAAACAAAAAGGAGGCATCTCAGAAAACTTACATCAAGTCAGACTTTGGTACAACAAACTCCTCTCCCATCTTACGCCGTTCCCATTCATCCTTTCTGGTCTTGATCTTTCGAGGATTGAGGGTCCGTTGGTTCAGATGGTCTTTCTTTTCCTTCTGCTCATTAAGGAGACGGTTTAAAAAGTGCAAGATTAGCACTGGATTCGAACATTTTCATGTGATGTGACTAATTGTAGATTGCTTTTACTTGTGTAATGACTCATGTCTTTGTGCGTATGAGGGTGTTTAGGAGTCTCACTCTGTGCTTGCGTTTCTCCTTCATGATGTCCTTGGTGTCCTGCAGCATCTTCTCCTTCCACAGGTCAAAGAAGTAGGAGGAATCGGTGTAAAACTTTAGGGCCTCCTTCCCGTCGTCTCTGTAGACAACAATTTACAGACATTAATAATTATTTCTAGGTATCAGTTGCACAATGTGCCATCTTACAAGTATGAAAAAAAAAACAGTGTTAGTTAAAAGATGGTTATCTGGCATGTGTGTTAGTCTTAAGACGCCAGTAAACTTCCCTTTTTAAAAGAAAACTTCACTAAAAATACATTAATGTCTTTAGTCACATCCAGATCACACCGCACGGATAAATCATTGTCCGTAAAGAATGATCAGAGTCAAATTATCACCACATTTACATTCAAACCAGGAACAGCTCTACACATTACATTTAACATTGCCTTCTGATTATTCACACTTCAGATGACATATGACATATCGTGCCTTGTAAATGATCTACACTCACAGATATCTTAGCTTGTGACTAAAGACGCTTTACATGCATCCATCCGTCCCTTTTTCCCCCCACTTATCTAGGCTGGAGCCTATCCCAACTACTACACAGCAAAAGGCAGTGTACACCCTGGACAGGTTGCCAATCAGGGCTCCCGCAGAGAGACAACGATTCACAGTCACATTCACACCCACAGTTGATTCGTAATCAACAATTAACATGAAATGCATGTCTTTTGACTGTGGGAGGAAGCCGGAGCAGCTGGAGAGAACCCAGGCAATGGTGCTAACCACGACACCGCCATACTGCCCTCTGGGGTTATTTCCCACAGAATATCTTTCCACAATCAATTGATTGGTGGGTTATTTAACAGCAAAAGCAACAAGTGTGGCTTGTCAAACAGCTGCCAGAATTAAAACCCCAAAACTGCCTGGACTTAAAGAGGTTACACACTAAAAACAAAACAACAGGGAAAACTATGGCGTCGACACCATAATTCTCTAGGATTTTGTAACGGCGTACTATGCGTTTTCTAGTGTAAAACTGCCATTCGTGTTAGACTGAGCCTCCTTAAATCAAACCTAATACTGCCCAGACACCTCCGAGACCCTCTCCTTGATAAGAAGCACATGTAACAGGGGTAAGCTTAAATAATGCACATTACAAGAATCTCCCATGCATGTGTGTTTCCATATGGGCACATGTGCTTGCACGTGTTCTTGTTATTCACTGCTGGAGCTGCTGCAGTGGGTAAATATGAGCTTGGCCTGTGCAGCATCTTACCGGTATACGCTGAGCTGGTTGAGCGGTGGAGGAGGATCGCAGGTCGTGTAAGTGTCTTGTACAGGCATTGGCAGAGATGGCCTGGTGAAGAGCTGCTGGTCCTGGGTCAGACTGCTTTTAAAAGCCTTCTTTGCAGTGATTCCATGCAAAGAAACTGAGAGAAACAGACCGGCAATGTTTTAAACATGTATTGTGTTCATTAGATTCTCTGCAAAGGAGGTTTCAAACCAATACTCTACACTGATACCAGTATAAGTAGTAACGTTAACAGTAAAATGTGCAAGTACATACCCTCCTCTTCTTTGGGGTCCAGCTGGGTGACTTTAACCTGCAGGCGATCCACTCTTTCTCCAAGCGAGCTCACCCTGCCGGCAAATTCTCCAGCCTGAACAAACAGCTCCCCGAACACGTCCTCTGCATATTTGCCTGCACGCGTGCACACACACACACACAAGTTTCTCACTTGCACCAATTAAAGGATTTATCTCACGCATGCATAGCCAATGAAAATTCACATCTACATAAAAATGCATTAACTTTTTTTTTAAAACAATAAAGATCCATGTAATACATATTCATAACTGCTCATTAACCATTCATACACACACTGACACCCGAGCATAACAGAAGCTTACTGAGGCTGCCGAGCTGGCGGATGATGTTGGCCAGGCTTATGTTGGTGACACATTCCAGCTCACTGCGGATGTTAGAAGGAATGGGATGGCGACAAATATGCCGCGGCTCTATATTCCTCGTCACCAGAGGCATGGTGGGGTGTGCTGGGGGTAGGGCAGCCCAACCCTGTTGGAAAAGGAGAGGTAGGTCAGGGGAGTGAAAAACATATAAATGTAATCAAATTAATATTCAATTTTACTATACTTTTGCACCCAATGAGCACCTATTTTCATTATGACACGACTGTGAACTGGTCCTAAATAAGTCACATGAGACAGACAGAGCTAAAGCAGAAGCAAAACTATGCCTTCGCTCCACCCATCGAGCATGCACCACCCACCCGGTTTAGAGTGGACAAATCTAAAATGTCCAAAATAGCAAAGAGCAGAACTAGGTGGATTTGTGATTTCCGCACTGCTTAGAGCAGTGGAAACACATCACGTTATTTTAAACAGATTAGTCAGGGCAGCCGTGTGAGCTCACGCAGTGCAGTAACTCCACAGTGTCCAGACTGAATAAGATAAGCAAACGACAGTTCCTATTAAGGGGTCAGAGATTTGCAGTGACTGCAGACTCTCCCTGCTTTCAACACAGTGCGGCCTTGATTTTGGTTTACTCTCTAAGTACACCCTGTTTTGACTGCTGTTGCCCATTGCAGCTGCCTAATTACAAGTTTTTTCCTGTTGGTGGTGAATCATGGCATAAATGTTACTGTGTGTAGAAAAGGAAAGAAAAAGAAAGCGGGAAAAATGGAGGGTCGCTACCTTCGTACCTCGGGATGTGTATATTATTACCAAGCTACCTGGAGGATTTAGTGATTAATCATGAATGAAGGAATGCGTCCATTTCAGGCTTAGAGGCTTGTTCGTCACTGACAGGTCGCCCACTCTGCCTTTGACAAAGTGCTATTAGCTAGCTTTACTGCACTTTTCCCCCCAACTTTACACCGAGCTCCTAACTTTCTCTGACGTGAGTAAATACGTGGTAAAAAAAAAAAAAAAGACGGGTTACACTTTTTTTGCGCCACTAACTTAACTTAAATGGAATAAATGTAACTTGGGATCTCGGCCTTCTCAGAGCAGGAAGTAACTTCTAGGCGTCTCTTATATCGAAGGAAAAGCCAAACAAACGTACATTTACGCCACTCGCTTAAACAAAACAACACACAACAAAGACATTTCACTTACCGTCAAACCTGGTAACCTTAGGCGTCTCTTTATACAGCCCTACAATTGTTATTGTCTCAAGATTTTTCTTAAGAAATGTTGTTCGGTACTGTATGCGGGACCGAGCTAAACAGATCGCCCAAGTCCCGGGGTTGCGAACTTCTGATTGGTCGAGCGGCGGAGTTCTTTGAAGCTGATTGGCTGCTGGGCCTGTCACCTGCTATAACCGAGAACAGGATGTGGAAATTGCAACGTAAAAAGCGCAACTCCACCCAAACTAGTGGCAAACATCTGTCCGCAATTTACGTAAGAGAGGGTGGAGGCAGCGGCACATTCCAACGTGCGCTCAAGCGAGTTGGAACGCGTCCGAGGAATGACTGGCATTAGCTTCCATGGATAAAATGTGCTGTGGAGAAAAGCTCATACCGACAAGCAGGTTGTCCAGTAAGCCTCGGTGAGTGTTAAGTGCCTGCTTAACCTCAGCTCAGCCCGAGCAAACTGCAGAGCTTTAAGTTAGCGTGCATCCAGGGAAGACTCAATCACATAGAAGTTGGCGTCACGCCTGTGAATATGTGGTGAATACATTTGAGACAATGTGGTTATTTTAATGTTGCGATGGGCTTCATCTTGCGGTATAGTGCTCACATTTGTTTTGGCATATAAAGTTAACACTGTTACACCCAGCTTCTTTTGTTTTCCTTCATAGATCAAGTGTCCATACAATGTGGTTGGAGGAAATAGACTATCAAAGTAATTTAATTGTTGCACGCTTGTAGACTTTTTTTTCTTTTTACTTTTTTGTGCTGTTTCCCACTATCAAGTCCATGTAAATACCGCACGTAGGTTGATGTGTGCTTCTCTCAAATTATTAAACACAACCTTAGAATACACTCATAAAGACATTAAACCTTGTCATTTGTAAACAACCACAGATTCCAAGATCATCAGTACAAACAATTATATGTGAGTACAAGTTATTGAGATGTGTCACCACTTTGCCAAGGCCTGGAAGAAGCCCCGAACTGTCACCCTCAGTGACAGGACACTGGTTAGGATGTTCAGGAATAATCCAAGAACCACCGAGGCTCAAGCCTACTGCGATCTGGAAACTGCAGAAACACCAGTGTCACTGTCCACAGTGAAGCATCACCATGGACTGAGAAGGTGCTTACCAAGAAAGAAGCCCCTGCTCCAAAATCTTCAAGCTCAACTTAAATTTCCAACTGCCCACATGGACAAACCAAATACCTTCAGAAGAAAGGTTTGATGGTTAAGATGGTCAATGGACAAGATGAAGTTTAAGCTATTTGGTAAAGTTGTAAAGAGTAAAGTTGAGGCTCTCAAACCAAACAACACTGTACTTGTACCAGCGGTTACGGATGATGGTGGCAGCGTCATGCTTCGGGCTGTTTGTTGCCAGTGGTACCATCAAATTCTTCAACTTCACCTCAAATCAACAGCTAAACGGTTGAAACGTGGACAATATTGGATGTCTCAACAGGAAAAATCATATCAAACACATAACGGTTTTTGGAATGGATAAAGCTATAATAAATATAGGAAAATATGGGTGAATATATAAAACAAATTGTGAGATAATTCTTTTTAATTCAATTCAGTTTTATTTATATTGTGCAACATTGAAACAACAGTTGCCTCAAGGTGTTTATCTTCCACAGGACACAAATTATAGGTGCTCTGACACACCTGACCCATTGCATTACAACCAGTCACTAACAGAGTAACCCTTATTTGGAATTTAATGTGGTGTAAATTCAGGTTTTAAACTGCAACTTGATTGTTTTCCTCTAATACATCATCACAGTATACACACCCAGTTTACGATAAAAGCTCTTCTTCGATGTAAAATTTTATTGCACGTATAAGTAATTAAGGCTTACAGTGATGTACTCAAAGAAGTTAACCTGTTGGATCAGACTCGGGTCAAAGGGTTGCATTTTGGGATTCATTGGTAAAAACAAAACAAAACACAGCTTTATGGTACAACTGTAAAATAAAGAATAGCCTGTCAGACAGTTGTTTTGCATTCAGAAATAGTTGGAACATATATACGTCCTTTGTGACACAGTACAGTCTATATGAGTTGAAAATAGTTGTTATTATTTGGCCTCTAACTTGGTTAAAACAACAAGCCCTTCTTCTTCTCAGTATTTGGATACAAGAAAATGCTGTTTTAAACATAAATACAGTTTCTATTTCAGAGTTGGCTGTACCCTTTAGCTGCAGATTTCTTCATGTCCACTAGAGGGAGTTGTCATGTGAAGAACTGTGTATGCCTGAAATCCCAGGAAAAACAGGAAACTTCACTAGCTGCTTCCCCCTCTTTGGATAATGTGTGCGCAGCTTCATCCAGCAGTGTGTGAGTCTCAGTGTTGTGTGTTTACCCAGCTGAGTGTGTAGGAGCTGTGAGCATTTGCTACTGTCTGTTTAAGGACACTGTGACCCTCTCCTGCAGAGCTGTGAACCAGCTTGAGTCCACAAGCTTGAAGACCTTGAAGGACACTGAACCAATAGCGGAGCACTTCCTCATCCCTTCCGCCCACCTCAAACCCTGCCCACTGCAGGTGCACCTTAGCAACAAGATGGTGGACATTCTGTAGAGTTCCTGCCTCGATCCAATTCTGAAAAACGCGCCACTCGCCGCTTAGCAGGTCAGCATACAGGAAGTGAACCTAAGGAGAAGAAAGAACAGAGGAAAGTACGGCTCTGGTCTAGCACCTCCCCACCCTCCCAAGCACATAGGAAGCCTAAGTTAGCAAAACACCAGATACAGAACAAAGCAGGCTTTTAGCAACAACAGAAAAGACACTGATTAAGTCAGGAACAGAATTTCCTGTCAGCATGCAAAAGCACTGTAAAAAAAAACGGCTTTATCAGCTGATCTGAATTGGGATGGTACTGAAATCAGCTCAGCTTTACTAAGAACAATTCCCAGCACCGTCTATATGTTTAATGATAGTTTATTAGGATATATTCATGCTATGAGGGGGGCTGTGGCTCAGCAGATAGAACAGGTCTTCTGCCAATCCCTGCATCCCCTAGTCTGTATGTCAAACTGAACCCAGAGTTTCGCCCGATGCATCCGTTGGAGTGTGAACATATATGTGAATGGGTGACCAGGCTTGTAATGAGAAAGTGTTCTGAATGTTCAAAATATCAGTTCATTTACCATATTACTACTTTCCATAGTGGCCCTGCTGCTTTGTAATCATACAATCATATACAGTCAAATATTGATTAATAGAATTATTAGCTGCAGTTCTTGGAGAAATCGCTTGCAGCTCACTTGCAACTGTTGAAAATACATCCTTACAAGCTAAAAAGTCACAAAATAGAACAATACGTAAAATGTTGAGTCTGTTGCCCTCCCCGTTTAGCATGCAGCAGAAATTAGTACTAGGAATTTTAGCCCACTCTTCTTTGAAGAGTAGTTTTAATTCAGTCACATTGGAGGGGTTTGTAGTTCTTAAGATGCTGTTCCGGGTTCTTTTGTGACCTCCTGGATGAGTCGTTGATGCGCTCTTGGGGTAATTTTGGTAGACCGGCCAATCCTAGGAAGGTTCACCACTGCTCCAAGTTTTCTCCATTTGTGAATAATGACTCTCATCATGGTTCACTGGAGACCCAAAACTTTAGAAATGGCTTTGATATGCGTCAATGACTTTGTTTCACAGTTGCTTCCTTAGATTGTGAAGTGAACGTGTCATGTTCACTTCACTTTGTTAGACAGGCCGTATTTAAGTGATTTTTTTGATTCAACGGGTCTGAGTGTAATCAGAACTGAGTGTGACAAGTAAAATTGAACTCAGCTTTCACAAAAAATCTGGTTAATCACAGTAGATTTAATTAACAGCACTGTCGGTCATAAATGTCGGAACAACTGAGCCACACAGGTTTAAAAGCTGGCAATGGCAGCCACTTGTGTAGTCTGCGTCATGGGCTCTACATACTTGAACCAAATTTGGATCAAACTGGAGGCAATCAGGCACTGAAGCAGTCAGAATTGATTTGCTTGTCCAATCAGGGGGAAACAATACATGAAACCTCTAATTAAACACATGAGCAGTGTCCTGAGTTGTCCAAACATCTTGTGCACCACGTTTGGTTATTTTTGGATGAAATCTGAATAACAGAAAGTCAAAAGTGTTAACAAATGCAACAAATGTGCACGGTCTGTATCAATCTCCTCTGCGTCATCCACTGAATCCAGACAGCTGTGTTCGAATTTTCCTTGTCCATCTAACAGCGAGAAAGTTTAGCCCCCCCCCCCAAAATTTAACCCACTCATTTGATCATTTCTCCACCTATGGTGGCGCTATTGCTTACATGAAGCTATTGTATATTTTAATTCCATGCTGTGGCACTAAGTAGTTATAGATGAACGTATTGGACTGCTTGCTATTCTGTCACCCCGCATATAATCAAACTCCAGGTATGCAGTTCCCTCTTGTGGCTGCAGGAAGCAATTGGGTGATTCATTCACTTAAACTGTTGCCATGGTAGCCAGAGATGGCGCAGAGCCCTGTTGCTATGGGAACATCTGAGTAAAAGAGCTTTCAGGGTATGTTGGGGTGAAAAGACTCTAAGGTATGTTTGTTTGGCACTGTTTCTCTACATTTCAGTGTGTGTGCATGCGTGCGTGTCTTACTGTGTGATGTCCCAGAGCTGCCATGATGTCTGCCAGTGTCTGAGAAACACCACCCGGGTTTCCTCTCCTCTTGTGCGCGCGCTTCTTTGGAGCTCGCCACTCAAGCCACATCTTGTGCTGGCTGACCACGCCTCCATTGCCATGGTTACTAGCCAAACTGTTGCCAAGGTGACCACCAGATGCATTAGAGTTGCTGGGATCAAAACAGTGTATTTCACATCCCAGCCCCGACACAGTCTTCAGAAAGTCTGCATCTCCCCCATCCATGCTACAGAGACAAAGACAGACATACAAAGACAGGAAGGAAGGCAAAGGCCGTTTGAACATTATTGCATGCATGATTAAATATGCATTGCATTGTTTATTCCAACTGAACCGGTGATAAGAATGCATAGCAGCACGTGCATTGACATAAGGCTCAGACAAGTGGCACACCTGAAGGAATATGCGACACACGTTTTGTGTGTAGCTGGAAGGAGCCAGTCCTCAGCACACAGCAGCCAATGGGCTGGCGCTGCAGGGCTCTGTGCTGGCTGAGCCCGCCCTGGAGATAAAACCTTGGAGCAGTTCATCTGGGGACAGACAAGAGGAAAGAGTCACATAAGACGGGCTGGATGGAGGTCTGGAAACAGCGCGACACAGAATTAGCATTCAAATGAGAAGAGGGGAAGCTAAGGAAGGAGAAGTTGTTCAGAAAAGTGGCCAGAATTGTGTAATTTGTGAGAACATTGCAGAGTCATGGCTCGAAATAACTTTGAATAAAACAGAATTGTTTAACGATAAACTCATAATTTGATAGCGGCTGTTTAAAAAGGCCACACGTGAGATGCTTTAATTTGTTGCCCTGAATAATTAACGGGGACTGTTTCTGCTTTTGTCTTGTTTTCTGTCACATATGCTGCTCCTGCTTTGTGCTCACATTAAGCACGGTGAAAGTTTCAAGTCATGCAGTCAGGGAAAGTTTAAGGTTTCAAACAGCTCTGTTGTAATGTCACCGACTGGCTATCCTTATACAGTCATCTCAAACACTGATGCCCCACCCACCTGCAATTCAAAACACTTTGTGAGGGGCAGCCAATCACAAGAAAGCTGGCTCTAAGTGAGACACAGAAGGTGAACTAACATGCTTCCCTGAGGTATAGTATGAAATACATAAGAATTCATTTAAGTCTGAGAATAAAAACATGGAGCATTATCAAGCCCCTTTAAATAATACCAAACTAAATCAGCACACTAGGAGCAGTTTTTTAAATTCTTCCATATATAACTTTCCTTCCCAGTTCTCCAGCACTTGGTGTTGCGTAAGTTTTGTCTCTTGTTTGGGAGTTTCCTGTCTGGAACAAAAAGTCCTTACTGGCTCCAGATATGGTAGATTTCTGCTGGCAGCATATTGACAGTGCCTGACTGATCATATTACTGCTATGTTAACCCCCCACACTCGACTGCAGTCAAAGAAGTGTAGTAGTCAAAAAAGTGAAGTTGCTTTTCTTTATTGATTTCTGTTAAGGCTTGGCAAGGTCTAACTCCTGGCTACAAAAATGTGAAGCCCCCACTGAGCTGGAGTGCAGCCTTCAGGGAGTGCGTTATTTATTGGACCAGTGGTTTCCAACCTAAGGGCTGGGACCTCTCCAAGGGGTCAGAAGATAACCCTGGGGGGGGGGGGGGGGGGGGGGGGGGGGGGGGTGTGTCATGAGACCAGATTTTTAAACAGACAGGAAAGATGAAGAAAGCCGTCTGCAAATAAAAACCTGATTTTTCTTCCTTGACTTTTCTCGTGAAATATAGCAGACACTTTTTAAAGGGTCACAAGCCAAAAGTTTGTGCATTCGACATTCGATGTGTATTACTGCACATACAAGTCCTTTATAACTTCAAGTTGTATTCATCCTGTTATTTCTCATTGCTTATCTGTAATCTTGTGAAATGTGTGTTATGCTGTAGGCTTACTATAGTCTCATTGTTCTACAGTCCCGTAAACGGTTAAAAAATTACCAGACTTCAGGTTGCATTACATAAAGTAAATGATGTTAGGGAGTTTTGAAATCACTCTCAGACATTTCAAACCCTCTGATTATTTTTGCTCTTTCAGTTTCGGATAACTTTGTGAAGGAAACATTTTTCACTGCAGCATTTTGGATGGTGCTCTGCGCAGCCTACCTGTGGCCTTGTGATATATGAGATGATTCGATTGAGCTCTGCTGTGAAGGATGGCTCGCCTGCTGCCCACAGCTGCACTTCCAATGCTCTGGGTCCCACCTGGGAACATGCATGACATGTATATTTATATATACTCCAGCGCAAGGAATACCAACACATCCAAGAGAATTCTGAATGTGGTTAAATAATGTATAGGAATAGCAGTAAAGTGTGCGAGTGCCCAGGTAGGAGTGCAGAGGAGCCAGGTCACAGGCACTGACCTCCGTCCTGCTGGTATTTGCCTAAGGCGGTGTAACATACAAACACACGTTTGCACACACAACCCCACCATCACCATCAATCTGCACCCCACCTAACTCAGAATGAACCTTTTGGTCACCATGGCAACCTCTGTGGGGAGCGTGTGTGTGTGTGGGGGGGGGGGGGGGGGAGGTGATGATTCACTAGAATGAGTCAGAGTTTAGCCTTGGGCAGATAAAGAGACAGTGAGAGAAGAGCAGAGTGAAAGCGAGAGGGCGAGAGGAGTGAGAGGTGAAGAGGGGACAGATGCACCTACACACAAACACAGATGGAGGCTGTAGCACTCTGCAGCTGAAGGGCAAAGACAGAAAGACGGGAACAGCTGTCATCTCTCTCTGATGTGGGGTCAGCGCTGAGCTGCGCCCCCTGCCCTCACCTGTCCCATCATGCCTGTAATCATGCAGGGAGTCGTGCACAAACTGGCCCAGCATAATAAATGAACTGGATGAGGACGCCACAGCAGCAGCAGCAGGGTGGCAGTCCTGTTGAATCCCAGTGATCCCAGTATCTGTCTCCCACTTAGTTCATTTTTTAAATTATTTCTAAACTTCATTCATAAATTTAATATATTGGTAATTTAAGTTAAAATTAAAAATGCAAGTCATCCCAAAACATTTACACGTGTACTATAATAAAACATTCCACGCATAAACTTATTTCCCTACTTCTTTACGAACCTGGCGCGAGTGCATCTCGTTCTCGTCCTCGTACGCTCTTGCCCCCTCCCCCCTCCTCTGCCCGTCGTCCACCTCTGCCTCCTCCTCAGCCACACCGGGCGTCCCCCGATGCCGTGAGCTCCGCTTCGGTTGAATGCTGATAACGGAAAAGGCGACCCCTCCGTCCCGCTCCTCTAACCCCATCCACACCCGCGCGACTCCAGGTAAAAGTGACCCGACGACAAGGAGCTGGAGCGCGAGGAGAAACGGTGGGATTAAGAGGAGTAGTACTCCCGAGCGGAGGGAGACACCGCAGCGGCCCCTCCACGGCGCACAGGTCCGCATACCTCCACTTCCGCGACGGCTCCGGCGAACATCTCCGGCGCTGTGCCCTGTGATTTAACTTTTTTTTTTTTTTTTACCCTTTTTTTCGGTTTTCCTGGAGGGCAGAGGAAAGTCCCAGCTGAGAACTCCCCTCCTCCACTTTCCTCCGCGACCTCCTCCTTCTCGTTATCCCCAGGGGAAAGTTGCTGATGACGAAGCGCATTCCTCGGTCAGCGGTGGCCTTATTGACACAGTGACCCCCGCTTTATTTAACCTATAAGTAACTAGGTTATAATTAACAGGCATGTAGGATTAAAGAAAAACACCATTTCGTTTTTATAATGGGCAAACAGGCCACCTCTACCGTAAAAATAAATGCTTTATTTATCAAAAAGATGACCAACTACTGATATTCTTCCACCATACCAGTGTGAGTCATATAAATTTATTATTAGGGTATTAAAAAATATTGAATAAATAAATAAAACTCCAGGCTGTCATATTTAAGATGCACAATCACTGCCTGTGGTCTGTACTTTTATTGAAGTTTGGAAAGTTTATACTAGAACTCTAAATGCTCATTTTGCTCCACATTAATGTCCTAGGCTACTTGGCATCAGAAATCTTCATATTCTATACATCTATTTATCACAAACCATACTTATCGGTGTGTTAACCCAGTTTTAAGTAATTTTAGGTTCTTTCTTGTATGCTGGAGTATAAATACAAAATGAATGGCATCTGAGTAAAATGATGCAATTATATAAATGTGTTTCCATGATATAGTTTAGGACATTTTCATTAATAAACCCCTAAAATGTCCACAAATATGCTAAATAATAGAAATGGATGGCTTCTAGTGTTACCTCTGCTTAACTTGAGAAATTATTGTACCGATAATGACAGATTATTGTTATTAGATTTGCTTCTGGTGTGGGATGAAATTGGCTGCGATTTTCCCTAAATTAAACACACACAAAAACGAAGCAGTTGCATATAAATGAAATTGCAGTGTTTTATAGAAATGCCACACAAAAGAAAAGTCTGAAAGAGAGCTGTCGCTCTGCACCATCCCCCTCTCGGTCTGTCATGTAATGTTGTTGACAGTTCGTGCACCCTTCCACCATACAGTGGAATGTCACAGCAAACACATTTCCTCCGGCCATGTCTGAGTCTATTTAGTCAGTCTGTTGACAAACTGTACACAAAATGCAGCCAGTAAACTTAGCCCATCTGCTTTCTTTCTCTCTAATTCTCTGTCTGGCATGCACATGCATATACACAAGCTGCAGATGTACAGTATTTGCCGTATAGTAGCAAGTTTCCCTGCGAGGGCATGAAATAGGCATGGGTTCCTTTCCTGTCAGCTCTCTCCTGTACCAGCAGTCTTTGGTTGCTTGCTTTAAAACATTTCCTTATTTGGATGAATTGTGAAACTACAATTTTGCGCATTTTTTTTGTTTTGTTTTAATGGCTTTAAGAACCAATTCAACACCTTTTTCTGATTTCCTCAGTCTGGTTTCTTTCTTTTCCCTCCAACGTATCCTCCCCTGCTCTCTCCCCACCATCTATTCCTCTCCTCCCCTCCCTTTCACTCCCTGTCGAATTGTGTCCTTGAGTGAACTCGCTCGCTCGCTCGCTCGCACACTCGCTCACAGTCCCAGACAGCCTGGGCAAAGCCCAATACTCAGGGAGGCTCTAAAACACAGCCACACACAAACACACTCACACCTCCCCCCTTAATCCGGCAAAGAAGCTCAATGCTATAGACGAGATTACCAATGGCAAGAACAGAATGTGTATTTAAATATTTTGCACCTCAGATACATACATGATATGTAACAGACAGATATACAATTTATTTTTTTTTTTTCATCACAAAAACCACCAAACAACACAAGACCACAGAAAAAAGAAGGGAGAGAGTGAAAGAAAGAATTAGGCCCCGCCAAGACTTTGGTGTCTGGGAAGCTTCACTCCTTTTGACCCCACAGGCACACACACGCACACGCCCATACACGCACATGTAGGCACACGTACACACAAAAACATGCATGTCACACGAACGCAGCCGCTCCGTCTCAAACTCACACAGAGAAAACAAGAGTCTCTTTGGGGCCGTTGTGTAATTTCAATGTCTCTTTCCCTTTTAGTTAAAACAGCAAAACACAGGATGTTAAGTCTCCATGCTGCAGTATCCCCAACCCCCCACCCCTCCCTCCCACCCACCCCACAGAGCAGAGAAACCATGGCAGAACGCAGAGGAGGGCAAGTTGATGATGGGCCTTCACAGCGAAAGAGAGGCCCCCTGGCTTGGAGCTGGAGTCATATGTACAGATGCTGGTATTTCAAGAGCAGAAACTGATTGAGTCCACTTTTTCTCTTATGGGACACAACACAAGGAGTGCACAGAGAGGGACATTTGCTAGGCTTATGGCATTTCAGAAGTTGATTCGGGCTCAGATGCGGTTCGAGTTTGGGCACAAGACAGAAATGCAGAGCTGAGAGCAGAACACAGTTGCTGGTTTAGCAGAGGAGGAGAGAAAACAGGGGAAATAAACACAGAGAGAAAGAGCGAGTAGTGTGATCTTAGTTTGCCCACATTGCAGATACAGGGAAAAAATAAAATAAATAACGCAAAGATTTGGTGAGTTAGACTTCTAAGGGAAACAGAGTCCTCCATGTATCACAGCAGGACTCCAACGGATGAGGAGATAGGTTTGTCTTTGTCCGTCAGCGTCTGGTATTCATCTGTCAGCTCCTCCTGGCCGTTCCCTCATTCCAGCGTGTGAGTGCGCACACGTACGACTTCATGTGGTCATGTTTAGGTAGTGAACAAATCCGCGCAAGCGTGTCTCGCGTTTGCGCGTGCGTGTGCATTTGTGTATGTGCATGCTCGAGTACGTGAGTTGATCTTGATTGTCAGTGCTGGAGAATTAAAGCTTTAACTGTCCAAAAGCTGGCAGCTAAATTCTCACCCTTCATTTCGCAGTCCCTCACAAAGAAGTCCCCTTAAAAAAAGGAAAAGAAAGAAAAGAAAAAGAAAAAATGTTTGCAAATCTGTAAAAGCTTGAATCGAATGCACCTGAAAGGAAAACGGAGAGAGGGAGAGACAACAAGAGATCAGAAGAGACAATAAAAGTAATATGAGACACTTTCTATTAAAAAAACAAAGATTTTTAGGATATTTTAGTCAGAGCGATGTGTCCATTTTGATGAAAATTGCACTTTTGCATTTCAGCCTAAAGATAAATATATGGGGTTTAACAAGCTAGAGAGGTTTTGAAATACAAACTGCAGCAAAACACATTCAAATTCACCTGTAACCTCCATTAAATTGGCAAAAAGAATGTGCAAATGTGGTTCTAGAGAGTGTGCAGAGCAGGGCTCAAACATGCAACTTTGAACCCATGTCTTTAGCATTGTTTGGTTTGGTTTGAGACCATCCTACACCCTTTTTAAAGTATTTTGTATCTTAGATCTAAAAAAAAGAAAAGAAACAATTTTATTATTGATGTCCTTTCCCCCCATTAGCTCAAAAACAGATTAAAGGTAGCGTCTTTTACTGTAAAAGTTGCTTGGCACAAAATTGCTCATGCACACAGATATAAGCTTCGCACGACGAGGCTTAAATTGTTTTTGATGGGTTATTACTAAAAGGTGACCTGTTCCATTTATCATTGGACAAAAATACTGTTGTTAGTGTTGCTCTGCAAATAAGTGCTATCAGCACACATCGTCTTTTAAGCTGCCTTTACTGTTGGTGTTCTAGATACACTGAAGATATGAATTGGCCTTTTATGATCATGTTTATGGGGTAAGTCTAATAATAACAAAACAGTAATAAAAAAAAGATTTTGCTTCTACATCCAGTTGAATATTATGTAACATTCATTGCTTAACAGTTTATGGATCTATTTATGCATTTCCACCCTTTTCCATACCTACGTTGTCCTCGACAGTCACTCACCTGCCGTTACAGGCTTGTGACGCTGAAGCTGTCATCACCGGCTGGGTCCAGGAGCTGGCACAGCACCCCGCCACCCTGAGCCGCCTGGGAGGGGTAGCGGTGTCCCATGCCTTGGTAGGATTGCTGGGGCACAGAGTAGCCACTAGTGTCCTCCTGATGGGGCGAGGAGTCCAGGGGAGGTTTGGGGTACGGGGAGTGAGGCAAGGGCCCCTGCCGATGGCCCGTGCTCATGGCGTGGGAGGTCATATCCCGCTTGTGTGGGGTAATGGCGGCGGGAGGGCTGCGCTCCTCATAAAGCATAGGTGTTGCATGGCAATGGAGGCCGGGGCTGGGGTTGGAGTGTGTATGCGAAGGGAGGTGGGTGTTGAGGTTGGTGTGTGCATTGAGGTGGGGTTGATTGTTGGAGTGCGAGAGAGGGCTGCTCTGTAGGTGCGATGTTGGATGCGTGTTTGTGTGTGAGCTCAGGTGGGGCTGTGTGCTGGGATGATGTGCGTCGTGCGGAGTTGGAGTCAGATGTGTGTGCGTGTTTGCATTTGGGCTAGAGAGCGAATTAGCCGGTGTGCTCCCATGTGGACTTGCGTGCGGGTTGCTGTGTGCGTGCACAGCTGTATTTGAGTGAGCGTGTGGGCTTGGGCTGCCGCTGTGCGATGTCTGTCCGTACCAGTAGGGGGAGCTGCAGTAGCTGGGCGAGTCGTACTGCGAAAACTGGGGGTCTTTCAGAGGGGGGCGGTGCGAGGGACTGAGTGCAGTGCCGCAGTGGGGTGTTAGCCGTGGTGAGGGGGAGCAAGAGGGGGAGAAGGTCCTGGAGGGGACAAGGTGGTAGGACTGGTGTGGAGGAGGGGTGGGCTTGGGTGGATAAGGGGGAGAGGAAACACTGGGTGAGAGGGAAGAGGAGGATTCTCCAGGGTATAAGGCCGGATATCGCTCCTCAGAGGATGGTGTGGAGGGGTGGGCAGAATAGGGGGAGGGGTACTCACAGGGGTCCTGGAGGTAGCTGGAAGGTGGCGCAGGATTAGGAGTGGCCAAAGGAGAAAGGCTGCTACTGTCTCCACTGTAATAATCCAGCCCTTCCTGAAACAGCCCGGACCCCTCTGGACCTACAGCAGACACCGCTGGTCCCACCGCTGACGTAGACGCAGCCTTGCCCCTCCCTTTGGATCCCGCTGGCCTCTCCCTCTGACAGGGAGACAGACCTCCTCTGCCTCCTCTCGACCCCCTGCCCCGTCCTCCGACCCCTCCGCGCTTAGGTCCAGGAGCAGGTGTTGGTGAGGGACTGGATGGGGAATCAGAGTGCAAAGCAGAAACTCCTTCTTTTTCTAAATGTGGCTCAGTCCGTTTCCTGCGACCGCGGCCGGGTTTGTTGGTCCCCCCGCCCTGGAAGAGGACATTCTGGCTCCAGTTATAAGAAGGTCCCGAGGCACTCTCATGCCAGTCCATCATCAGCTTCTCCAGGCTGGACAGACTTGACTGGCCCCCTTCTCCACTAACAGAAACAACCTCATTCTGTTTGTACGTGCCACATGTGGAACTAGGGCCACTATTAGTGGCTGTGGAGCCAAGATGTGAAGAGTCAGAAGAAGATTCTGACAAACTTTCAGGGAAAGGTTGTCGCTTGGCCTTCTGGGGGGTGTAGTTTGAGATATCCAAGATGTCTTTGGACTCATTGGATCCATATTCACTATAGCCATGGTACTGAGGTCCAAAGCTGTCTGTTGACCAGCCACTGTAACCTTGTCTGAAAAAAATAAATAATAAGAATACCAACATGTATTATACAATAAATAAAAACACTTAAGCAGTATTTGTGCAAAAGAGTTTTCACTGCTCTTTGTTGCAGTTTCACAAATCAGTAACAGGAGAAATCTCAGTGGCAGGCTATGACAGTGCACTTGTAAGCTGGGTAAGGATGAGGAATATTTAGCCAAAATTTTAATTTTCACAAGGCGGGCATGGTGATATTGAAAATTGCATGCTGGAGTGAAACATTCATCCTGAGAAATATAATCATCAGACGTGATCGGGTTTTTCAGATATCTAAAAGCCTGATTTGCACCTTTTTTTTGTTTATTGTCAAATAAAATATTTAATTACCTACATTTACATTTAAGTTTCATTAAAACCAAGTCAAATGTTTGTGTGATAATTTAAGATTTACTTCCATTAGTTAATGTAGGATTTCTTTTAATGACACCTGAGTGGTAGAAGTGATTTACCTGAAGTTCCACTGATTGGGGTTGTATTGTTTGTAACCCTCTAGGGAGGAGGAGCTGAAGGGGCTACTTTTGGCCACAGACATGTATCCTCCTCCAGGTGACGTCGGCCCTGTTGAGTCCCCCCGCATTGCAGAGGAATGACTTGCACTTGGATATCCACCGTAGCCCCGCTTGGCTGTGGCTTGATAGCTAGAATAACCCATTGGACCGACAGGGTTGGCCTTGCCAATGTTGTTACCAGACCAGCTGCAGTCTGAGGATCTCTGTGGCACCACAGGAGAGGAGCAGGAGTAGCCAGAAGAGTAGTGGCCATAAGAGGCGGGATGGGGGGAGCTAGGAGAGTGTGAGAGAGATGGAGGAGTGGATTTAGGATAGGTAGAAGTGGTGGGGGATGTTTGGGCAAGGCTGGCGTAGCTATATGGAGGCCTGCTTGAGGAGCCAGGTGTCTGGCCTGAACCCTCCGCCCCAGAACTTGCACCCTTAGTGCTCCACTTAGAGAATGCGGTAGACCAGTTGTGACTGGTAGCTGGGCTGGATGGCTCGTATCCAGGGGTAGATGAAGCTTTGCGGGGGTCAGACTGTGCGGAGGAGATGTCCAGCAGGTCCGAGGAATCATCAGAGTCGAGCAGTGATCGGAAATAACCAGCGAAGAGGCCTTGTGAGTCCTCCCCAGCTGGCCCAACCCCTCTGCTCCCACCTGGGCTGCTGTAGGCACCTCCCCGTCCAAGCTCACAGGAGGAGAAGCCCCCCCTTGGAGTTCCACAGAGCTGATACCCACCCAAGCCTTTCTGTTTATCCATAGGTCCCTCTTCACCCCAGCCACCTGCCCCATTGGGCCAGTCTTGCCCCATGGACACCCCACTCCCTTTGAATGCACCATTTTTTTTCATACGTCTCCTCCTGACTATTTTCTCACCCCCAGGCACTGTTCCTACTACACCGCCTCCTCTGCCCACCCCACCTCCACCCACACCCTTCCCTCTTTTCCTAGGTAATCCATGCTCAGACAGGGGGCTCAGTTTCCGCTTTTTTCCGATAGATTCAAAGAAGTCACTGAAGGTGCTCTTATTACACTCTCTGCCTCCGATCCCCCCTGCTGCTCCTCCTCCCCGTCCAACACCTCCTCCTCTGCCACCCCGTGGGCGTCTAAACCCAGTGAGCCGGTGGAGCAGGGTGGATATTCCAGGGTTTTCTGAGGGGGTATGAAAACTTTCTGGCTCACTAGGTGTCCAGCAACGAGGGGGGGAGCAGCGGCCAGTCACAGGAGGCTGGCGGTTTAAAAAGGCCAGTTTGGAGAGAACATCCCCATATTCGGTTTTCACATCATTCGTGTCATTAACATAGGATGGATAAGGATAAGGGAGTTTAGTCCGTCGCCGCCTTCGGGGCTTCTTGGGCTGGTCTCCATTACCACCAGGGTTCCCAGCATTTGGAGGCTCCCCCTGTATTCCTGGCAGGGGCTGTTTAGGCGGTCGTCCCCGCCTGCGTTTGAGGATAACAGGGAGCTCTCCGGGAGGGAACATCACCATCACACTCTTTCCGTTGTTTTTCATTCGGAGGAGCGCAGTTGGCTCTCGGGCTGCCTCTGAGCCCTCCACGTTGCCATCATTACTCTTTTCCGTCCCCGTGATCGTTTCCAGATTAGAAATTTTGTAGCTCTTCTGTCGCCGGCTAAGGCTGACTGGAATGCGTGCCACTTTGACAACAATCCTCCTCACCTGTAAAGCAGACACAAAGGTAAAACAGCTGCGACAGCAAATTGACTCAATGTTCATTAGTGAATAATATGACGTTATATGTAATGTCAAAAAGAAGTGGTGATGCAGCGATATGTGACTAAAAAATAAACTTACACCAACAAAACGCCCACGTCTGCCATTACTGGGAGGACATACCCTCAACTCCGCAACGGGTTCCTCCTTCATCGTTAGCAGAGATCCAGGGATTGTGGGCGTGTTCCCAAATGAGAGATGAGGAGTAGCGTGATCGTGGATAGCCTGGGCTGCCTGACGCTGTTTCATTACACTTTTAGGGCCTGCTTTATGAACAGGTTTCGTTGAGGGCCTGGACCTGGATTTAGGTCCAGGTCTATAGCCGAGTCTGGGACCAGGTTTAGGTATAGCTTTAGGAACAGGTTTAGGTACAGTTAGAGCAAGAGCAGTGTCTGTGTGACTGGTAACTGCAGGGAGAACAGCCTCCACAGATGAATGCTCTTCTTTATCACCAACTGCCACCTCCTCCTCTTTTACCCTCCAGATCTTTTCCTCTAATACTTCCTCATCCTCCTCTCCTCCCTTTTCCCTCCCTGCTTTTTTTTCCCCATCCTCAATGCTTCTGCGGAGGCGTGAGGATTTGCGCAGGTGACAGGGAAAGCGGGGACGTCCAGAGCTACGGAGTGCATACTTTTTTTCTGTCTCTATGGGAAGTGGGGAGGAGTCAGTGTTTGAGTTTGGACCAGCAGGGACTGGACAAAATGTTGAGGGCACGTCTGTCTCTGCAGTTCGGACCGGGGCTGCCAGCTGATTGGTGGAGGCAGGATGATTGCCTAGCGCCAAAGACAAGGGCTGCGGTGAGTGTATGGCCTCTGGTGTAAGAGATTTGGAGAGTTCTGGCCCTACAGAAGCTGCGTGTGAGTTCACATCCGTGAGTCCACAGTTCTCCATATTTGCATGAGAAAAAGCCTGTGCATGCACATCTGGGTCTATGTGTGTTTGCATGTTTCGAAACGTCTCTGCAAACGTATGTGTCTCAGCAGTCGTGTGAGTCTCTGTCTGCCGCCGCCGGCAACTGCTGTGCCCCAGCCTCCTCTGAAGATGGAGGCCGTTGGCCAGGGCAGACGGAGAGGAGGAGGGAATGTGGTCGGATGTTACCAGCGTCAGTCCATCATGAGAAGGATCCTGGAACCCCCCCTGGAGCGTGAGCTCCCTGGTCCAGAACTCCGCTCCTTCGAGCGCTTCAAGCTCCTCGAGCCCCGGCACACACCCCTTTTCTTCAGCCCGAGCCTCACCACAGCCCACTGGAGCCCCAGTTTGGCCTGAATGCAGGTGATCTGATAAGCTACTCATTCAGGACACAGTTTTGCTGGCACTGAGGCAGGGAAAAGATGGATGTTTTCAGATTTATGTAAATGGGTATTTCTTCTTTGTAGCTGTCGTCCTCTAACAGCTGGCAAGCAGACTCAAAAACCTAAAGACAGATACGAAAACAATATTACCAACTGAAAAGTAAGCCCATAAATATGTTAAAACCTCCTCCTTGAATTTAAGACATTTAATCCAAACCCCATGAGTCTCCCCACCCCCAAAAATGGCTTTTGCTAAGCATAAATTATGGAACACGTAGATAAATTTGCAGAGATGTAATTGCGATTGTGAAATCGAATCGTCAACATTTTTGGCAATGGGCCATAAACCTAATCCATGATGCACTCTCCTCTATTAACTGTGCCACCCACACAGCAGCATTACAACATTAGATTACATTTACCATTCATATCCTGTTCAATTTGTTGCTTTTACCAAACGATCATGGCACTGATTCTGATTTTGATTCTGAGTTGAGCCTCACTCTGTCTGCCTGACTGGCTCTGTTCTGCAGGGGATCATTGGGTCATCAATACTGCAGTGGAGAGCTCACATACTTCTCCCTCTCCCCTCTGCTCCTGTCTTTTGCCCATGGTTGCTGGAGTGAGAGAAAGAAAGATAGAGATACAGACAGGGGGAAGGGACAAAGAGTTGAAGAAGGTGGAGGAAAATGCGGAGTGGGGGGAAATGAAAGGAGAAAAAAGAAAGGAGGAGGGTGGAGCAGAAAGAACAAGAGAAAAAGAGATTAGTACATGATGTCACAGCATGCATCAGGCCAGACTAGAATCAGTATTTTGGTGCGGGCTGCACTATCTCATGCAATTATTTTGGAGGATGACTTGCAGTATAAATTTTTAAAGTCTAATTGTAGTTAGTGTTTCATTCTGATGTGTTCCAGCATAGTGTGGGTACAAGCGTATGCTGGTATAAATACTCAGAGGATCATCAATACGCGACAGTAATGTTTTTGCCGCATGTGCGATATTTGAGTGAGAGGACGTATATGTTGTTGAAAAATGCAAAGAAATTCAACTGTTGAATCATGTCGCACAGCAGACATGGGTGCGTGCGCCCACACACACATACACACACACTGTCACTGCTCGTGCCACGTTTCACCAAAACTATTCCAAATGCATTACAAAGCTCTAGACTCTGAGGGTGCAACAAGAATGAGAATGTGTGAATAATCACATCCACCAGGGGGAAGCAGAGAGGTGGTGAATGGAGAGGTGTTAAGAGGATGGAGACATGAAGGTGACAGAAAGACAGGAGCGATGGAGGGATTATAGAAACCCAAAGCATGGGGAGAAGTGCAGGCAGAAGTGCTGTGAAATCTCAGCCCCGTGTGGTGTGAGACTCACATGTGACTGCATCCAATCACAAGTAAACGCAACATTTGCAAACTTAATTTATACATACGCACATGGCTGACTCCCAACACTGTACCGCACGGTCTACATTCAACACAATTATGTCCATCGTCAGATCTCCCTGCCTCCCTCTCCAACATATGGCTCTGATTAGGAGGGAGGGTGAAGGACAGGGAGAGAGAGAGAAAGGCAGGGATGGAGAAAGGGGGAGTGTGAGACATGAGAGAATGGGAGAGTGAATGGGTGAGAACATATGAAAAGAGTGAGAGAAAAAAGAAGAAGAAGAACAGGAAGGTGAAAGATATGATTAAGTCGGTAGCGGGGCAGAGACAGGCAGACAGATTTTTGGCAAAATGAGGGAGCAAAAGTTGGTGAAGAGGAGGCGAGAGGAAGACAAAAGAGTAGAGGGAGTAGAGGAGAAGAAGTGGGAGAGTTTCGCTGTAGCAGAGTTTTGCGGCTGCACACATGGAGCAGAGCAAACCTCGGTGCTCTGCTGCTCTGAGGAATGACACAACTGGGACAGACGAACATGGAGATGAACACAAACACGCTAAACATACTTTCTTTAACCCCCCTCTCACCCACACAGCCCCCCCATTCCCAGCGCTACCTCAGACTCCCCCACCCCTCCTCCGCCTCTCCCACTTTCATTCTCACTTTCTCTCTCGTCTAATTAACAGCGCTCATTAATTAAGGCTTCATCTGACCAGTTTGTGAGAGAACAAGAAGAGCACATGCTTTAATTAAGCATTGCGTCACATGCGCTCGCTGCGCTCACGCACACACATGCGTGCACGCGCTGTCACTCAGAGGCGCACACGCACCAGCGACACATGCCAGCACGCAAACGCGCATGCAAAACATGCCCCCACAGCTCCATCCTCCCACACACTCGCACATCGATTTACACATAAAGACAGACATGTCACGCACACATGTGAACCCATGCACGATCACACGCCAAACAAAGACAAACATGCAAATATCCCTCTACTGTGCTCTGCGGGGGGTTTTCTGACAGGGTTTTAGATGCCAGCCAATCAAATGCTCCCACTGTGATTCATTGTTTTAAGCAAACACTCCTGGCATCCATCAGCCGCCATTCCAATGTAATCACCGTCATACGTAGCGAATGCGTTTTGGTGCATTTTTTGCTGTGAATGGCTCTGGGGCTTTGGAACACACAGTCGCGTAGTATTGTCTCTGTGAAAACAGCCGAGGGTGCGCGCTGCTCCCACATGATGATCTGTTGAATCTGTTTCACAAAGAGCAGCTCTCGTATGAATGATACTGTTTGAACAGTTTTCATCTTGCACATTTTCTTTTTTTTCTCGGAAAACTTTTAGGTCTAATTGTGCAAGCGCGGGGGAAAGGAAACAGAGGGAGCGACACAGAAAGAGAGAGACTCGAACCTCTCAATTTCCAGTTTGGGCCACTGGCCTGTTGGTGCGTAGTCTAAGAGGCGCAATGACTCTGTACATGGTAGCTGTAAAGCATATCTATTCTGTTCCCATCTATCTCACTGCCACAAAGGCTTGCAGACTCACAGGCCTGCCAGCAGAAACCCTCAATGAGGAACTAGAACCAGTGTGTATGGTTGTGTTTGTGCGCGCACGCACCAGTGTGCTCGTGTATAAGTGTGTCTTCCTGGGTGTGTTTGTAAAAGCACTCACTGAGCTCTAACGGGTGTGCAGTTGTTGCTAAGAGACAGGCAGCAGCACCGAAACAGCATGGGGGGGGTGTAAGGGAGGGGGGGGGGGACATAGAGAAGAGAGTGAGTGAGAGAGAGAGAGAGAGAGGTGGTGAGGGGAGGAGGGGGCTCCACCGAGAGGTTTAGACAGATAAGAAGAAGAAGGGGGGATGAAACAGAGGGAGCAAGATGGAAAAAGTGTATGTGAGGCCAGCAGAGAAGCATGAGAGGTGGGGAGGGGGAAGTGGGTCAAGGGGTCCGCAGAGGCTGAGTGACACCGCGCAGCGGCTCGACTACACCGTCAGGCTCTCGTCGCTCCATCACCTCAACCCTGACGCAACCCCAACCTTCGGCTCCAACAAACATACACGCAACAATAAAATCCTTCCACGGAAATCATCGGTGAACGGAAACATGAGAAAAACACAGCAACAGTGTGTGTACTTTCTAAAAATGTAGCAGACACGCGTGCAGGCAGCGGTTTTGGGGTGTTTACCCCTTTTCCATAGGTGAATGCAAGGCTGATATTGCTCACATTTGGCTATTTGATCATAATTTTAAGTCTTTGTAGATGCGAGGCTTTATTGTTTGCTTGTTTGCGATTGGTTTGATATCCAGAATATAACGTTCGGTTATCCAACACTTCTCAATGAGACACTGTGACCAAGCAACTTGTTGAGTCGTTGACTGGCGCTGTCGCTCCAGCTTCACACATTACACATTACGTAGTGTCAGTACCATATAGGAGCATTACTTGATGTTGCACTTTAACACTTTGGCCCATAAATGCAACATTTGACGATCTACCCTGTATGATGAGTTTTGACACCTTAGTATATATCAGTGAAGACGTGGTTAGTAAGAAAAGCGAAGTCCACCCTCATAAATTCAGATCCAGTCATTTTGTTGGGCCTGAAATATGACAGAAACTGCTCAGTTCAGAAAAGACCTTCAAGGGTTACTCCTAGTAGGTTTTCAAGGGTTAAGGAAAGACAATACAGGTAAATCGATATGCCACACTTGATTACTTACATGAAGGTGTTTTTGTACGTACTGGAAGTTCTGCTGAGGTTTCAGGTTTACGTATGCAAATAAGGCATTATCTATCTAAATATGAACTAATCTGCCTACTTTTCCAGAAGGGAAAACTGAACACCAGATAAAGCCAGGATCACAATTCTTGTTACATTATAATATTTATCTGCAGAGTCAAAGGGAATGTCGTTTGGCACTTTATAAATTGGAAAATGCTGTTCACAACCAGAAAAGGAAAACATTTTTATGATTAAATCATACTATAAATCAACCTCTGAACAATATAGGGACAAATCTCTCTTCAGAATATAGACGGGAATAAAACTGAAGAGTCTGGTGTATGTAAAGTGGAGAGCTCCAGCTCAGAGTGTGAGAGACTCTAAAGCTACGAATTGTAAAAATGTCAACACATTTTTATTGGAAAGTAGTATTTACAGGCAAAAAGTTGGAGCATTAGTAGTAAGTCATCGTGAAACTCTTATCAGTCAATTCCTTGTAGTGAGACAATACAAGTTTATGAAATTTTATGTTAACTTATGTTAATGAGGTATTATCCTGTTAAATATGCGCTAATTTGCATAAATGCCCAGAAGAGAAAGTCTGGAAGAGTAAAAGTACTAAATGTGAGCAGTTTCTTTCCATTAGTCTGAAGGAAGACTTAACTTTGTTCATTCTGAGCTGCATTACAATACACAAGAATATCCTCATTTAACATGAGCTAAACCTAAACAGAACTTAGACATCAGCTTTAAAATAGCTGTCTGACATTTGGATAATAGGTATTTTTTCCCTTCCAAAAAAAGTTTTCAGTATTGAATCTTTATTAGTTTAGCCAATTTCTCAAAAGTTTTAATTTAACTCAATAAACAAAGAGTAAAACTCAAGTTATAAGGTCCTGTCTCAACTGCAGTGCACTGCAGCCCAACAGGCAAAAACAGTGAGCAGCTAAGCTTTAACCATATGCAAACTCTTCTGATCAGCAGACCTGGGTTGTCTGAGAGCTCGAGGTGCTGGTAAGTGTGCCAAAGCGGTGTTACGTACAGACCGCCGACATCCCCGCACACAAATTACCATCAACATCCCCTCAGAACAAAACTGAACCCTGGTGAGCTGCAGCTCCATCCACACACGTCAGTCAAACACAGACAGTCCAAGGAACACCCTTTACATACAGACCCCCCCCCAAACACGCATACACCCACCCACCCACACTTCTTTCACTCTGACCTCTCCTCTCTTTCTCACCCACTCACATCCCACCCGTCCTGCTGCCCCCCCCCCCCCCCCCCCTCTGCAACCACCTTCCCAGCTGCAGGAAATTCCTAATGATCTCCATCATCAGTGCGCGCGCTGTATCTCCTGCCAAGAGTAGGCGTGTGCGCGCACGCACGAACACACGCACGTACACACACCAAGGATGCACACGAAGCATATCAATGAGCAGAGACCAACACATAAACCATATGTGCAGACAAACAAAAAGAGGCAGACAGACAGAAACGCATCTAACGTAAACAGACTTCACACAGAGCAGATACAGTGGCAGCTCAGCCAAGGATGCACACAGGGGATTGGAGAAGTAGCTCCAAACACTAGACAACACAAAACCAGGACCCTCCACCACCACTACCACCAACAACACCCCCCATTTGACTGTCTCACTGTCTGCCTGTCTCTCTCCTGTTGTTTCTGCAGGAACCTACATGCTGTAGTTATTTTAAGACGAGCAGGACCGTATTACCCCTTCCTTCCTTAGCCCCTCCTCACTCCTCTTTCTCACTGTTCCTTCTCTCATCTCCCCAGTACCCCCCACTCTCGCACCACCACTACCACCCACCTCCTGCCCCTAGTTTCTCTCCCACAGCTCCCACTCCCCAACACCCCCTTCCTCATCTTCAACTCAGCCTGACACTCTCTCCTCTCTCTCTCTCTCTCTCTCTCACTCTCCTGCAGGCAGTTTACTGGCGCTGCTGATGGCCGCCCCTCATTCGGGTCATGTGACCAACTGCGCCAGCTGGGCACAGCGAGGAGTGTGCACATGTGCGCACGCATTGAAACACATGAACAAGGACACACATACACAGGGATATGTCTGGAAAAACACACACACATACACACACATACACAAACACATGCAAATACAGGAAGATGAAACCAACCACTTAGGTGCAAATACAGAAACACTCCCACTTACAGTTCACACAGGTGCGCACACACGCAGACACACACGCTGAAGCACGCTACACGCTGACACTGATGAAAACCCACACTTAACAGCCACACATACCGGCACACGTGAAAACAGTCACGCACATCCAGCGCACACATTGAGGACACACAAACCAGATGCTTGGACCCCGACACACACTCAGACCTTGAGGCCAGTGTTTTGGAGAGGGGCCTCCGTGCTGCGGCCCTGACTTCCTGACTCCTCCTCCTCCTCCCTCCATACTCCTGTTCCACAGTTGCTGTGGGAGACGCTGCTGCAGCGCCCGTTGCCAAGGAGAAGGCTGCTGGCTGTTTGAACAACAATGGCCGCCTTGTGAACATTCCAACTGTAGGTACTGACAGCTCATCAGCCACAGCCTCAACATACACATTTCTCAGAAAGCGCGCACGCACACACACACACACACGTGTACGGCTGACACTACACACCAGCGCTACACCACTGTACCTCTCTGTGCTGTGGTTCTTGGCCTCAAGCCTGTGCGAGGTAACACTTTCAGACACAAACACAATGAGGCATGCACACGAAACACACATACACACATCTGTGCACGCTCTAAGAAATTATGACTTCTGCTGAGAGGATAAGAAACCCTTCCGTCCCTCTCTGTCTACCTGCATCTCTTTACCATTGCTCTCTCTCTCTCTCTCACACACACACACACACACACACACACACACACACACACACACACACACACACACACACACACACACACACACACAATTGGTGCGCAGTGCATTCATCCATCTTCCCCCTTCTCCCCGACTAGTCTCTGTCTTTCTCTCTTATCTCTTTCTCTCTCCTCCCCCCTCCACAGCCTCCTGCTTTCAGTCTCTCACTTGCTCCTCACTTGCTCATCCCCTGCCTCTCTCTCTCTCTCTCGCCGTCTCCCTTTCCGTCTCAGGAAGTGTGTGTTCTCACTCTCACGCACGCACACACTATCATCCTGGCACGCACATATGTGGAGGACACACATTCACACATAGACACACACACACACATATATATCGAGAGAGAGCCGCTCACAATCTCTTTCTCTCTTGGAAGGTAGCGAATCTTTTCGTCCCTTGGGGGCATACACTTCCTCAGAGAAGGAGGGAAAAGGGAAAGAAGAAAGAGAACTAGAAACAAGGGTGGAACGGGCAAGAGAGAGGAAGATGAGGAGGAGGAGGGAGGAAGACAGACAAGAAGGGTAGAGAAGAAAGGAAGGGAAGAGGGTGAGAACTATACTCACAGTGGGGATTTATAGACAGACCCCTTAGTGCTCTGATTATCTGTTCATATTGATGGGACGACATTGAAGCCACGCTGGTGGAACGTTGAGACGGCGCTGAAGCCAAATTGGGTGGGGGGGGGGGGGGGGGGGGTTTAGTAGGGGGGTGGGGGGGGTGCGTGTTGAGGAGAATCACTAACAAGTCTCTGCTTAACCTCTGACTCACTGTTTTTAAACACACATACCCAGACACATGTATACTCACACACAGCTGTAAAAAAAAAAAAAAGACAGAAACTCTAAGAAACACAAAGCTGCACATGTGCAGATAGGTGTGTGTGTGTCTGCGATAATGATGATGCGATCGTGTTGTGTGCCCAGACACGGAGAGATGCTTCTTGTGCGTGCGTGTACGTCTGTGTCTGCGTGTTTTCCCCATCTCTCGCTCCTCTTTAATAATTGAGCTGATTCTGTCCAGCTTGTTAGGGAGGTACACAGCAGCTTCACACTCTGTCTTTCTTTCCTTCTCATCCCTTCTGCGCCGGTCAATCCTTCCCTCCCCATACTTCCATCTTTGCCGCTCTCCCTTCATTTATCACCCTTTCTCCTTCCTGACCCCTCTGTCCTCTCTCTGTCTCATGTGCTCTCCCTCCCTCCGTCCCTTCCCCCAGCTCTCTTCCCTCACAAATCCCTCCTGTTCTTTGACCTCTCTCTCGCCTTCTCCCTCAGCAGCCTCCCCCTCCACCCCACTGCCCTCCATCATCCCTCTCCTCTTGCCTATCCCCACACCCCGCCGCACCTCGCTCCATCCTCCGGAGGTGAGAGGTCGGTGCTTCCTCTCCACTGTCAGACTCAAACTGGCTGCAACCAGACCCGTTGGAGGGGGGGTATGGGAGGTAGGGGTAAGGGGGATGAAGAGAATGAGGACTTGGGATGAGGAAGGACATATAGGAAAGGAGAGGCTGAAGGAGTGAAAAAGACAAGTGAAAGGAGGAAAAAAGAAAGGTGTGTTGGGGGAGGAGGGTGGCACTGACTGGAGGACAGGTGTATGGAGAGCAGTGGGGTTAAAGGAAGGAAGGAGGCGAGAGAAAAAGAGAAGGGTAGATGTCTCCTCTTGAGTCACCGCTTTTGGCGCGGAGGAGCCGTTTTATGAATGTATGTGTGGGAGGTGACAGAATGGAGCATACAAACACTGCTTACACTAATGCTAAACGGTTGCTGTGTGTGTGGGTGCATCCGTGCGTGTGTGTGTGTGTGTGTGTGTGTGTGGGGGGGGGGGGGGGGGGGGGGGGGGGGGGAGAGTTGAACCACGTTTACCTGCCTGTGGCAAAAGCTATTTCACTTCAGGTAACCATTAGATTAAAAAGAGTCATAAAAGACGGAACCCTTCACCCCAAGGACAAAGTAGTGACTAATTATTATTTTTTGCCAATAGTGGCTTGTTGCAGAGAAAAAGTTTTTAAATATGCCCAAACATGTCCTTTCACTCTACATTTAATTTAGAGGTCTTTTAGTACATGATGTCAGGTTTTTTTCCCTCCTTTTTTTCCACCAATGATTTAGAAACAACAGCAAAATAAGCATTAATTTTGTTTGTATGGCGATACTCAACTTAGGCTCAGAGGATAAATCAGACCCACCAGAGGATGCCAGCTGGCTAACTCCTTTAATAAAACTGACTGAAGAGGTTCAGGTTGTGTTTGAGTGGTTTACATGTAACCGTTTGGAGCTAAAGCACAGTGGAACAACTGGATGCAGTATGATATGTTACATAGGTCTTAAAAAAAAGGTTGGGTCTTTTTAATGTTTATTTGTTTTATACTAGAAATATTATTGTTTGTTTATTAACTGGCCTCTGGCCTCCTGTCATTGCATAAAGATGGCCTCTGGGCAAATCGAGGTGAAAATCCCAGCTTTAGAGAGAACCGCTAACAACTCTGAACGCTATCCAACCAAATTCTGTTGCTTTGAGGACAGTGAATGGCTTATTTGTGGTGTGTTGGTTAATCTGTGCTCTGCAATCAGTTACTTCTGTATTTTGGGAGGCATTTCAAGTACAAAGTATTATTAATTGCTGGACTCATTTAAGATAATGGTTTAAATTCCCTTTTCCCTGAGTGCTGCTGTGAAGGGTTCAGAGTTGAGAGCCACAATGATCTTCAGCTGTTGTTTAAAAAACAACAAAAAAAACTTCACTTTGTTGCATTCAGCCAGTTTTGCACACAGCTAGAAGGCAGATGCTTTGCAGAACTAAGGAGAGTCCTTTCTTTTTGGAGAATAAGCATTTGAACAGATCCAATCTCCTATAGGATATCCTTTCAGATTTAATCTCCGCTGTTTGCATTCAAGAATGCACCAATTATGAAGCTATGAGCCAGTGCAGATTTTTATAAAAATTTGCCAGAATGGTGGCATTTTTCTGTTTTTTTTTTCTCTTTTGTTTTTTGTAGTTATTTATTACACCTTGACAACAAAGAAACGGAAATCTCCAGTATGACAAAAATAACTCAACTGTTTCAAAGTCTTTCGAATCATCCTCACAATATCTTTGAAGGTTTAGCCAGCACAAAATTGGTAAACATTATTTTATGTTAGATATTTGGCCAATATAAAGGTGCATCCCGATTTGTGTGTGCGGCTCAACTTAAGCAGATGATTTGTCACAAGACCACAGAGAGTTTTACTCAATGATCCTGGCTCTGACGTGAAAAGCCCTGTGTGCAGAGTTGATGCATCAAAACCTCCATTCAACAGGTTGCACCATCCTGCTTAGCTCAAAACTTGCCAAGACACTGAGAAATCAGTGGAAGTCAGTGGCTATACTGTACCATTCCATGCCCTGTGTGTGTGTGTTTATGTGCGTGTGTGTGTGCGTGCGCTTATAGGTGAATATGTGCGTCCATTCTGTCTTCTCCATCTCCATGACGACCTCCATATCAAGGGGACGTCTGACTATGGCAACCTCACATGCTGATAGGCAGAGAGAGAGGAAACAGGTGATTGGTTGAGCTGTCGGCTGTCATATCAGCAGGGTGTATCTTTGTTACACGCACACAGACACACACATTCAAAACATGCACACACACACACTGACTTGTCTGTGCCATCAACCTATACGCCTACAAACTGCAGCAAGGCACAAACAAAAGGTACCTCCAAAGCACACACACACTCAGATTTGAGACGAGATGTGGTGTGTTAGGTGCGCTGACCCTGCCAATGAGGACAGGAGGAACATCAACGGAGCTACAAGGCCGTTGCTATGACAACTAGCCCCGCTCACACAGGTAGGAAGCACAATGGGCCTAAGCTGTTATATGTTCACATTCCCTCTGTTTGTCACTCACTCTCTCAAACACACACACACACACTACCATGCACTCAAGACAAGTCTGACAGACAGTGGCTGAATGCCAAGGTAAGGCCATTTCCTTTTCATTCCAGCATTCAGAGGGTTGAAATTATTCATTATGTCCAAGTGGACCTGCCAAAAAGAGAACTCACTCTTCAACCAGCCACTGAGAGAGTGAGACTGTGTGAGTGAGAAACAGACACAGACAGACAGACAGAGCATCACTCTGCATACTAACAGCACCTGCACTAGGGCAGCCTGTGCACGTCTCTGAGGGGCCCTTAAATAACGAACTGTCACTGCCCAGACACTGACATTGACTTCTCTCATCCCCTCTTCTTCTCCTTTCTTGCACTTCCTCTGCACCCTCTCTCTCTCCTTTTTTTCTTTGCACCCCCTCCCTCCTTTTCTACTAAACCACAGACAAGAGCTGATAATCACCACCATGAGTATGCCTTGTCTCCAACACACTGCCTCTGTTGCCACTGCAGGATGTGCTGCTGCTGCGTCCTGCCTTATTGCCGTGACAGATCTGGGGGGCTGCCGAGAAGGAAACCAGAGGGCTGGATGGATGCTCTGCTTCAGAAAAACATCTGTCCGCCAGCAGGAGTTGTGCTCACAGCTACATCTGTACTACATGCACACTGATATGTAAATATATAGATATTAGAAAAGTCCAATCAAGCTGACCCACAGGTAAAAATCTGTGCAGACATTAAACGAACAGAAGAGAACATATGTGTGTGTGGGTCTGTGTTTGTGTGTCAGAAGTGTGACAGTACCCGGGGTGCTACTGTACACTGCTGCCCTACCTTCACTGTACATATATATTCAGTGATAATGAGGCTAAGAGGTGAGAATCTTGCAAATAGTGAGGAAAAATAGGTGAGGGTACACTGGGTTCATGCACGGAACTACACTGCGCGCACGCGCGTGTGTATGTGTGTGTGAGCGCACGCGCGTGTGTCTGAACATCATCATTTAAGGTCTAACCACACACACGCTGCATGCCCACAGTAAAGCCCAGATGACCCAGCAGCACGAGCGGCACGCATGCAGAGCTCCGTCCAGGTGACTGCGCCGATGAGGTTAGTGTAAGAAAAACATTTTTTTTTAAACTCAGAAAGAAAGCCAGAGGTGCGCAGCACAGCTGGCTGAGTGGACGGCGAGCAAAATTTGAATGTTTTGTACATAGGTCGCGCACTCACCAAGGGACACAGAGTCTGGGGGCTCGCGCTGCCCGCTGGAGCTGTTGCGGTGTCAACGCTGGCTAGGGGCTCGCGCAGCTGTCGGCGGCGGCGCTCACTCCTCTTCCCGCCCGGGTCACGGAGCCGTTGCCTTGACGGCTGCAGCCGTCAGCGAACAGCATTCCCCCTTCATCTCAGCTCCCCGTGTCGGAAGGAGATAGTCCTCCCACATCAATGTAAACGCTGTATTCTCCCGCCGCGCGCCACCGTCTCGAGCGGCTCAACAGAAAAACCGCTCCTCTGGCTCACATCAATATCTGCACCACAAAAGACGGGAAAGCAAAAAAACAGAAAGGGGAGAAAATGTAAAAAATAAGGAGCAGGGGTGCTGCTTCACCGTCCTCTTTCTAATTCAGGTGCTGACACAGCCGCTTGCGAACACTGTGCTTCGGTTTGGGGTGACAGGCGCGGGACTCCCCACTATGCGGGAGGCGAAAATCGACCGTGCGCCCGTGCGTCTCTGCCTCTGCAATTCCAGCTCTCTGTCTCTCGTGCGCTCCGGTCTCGGCTGTGCCTCTCCAACGTGCCTGACTGTCAAAGCCATCCGGGCACCCGTAGCTGCCTTTACTTTACACCTCTGGAACTATGGGAACAGTAGTCTTCTGAAGAAAGAAAGCGAGTCACGGTGACGTTAGAGAGAGCGCAAACAGCAGCAACAATATCATAAACCATCGGGTCTTTATTAATAAATAAAGACCCGATGGTTTATGAAACATTTGTTATTAATAACTTTCTAATAACAGCTTATTCAGGGCTCTGTGGTAGATAATGCTTCAAGTAATATGAAGTAAAGTACAGCATCATACTCAGGTGATGCATAAACGTTAGGCACTGGTAAAGGAATCCCAAAGTAAAGAGTAAATAACTAATATTATAACAATCAGCAATGGATTAATGTGAAATTAAATTGATTTACTGAAACAAATGAAGGAATTAATAAAGATTTACTGATCATAGTATCTTCCAGATCCACTATACGTTCCTGGATCAAGAGTTATCCATTGAATGACTCATAGCAAGTATCAGGTTTCTTTTTTTCATTCCTTCATCACTTTTCTAGAAACTATTCAAACATTTTTGTGTCTCTTTGTTGGAAATCGTTAACAATCTTTGGTAAATTCAGGGGAATTGCTGATGCAACAATTACACAGCCGCTGAGGCTGACTGATGGTTGGTATTTTCATTGTCATAGTGATAACATCCACAATGAACACGCTGCAAAAGACTGCCATGCATTTACTCTACATTGATATTAACCTTGCTCAATAAAATGTGCACATTACAAATATTTTGTTTAATACCCATTAAGTTTATAACTATAACTATTTGTTCTAGTCCTGTATTCACATATCAAACAATGGTTTTGCAGATCACGTGGGTATATTTATTTACACAGTTATGTTTGTGTCTTTCACCTGTGATTGTAGACCTTTTACAAAGCAGTTTGTGGAAATAATATAAACTGGTAGGCCCATTTAGTAAAAACGAAATCTCTCGGCGTGTGTTTAAAATCATAATAAAGTGAAAGGAAAATGTCTCAGTGTAGTGTTTGTTTTTAATTTGAATCTAGAAGTTGCCAAATTAATAAAGTTAAATAGTTAAAAGAACTAAATTTGCCTTTCAACTCAATCAGAAGTTTGACAGTAACTCGAAATTTGCTTTTAATCATGTCATTTTACATATGCATATAAAAAAAGACATAGTGTGACGACATGACGGTGTAAGTGTCCAAGCACACACATAATCAGAGACATGTTCGAAAAAAAGATATCTGATCTTTATTACAACGACATGACAGGGGAATCTCATCATGAAGCTTACATTCATTTCAGACACCATCCTTCCACAGTCCTCTGATATATTTTTCCCCTGTTATGGATACCATATTGCCCTGCCCTCCCAAAAGGATGAAAATTGTATACATGTTAACTAGATATAGAAATCTTTGTGATGCACAGATATATCCAAGTTAAATTAAAACAAACAAAAGAGACAATCCATACAAAATTGCCATACAAAATATCAGACAAATAAAGCGCATTCCTGACCATCCCTCAAAGTTTCATAGCACAGTTTTAAAGGTACTTATTTGAAAACAGTCATTTGACCAGTTTAAAGGCACACATTGGCGATAGGGTGGAAAGCAGGAAACAGGCATGACTCTGATATCAGTTCAGCAGCTCTTTTTATCAGAAAGAGATAAAAACTGATCTCTGTTCAGTTAACACAGAACCTAGTACACAATGTACATAATCTATTCAGTGACCACATAGGGGCACGAGGTTCATTTTCGACTGCTTTTGGAGACTGTTTAAAGCAATGCGTGATAATCACCTGTTGCACCTGCGGTTCTTTCTCTTACAACATATTTATCTCAGGCGAAAAGTAAAATCTAGCTCCTCTCAAAAAGAGAAATCAAAGGACCTGAACGTATATGGCAGCTGAACAGATCATGTATCCACTCGACTCCCCCACCCCCCCAACCCCAACACAGCCATCTACATCTTCTTTCAGTTCCTTGTTGTCATGGTTACACAGTGAAGCAACATTACTGCAAGGCCTGACCAGAAGAGCTCCAACTCTTCAACACGCCTAACTGATCTGTCCTGAACAGACTGCAGTGAACAAAGACAGAAGAGGGGAAACTGTCTTTAAACAGTTACAACAAAGTAATAATAATATGAATCTTTTATATGTGTGTGTACGTGTGTGTGTCCTGTATGGTACATGCACGTCAAATACCCTGAGAGCATGAGTATGAGTACTACAGCGTGCCCGTCAGTGTATTGCTGTCACGCCTGCCCTACACGTGTGCCGGTCACAGGTTTTCTCCGGGCTGATACTGTGGCTCTGTGGCGGTGAAGTAATCCTCCAGGAAGGACTGGAGGTACTCAAAGGTATGCCTCTCATCAGGCTCCCGCCTCCAGCACTGCAGCATCAGTTCATGGAGCGAGGTCGGGCAGCCCGGGGCACAAGGCATCCGGTAGCCCCGCTCCACCTGCTCCAGCACTTCACGGTTGTTCATTCCTAAAAAGAGACATATGCAGAGAGCGGGAATGTTGGCGTTTGAGAGAGAGACAAAAGTGCCAATGGATTCTGAAGAAAATAAAGATCTGACCACTTCCAGTATTGTAATTTATAAATGGTGCATAAACATCTGGAATTCTTTACATAGTAGATGTGAATGGTCTTAAAGTGAAACAGGTCTGTCCATTGGGGGGGTCTGTATATTTTGGAAAACTGTATAAACCCCAGTATTTCAGGACTTTTATAGCCCTCTGAATTTGAACCATGACACGTGCCAAAACAATCTTTGTGGGCCCCCGGCAACTTCAGCTTTTTCATCAACGCAAAATTCAGTTTAAAGGCACACTGATGGGCATCCAGTGAGCATTACGGACCTGTTATTTCAATCAGGAATGGTTTTAAATTTTTACGAGTGGAGTCACAGAACTTTATGATCCCCTCACATTAGTGCTCTTCAATTAGTCTCAAATTATTCTTTTTGACAGCCCTCTATAAGAGGTTTGTAATCACAGCCAGACTGGCAGTAATTTTCTGGTTTCTCTTTTTTTCTTTCTTTTTTTTTTTTTTTTAAATATAAATGTTTTGTCCGTTTGGTTTTTCCATGTGGTACATACAGTACCAGGGAAGCACATAAGCTGCATGTTAGTTTACACAAGAGGTTAGCAGGTTCTTTAGAGATATCCTTCATTCATCCGCTGCGATTAGGTTTCTTTGAGACTGCTTTTCCAGATGGTTGATAGTGTATAAAAAATTTTAAGAATGTAGATGAAAAATAACCCCTGGGAATTTCACTGTGGATAAGGAAAAACCTGTTGCTGCATGTGAATTAAGAAACAGAGCAGTACCTGGATATGGCACACGTCCCTTAGTGATGAGTTCGGTTAGTAGGATGCCAAAGCTCCAGACATCTGACTTGATAGTAAAGCGTCCATATAGCGCAGCTTCTGGAGCCGTCCACTTGATGGGGAACTTCGCCCCTGAAACCATGGCAACACAGTGGAGATGCATAATCATATAATTAGGATAGGTTGTGTATAAAAATATAGACATGGAGGCAGAAGGAAACTGTTAATCACAGCATTGTGCGAGTGTGGCTCTTTTTCTTAGGCGCACGCAGTTAATGTGACATCGTGCTACCTTGTCTGGCTGTGTACTCGTTGTCCTCGATGAGTCTAGCCAGGCCGAAGTCGGCGATCTTGCACACCAGGTTGTCTCCAACGAGGATGTTGGCTGCTCGCAGGTCACGATGGATGTAGTTCATCCTTTCAATGTACGCCATTCCAGCTGCAATCTGCACACCCACACAGACGACAGGTGCTCAGACCTGTGGTAGATTATAAGCTGTTTTCTTTCTTTTTTCCAGTGTGCCTGACTATAACTCACCTGTGCAGCCATGTCGACCAGCTGAGGCAGCTTCAGACTCTGCCCCTCTCCATCTTTCAAGAAGTCCAGCAAACTTCCTAAATTAAAAAAGTTACAGGTGAGGTACAGGTGGGATCACGACAGACTCTTATACCTGCTGCGGTCCAGAAAAATAAAGAGAATCTGGTTTTGGTAGGGATTCTGCGTTTTGTTTATCGGGGAATCAAGGGGGTGGGGGGGGCCCTTAACTCTGACCTTCCACTTCACACAGTGCCACCTTAAGTCACCATCCCTTCTGCTAATTCATTATTGTGTGGCGTGAAAGCCTTCGCTGGTGACTGCTTAGGTTTTTGTTCTTGGTAGTTTGTTTGATGCCAAGCAAGCAGGATATCTGAAAAATGTCCTTTTGAAAGATGGATGAAAGTTAGAGTGGCAGCCAATTAAAAATAATTATTAGTGCAGGTCTGGAAGTGTGGTCTACTTATTTATTTATTTATTTACTAGAAAGATTTCATTACTAGATAGGGAGTTTCTGAGAACCAGCTTTAATTTCCCAAGAACTACTGCACTTAATTAAAGAAATCTACCCATTGTTATTTGTTTATACGTTTATCCTGGTAATATCTGTATATTATTTTGCTCTGTCGGTGTATTATGATGACAAATTCAGAGGTTTGTCACCTCATTTAGGGAAGTAAAAGCCAGTCCAATTTATGGGGCGTTCAAATGTTCATTGAGGTTTCTACCTGCTGTAAGGGCAGCATTTCATATCTACAGTGTGTCAACCACACGTGGCGGTTTTACTTTTCCTGATACCTTGGCTCATGAACTCAGTGATAATGTAAATGGGCTCCTCAGACACAACGGCGTAGAGCTGCACCAGCTTGTCATGACGGAGTCTCTTCATGATCTGAGCCTCCTCCAAAAAGGCCTCGGGGGACATGGTTCCTGGCTTCAGAGTCTTCACCGCTACCTTGGTGGTGCCGTTCCACATGCCTGGCATACAGAAAAGCGTGTGTTAGCGCACACCTCAGAACCTGGACGAATGCACCTGTCTTTATGTCAGTGTGACACGGGGAAGGGTGCATATACTGTACATCCACTGTACCCAACAAATATGACAACACAAACACCAACACATACAGATGTAGATATCTGCCTGATATAAATATCTGTATGTGTGACAACAGGTACACAACATGCAGGCTATTTTGCATGCATATGACAGAGCATGCATGATGTGTGAGAGAGATGAAGAGGGAGGGAAGGGGGAGGTTCTGGTCTTACGTCAAAACCAGCAGCACTTGAGCTACATGGACAGACACAGAGCTCGGCCGGGCCTCGGGGAGAAACTCTGCACGGCTCAGAAAGCCAAAACGCTGGGATTTGACAGAAATTTCCGTAAGTGTAAATGCAAAAACATCTTTTTGGCAATGCCAGGTAATTCAACTGGAATACACATACTATCTCACATACACTGACATAAATGGCCATCAACAGGGCAGACAATGAGTGCTACCAACAATGTTTGCCACAGGACAGCAGCAGACACTACAAAGGACAATGACAGACAGCTTTCCCTCTGTGCCTCTAGAGGGTGTCAGAGGTTGGCGGCATCGGTCTCACCCATCCACACGTCCCCAAAGCAGCCCTGCCCCAGCTTCTGTTGCAGGGCCAGCGTGTCCCTCGGTACCTCCCAGGCGTCCCGCCCGAGACCCATGGTGAGCGGGGTGGAGTTGGGACAGGCCTTTGTCAGGTAATAACACAGCCCATCATTAGAGCCTAAGTAAGGAAGGAAGAGGAGGAGGAGGAGGAGATAGGTGGCAAGAAGGTGGAGATGGGGGGGGGGGGGGGGGGGGTTAAGAATGGATGAAGAAAAGGGGGTGAAGTGGTGGGTGGAAAGATGGAAGGAAGAAGGGTGGGTGGGAGAGGTGACAAAGAGGTGAAGTGAGATGATGAAACATGCACATGCAGTCACAGGGGACGAGGAGAACAACTTTACACACCTGGATGTAAAACACACTTTTTGAAAAAATTTATTAAGTATTTGCCTCAGAAAATGTAAAAACAGGTGCAGACTACATCTGACAATGATGTGTGCGTTCCTACGTCTGTGTGGTCTGATCCTCAGGTGTATTTGTTGAAGATACAGGAAGAGAGCAAGAAACACAGATCACAGGGCTTTACCGTGTTTGCTCCTCTCACCAGAAATGTTTACTGATGTTCTTCGAACTCAACAAACGCTTACGTGTTATATGTGACTGCTGCAGTTTTAATGTGTTTTCATTCTGGTGTGCATCTGTTGTTATCTCGCCTCCTCTCACCCACACGCATCCCCTCCCCTTTGGCCCTACCCATCCAGACTTCTCCAAACTGGCCGTTGCCCAGTTTCTTAATCAGCTGGAGAGATTCACGGGGAATCTCCCACATATCCTTGGTCTTCACTGATAAGTCGGCCAGCTTAGGCATGCCCCGCTTACAGCTGCCAATCAAACGGCAGCACAGTCCCGCTGCTCTCTCTGAGAGCGAGAGGGAGAGACAAACAGGCAGGCAAAAAAAAAGGAAACAGGAGGAAAAGAAAACAGCAGGTGCAGAGATAAAGGAAGAACAAGACAGGTTGCTTATGCGCTTATGCAATTGACAACTTAACCGAAAACTAAAGGCGCAAGGAGAAATTCAGCACAACAGACATAAACAGACACTCTGAACAGCAGCAGCATGTGTAGATACAAAAAGGCAAAACAGGGACACTTGAGTTATGCTGATAAAACTGTCAGGTGGCTTTTGATTATCACAAACTGCAAAAAAAAATTCAGTAGCAGCCACTAGGGGGCAGATTTATACTGACAGAGGAAGTACAGGGTGTGAGCCTTTCTTGTTACACAAACTCTAAATAAAAGGTTAAAAAGTCTGCAGTGATCAGTGGTTAAAGCACTCAGATACATTTAACAAAGTAAATATGATTAACCATGTCTCACAAACACATCATTACAAGTTTCCTAACTGTGAGGCATATCAAAATGTATTTTAAACATAGTACGTCATTTTTATGAAACGCCAAAGTGTAAACTCCATTTTAATGTTGCGGCTGTTGAGGTTTACCTCAGTTTGATAACTTGATAAGGAAGTTGGTAAAACAATCATATTAAAAGCTTAATATCCATCATTAATTTTTATTCAAAACACGAATCTGCAGAGTAAAGCAACGTAAGCCGCAAAAAAATGGAGGCACCACAGTGCTGCACGTGTGCAGTACTTTGGTTACTGCACCTACTTTCTGTGCCACTCAAATGCTCTAATTATGAGCATTTGAGTGGCACAGAACAGAATGAGATTGTAAATGTTGCTGATGCAGGTTTAAAGCCGAAGAGGCAAAAGCAAAAGAATGCTTTCACACTCCGAAGGAAAGGCAGAAAGGAGTGCACATTTCCTGCATTTCTGTTACCTTGGTAGTGCACGACCAACTGCTGCACGGTATCAAACTGTGATCTGGTGGTGATGTAGTAGCCGCCATTGTCTAGCTTACGAATCTTGTAATGCTTCACGTGGTCTCCCTTGTTGTCGTCCCAGTCACGGATGGAAAGAGAGTAAGCACCTGCAGAGAGGCGGGAGAAGGGAGAGGATTCAGATCTGTGTGTGTGTGTGAGTGAGTGAGTGAGTGAGTGAGTGAGTGAGTGAGTGAGTGAGTGTGTGTGTGTGTGTGTGTGTGTGTGTAGCCATCTCACCCTTGGTGGTCTCGCTCTCTCGTATGAGGAAAGTTCCCCTTGGGTTGCCGTGACCCAGCAGCTGTCTCTCCGCATCCTTCCTTCCCATCTTCCCAAAATACCACCTGTCACCACGACAACATCACACAGGTCACCCACAGAAAATGGCAAACCCTCGCTTGATCTCTGCCTTCAGACTACATGTCAATCACACAGCATAATCGCTCGCTTCAAACAGGGCATGTGCTACTGCTTGTGAACTCACTCCTCGGCTTGTATGGAGTCCACTGGAGCTACGTAGTTGGAGGGGATGTAACCAGAGTTGCCGGTGTCCAGAGAGCGAGCTTCCCACCAGTCGCCCTCTCTACAAAAGACACACACGCACATGTAAAATTCATCGTTTGCAAAACACCAGTGCTCAAAGGTTTTCGGTTACTGAGCAATGTCACTGTTTTTGAAAGAAAGATCTGTAGCTTTTATGCAAAATAACATGAAAATAAACAGAAATAAATGGCAGTTAATAAGAAAGCCACTACAGAAACCTTCATTCTAATTATGTTGTGCTGGTGAAAAAACCTATATAACCTCGGTAGCTAAGTGTCTAAAACAGCGACCTTTGTGGGTTCAATTCAGTTGCCATATGTATATATAACCCTTAAAAAAACCCTCTCTCAGAGTGCAATGCTGAGAAACAAAGGTGATTCCAAGCAGGAAACACCAAAAATTCAAGTTTTTTATACCCCAGTGTGTACGACTGCCTCTACAAAACACCACAATATGGCTCTTACAGGTACTGTGTAATAATATTGCCAGCCAAGATCATACGAGGCATCGTTTTCTCAAACTAGAGACCCTGACGTACTTTACTTCTTGTTCAGTTATGCGCTGCAGTCTCACATTTCTTTCATTTGTTAACACTCTGGTCAAAGGTAGTTTGCCCTGTTCTTTGAAGGAAGCAGTGTGTTACACATCATTGATTTTTTTCCTCTTAGATCAACAATACAGAAATGTGTCAGAAAGAAACTTCCCTTTGTGATACTAATCAAACACACGACCGCTGATACGGATTAGCTTTTCTAGTTATTTTGGGCTGTGCTAAAAGTACCGAAACAGGCTTTTTAACACAAGCACAAACACTTGAACACAGAAGTGGTGGCGAAGTAGGTTCAAAAACAGATATTAATTTATGAATAGTGACTCTATTAATCATTTATTGTCATTTAAAACATTTTTCATCAATGTTACTTTTGAAAAAAAATGTACGATTCTAAATTACCCCAAACTTTTGAGTTGTAGTGAATGCCTGCTGGGAGCAGCTGTGGTTATGTTTGATGAAGTGAAAAATGCAAATAACCTCTTGAGGGAAGATAAATTAGCCTTTTTTAGCAAACCAAATGATCTTCATGTAACTAAAAGCAAAACTAAAAGCATAGATCGGAAAGAAGATTAGCAGCTTAGGTGTGAACTTAGGTAAAAGAAACCCCAAAAACTCCCGTCTGAATGTAAATCATCATATAAATAGGATTCGGGATTTCTGAGCAGGGCAAAGGGTTTTGTTTTTTTTTCAAGAACAAAAGATTGTCAGCATTGCCAGCAGCAGCTGAGACCTCTGGCAGTTCACGGTGTTAATGGGTGGTATTTAATTGCAGCCTGTGGTATTTAATGTATGCAAACAAAATTAATTACCTCTCAGAAGTCCTTAGTGATTTAATTTAACGCCTTTAACACAGATCACATTAACATTGTTTCATGAGCTCCTGACACAGATTGTCGTGTTTCTTAATGATGGAGATATATTTATGTGGGGTTTTTTCCGCTTTGTTTTTCATTAAAGCAATGTGTAAAAAAAAAAAAAAAAAAGTATACTCACGTGTTGTTAATAATTTGGAATTTTTCTCCTTTTTGGAAAGTGAGGTCGTCCTCAGTGCGGGCGTCATAGTCGTACAGCGCTATAAAGAGAGTTACTCCACCACCTGCACATGTGTTCAAACAAGAAAGAGAATGATTGGACGGTATCGTCAAGGTCTTTTGAATATGTCAGTGCAGACATAGACTGAAAAACAGCAGGAGGGCTAATACGATGTTAATTGTTTAGAGGGACTGTAAATTCATCTTTCTCACAAACAAACACACACAGGCTCAGCTCTACCTGTTATGGCTCCTGACCGCTGGTTGATTTTGGTGTTGGGGAATGCGCTGTTGGACAAGAAGCCCTTGTTGAAGTCCGGGATGGTCTGAGTCGGGTCAGGACAGTATCGGCCCTGATTCAAGGCCACGGAGCTCCCACCTGCGTTGCTAGGAGACAGATCTGCTATGTCTGCTGCTTCTTTGGCAGACTTCTTCTGCTTGCAACAGGCACACCCCATGATAACCAGCACGGAGACGGCGTCTGTGAAAGCAACGCAGCAAAGCAGCGTTACAGTAACAAGACACATCTTTTTTTTAATGTGAGAAGTCAAAATCTTCTTTTTTCTTTTCATTATTTTTCATTTCTTTTAAAAAAAATTCTTGCATTCTTGTGAATATGTGCAAGAGAAAAGGTTTGCTAAGGCTAGACCAGAGTTTTTTGCGTTTTGAGGGCAGATGTCCTGGGAAGTGGGCATTGCAGACTCTCGCTGCCTTTAGGAGGACTGGGACCTTAACTGTGGTTTTCATGGCCAAAGTGTTTGATCCCCTCAGAATACTCAACATTTTGCTTTTTTTGTTGTTGGTAAAGTTTGCTAAAGCTTGCCTGTTAATGGATGCTGATTTTTATGGAATAAAAAAAAATTCAGATACAGCAGATTATAAAGCCACCTGAATGAGTGCCGAAACATTTTTATCCCACTGAAAATGCCACATCTAGATGAACAGAATCAACTTTCTTGGATTTGCTTTACATAGATGACTGGGCATGCATCGAGACAGCTTATACTGTTTAAGCAAGCAAACCCAAGAGGTGCGATCCTAAATTTCCCAAATAGTGCCCATAAAAAGCAAAAACTCTACTCGATTTAAAATGTAAATGGCCTGTATTTGTATAGCGCTTTTCTAGTCCCTAAGGACCCCAAAGCGCTTTACACAACCTGTCATCCACCCATTCACACACACACATTCACACACTGGTGATGGCAAGCTACAATGTAGCCACAGCCACCCTGGGGCGCACTGACAGAGGCGAGGCTGCCGGACACTGGCGCCACCGGGCCCTCTGACCACCACCAGTAGGCAACGGGTGAAGTGTCTTGCCCAAGGACACAACGACCGAGACTGTCCAAGCCGGGGCTCGAACCGGCAACCTTCCGATTACAAGGCGAACTCCCAACTCTTGAGCCACGATCGCCCTTGTGGCTCATCTCCCCTTCAGAGTCGTCTACTCATGCACCTCTACATGCTCTTACACTCAAAATGCTTGTTCTGACCTCGTTACGATGACGCCATATTAAAAAGGGAAAAACCTGGTGTTATATTTACTGCCTTTGCACTACTTAACACTTTACACTATTTGACTTCATAGCACCATCTTGTTTACGCTGATGCATGCACTGCAGGCAGCGCTAATAACGATGATAACGTTGAAGCTAGCAACGCCATATTGACATATGACGCGTACCACGAGCATCTACTTTCTTGTTGCATTACACGGCTGTCAGTGCATGTCGGGTAGATACGCGCGTCTGTGACGATTTTGCACACAAATCCTGTTTAAACTTTCACCAATCTCTAATACCAGCGATACGTTGAAAAGCCCTCAAAGAGACAGACCACATTTAAGTCCGCCTACATAATTTCCACAATCTTTTTATACAAGCTAAGACTTCAAACACAAATCAGTAGAAAGTGAAACCAACACAAATCAGCATACAGGGGGTTAAAAAAAATATGGAGAACTGTAAAGAGAGAAGTAAAAAATTTTAATATAAAACTTAACTTCCCTGAACAAGGAAGAGGAGGAAGAAAGCGAAAAAGGGGTGGAGGTAGGGCGGGAAGGAGAAGTTAACTTATTCTCACCTGATGTCTTCCTCTGTCAGATCATCTGTCAATCACCATCGCAGCTGGAAAAAAAAAAAAGAGGGAAAAGGTGAGTGACAAGGGCTGGAATGAGAGAGCGGGGCAAAGGGAGGATGAGTGGCAGAGAAGCGGAAAGGGAAAAGGTGGGGGAGAATGTGAGCGAAAGCCTCGAGAGCGGTAAAGCATGAATAAAGAGATGTGTGAAGGCAGAAGTGAGGAGGCAGAGAGGTTAGAGAAAGAAGAGTCAGAGACAGCTCGAGATAAGGATAGACAGTGAGAGATGTGAGGTTAGCCACTTCCCTTTTTGCTTGTTTCGAGAGAGGGTATTCAGCCATTCTCTCTGGTCAACAGCTGTGAGTGTGAGTGTATGCATGCGCATTAACACGCCTGCTTTCTCTGTTCGAGCATGTGATGAAATAAGCCCATAAATGTCAGGATTACAGCAGAGTAACTGACACAAAGTGACCGTCTGTAACAGTGCGAAATGCCTTTGTGTTGATTAGCACGAATGTACGCAACCTTGACTTCCAGTTTCCAGCTAACTGTCAGGCGTTGCCAAAGCAAAAACCATCATAGAAAGGAATGTAAACGTGAAAAATTAGGTTGTTTCCAACATCATTTCTTTAGGAAAACCTAAATGAACCACTCAGCAGTTTATTAGTTTTGCTTAGCTTGGTTCAAAAGTTGGGAAATATGCTTATTCCCTTTTTAGAGAGTAAGCAGAGATTATCGAGAGGTCGTCATTTTTTCCAAATATGAAACCTCTGCCGAATTAAAGAGGTAGCGGAGGTCAATGAACAAAGAACACATTAAATGCCACAAAATAACTAAAAGAAGACAGAAAAACTGTCCCAGATTCAGTTTCCTTTTGGGGTGGCGGCTCAGGACGTAGGACAAGTCACCTCCTAATCAGAGAGGGTTGGTGGTTCCATCCTTGGCTGTTCTAGTCTGCTGGTACTCAACTTTGAGTTTCTCCTGATGTGAATATTAGATAGAAAGCGCGCAGGAAAACGTGCTTGTAAGACTGTGTGTGAGTGAGACGTGTTGTGTGGAGCAGAAAAGTGTTTTGTAGGAACCATTTAATTTACACTGAGCTGGACAGCTTTAGCTTTTGGACTGTATGTCATAAAGCAAACAGTCGGGCTTTTCATGTTCTTGTTTTCTCTTTACAAGTCAACTAGAAGAAAATGGCCACCATCACACATCCTGGTCATAGTTTTTTCTCCCTGTTCTCAATAAAAGCGCACTAATAAGAGAGTTTTATCTTTGTAGTGTCATATAATGCAAAGTCCCTTCAGATGGCAATTTTTTGTTTGTTTTACCCTTCTTGGTTATTATGCGGTGGTCAAAAGATTAAACAGTGGTGCCCAAAGTTGCCTTCAAAAGACTATGAAATAATTCACATCAACTAGTTTTCTCTGAGAGCGGTTGTAGACCTCTTCATTAGTTTCAGCTAGGTGTAGCTATCAGACTGATAACTGTGTACACAATGGCCACGGGATACAAACTGGCAACCTTTGAAGAAAAAAGCTCCAGGCTCCAGCCACCCCACCTACTGAGGAATGTGGGGGGAGTCACACAAAGGGAGAACAATACAAGTTATAGCAGCATCAGCAGCAAAAAAAAGGTGATTTACTTTCATTACAGAAAACACACCAGAGGTCCAAGTGAGCAGCGTCAAGTTTGTCCCAGCAAACCTCTCCATCTTTAAAGCAGCAAAAGCTGTTCTAACCTACATCGAGACGACCGCGCTCAAAGCGAAAGCGCGCAAAGCCTCTATGTGTGCACAATCCTGCACACACACACAAACACTTATTCACTATCAGGCTGGCCATCATGAGAGCTGCAGGAAGTTAGCCCTGTTTGAGTTTCCTGTCCACCCCTGTGATCGCTCCCCCCTTTTCCTGGAAACTGAGGACAGAGTCCACACACACACACACACACAAACACCCACCCACCCCCAGTGCACACACCCAGACTTTCCTCTGTGTTGCTGCTGTTGTCTACTCCATGCCCACACCCCTCCGACAGCAGTCGTTCATTCTTATTCCCTTCACCCTCCCTTCAGCTTCTCCTTTCTTTGTGACAGTCCACAGAAAGTAGAAGTGGCAGAGGATGCAAAAGGACCCTTCTCCCTTTCATCTTTATCTCCATTTCGCCCTCTCCCTCACCTCATCTTCTTCTGCATGTCTAAGACTGACAGATGACCACAGGTTGAACTGATACAGTAACAGATAGGTTTTCACATACTGGAAGTGTTTGCAGGGCGGCTGCAAAACCCATTGTTCTCAACTAGATAATCACTCTCTCATCCGCCATTTTCTCTGCACATAGAATAACATCTGATTATTAACAGGACCGTACATCTTTACACCTTAATTTAAAAAACAAAAACAAAAAAAGAAAACATGCACACACTTGTGGAGGTCACACGGCACAAAGCACAGCCTAGAGTGAGGTGCAAGGCACGCAAGTGTGCTCCTACATACCAGTAAGTGACACAGTCAAGATACAGATTTAAACACAAACCCATATGCGAGTGTATTTCCTCCTCGTTGTTGTTTTTTTTTGTTTTTGCCTTGTGATAACATTCAGGGTTTTGGTTTCAGTCTACCATTAGGTAGATGAAGGTACTAGAGCAGACTATGAGTGTGGGTGTTTGGTGGTATTGGCAATGAGTGGTGAGGTGGGGGTTGCAGAGTCAAACTGATACCCTGCATATATGTCGTGACTTGTGTAAAAAAAAGCAGAGAGTGCGCTAAACACCAGCATGCGTAACGATCCAGCAAACAATCCAGTTCCTCTTTGACACCATAATGAAAAAATGAGACGGCAGACGCAAGAAACAGCTGTAAAATGAACGGCTTGCAGTTTTTACCAGATGTGTGTCAAGATTATTATCAGTAGGTCAGTCATATGTGCAGACACAAAACCTTTCACCTTATGCTCAACAAAATGCCACACTCTGATATCACATAGCACATCACATTTGACCATCCTATAAGTGCACTTTCTTTTTGCATCTTCTTTTTAAAAAACGCAGGTGTCAAAACTAAACATCTGACTGGGTGCTGCATGTCAAAGCGGATTTTTTTAATAGCAGCTGACAAACATACAGAAGACACTATAATAAAACTCTGTGAAAGAGAAGCTACTTCCTCTGGTGGGGAGAAGCGCGGTGTTGGTTTGTGATACGTTTGTCTACAATAGCGGGGCCTTTTACACCATGTGCTAATCACTGATATCTGTTTCAGATATTAAAATCCTCGAGTTCTTTTCACTCACTTCATGTGCTACTTCGCCCAAACACCCGCATTTCCCCTCTCGATCATTGGAACGGTACAGTTTCGTTACACACGGTTTTCACTTGATTTCATTAAAAAAAAAAAAAAAAAGGTCGACAATAAAATTTTTTAAAAGAAACAACAACAAGAGGAATCCCTGATGACTTTTTAATGCCAGCTCTAACTGCAGTGAGCACTGCTGATTAAATTTCATTCATCTCCATTGTCTCAGACAGGAGACATAAATCTTGGAAATAGGACTTCAAAACCTGCGTACCTGCATTTCTGGGTCTTGCTTTTGTTGTTTTAGCTTAAACTAACCTTCAGGTAAACAGAGTGGGAGAAACCAGACTGTAAAAATACTCCTGCATTCGACATTTTACGATGTAAAAGACGTCAATGGCATCTTTTTAGAAATTCTTGCAAATGTATTCAAATTACAGCTTTCAGTCCTCAGGGTAAGTCTCTCCAGGCTCTTCCTGGGAGACCTCTGCAAGCAGAGTGAGCTGCATCTTCACCTTTCTCTGCAGCTGTTCAGCGGGTTTAGATCTGAGCTTAGCTCGACCAACCAAGGACAGAGACAGATGCCTGTATTCGCATTCTTTATTGCCACTACTGAGCAGGTATACTCAGCTCTCAACATAATGTGGTGTAATAAATCTTCTGAGTTTCTTATTTTATTTTAAGAGGCCTTGCTTAAATCAAATAAAATGCTCTTACTTGTCCATTATATTCCATTCAGCTTCATGCTAGTCAAAGTCTTTGTGGTTCCACAGACCTGCATGCTACACAAACATACGTGATTATGCCACAAACTAAAGAAAAAGGGGTATTTCCACCAGTTTGTAAGACATACAGATCGTCGCCTTGCTGAAAGGTGTGGCCCAGTCTCATGGTGTTTCTCCACTGACCCCTATGCATTTGGCTACGTTCACTCTTCCCTCAATTCTGTTTCCCTGTTCCTGCCTCTGAAAATAAACCACCGCGCTTCACCGATGGGATGAGATTAGCCATGCTATGAGATTAGCCATGCTATGAGCAATGCATGGTATTTGCCAGATATGGTGGTTGGAGTTCTTTCCCAAAAGTTACTTTTGCTTTTTTTTTTTCTCTCTGCCTTTTTTTCTCAGACTACTGAATTTTCTTTGTCTACGTGACAGACGAGTAAAAGCAAAGATGCGTAGGCATCTAAAAATACATGCAGCAAAATAAATACCAAATGTGACAGACTGCAAGCTCCTTTGACGACTGAGCACTCTGTAAACTTTATGTGCAAAATGTCTCCTCTTCGAGATTAAGTTAAGAATGTTAATCTGAGAATCAGTGGATATAATGTAGTCAAACTGCAAGCACCTGAAAAAACTAAGTCACACTTCATTGAGTACGGTCACCTTTACTTTTGATAAATGGAGATCTGCTGTGTGTTCACTCGGAACAATTAAAGGAAGCAAATAAAACCACATTCATTGCATTCTTACAGAATCACAATAACATCACCCTCCACCACCATCGTCACTCTCACAAACATCTAAAATCTGAAGGACACACCCTTTCCTGAACAGTGGACTGTAGATAAGCTGCTCCCAGCGGGAAAACTCACTGTAGCAACACACACATACATGCACACGGTGTTTCGTATTCTTACACCAATTCTGCACCAATCTTAGACTGCCTCCACCCTTCTTCTCCCTCATCTCTCTTTCTTTACCTTCCTTGCACTTCACCTTTCTCTCTCTCTCTCTCTCTCTCCCCCCACTGACTCTCTCACCCATGGGCAGGAAACTCCACAGGATGCAGAGTGTGAGTGGGGCAGGAATGATAGGACAATGGGAAACAAGCTGTCACTGAACCCTCACACATACACACACAATAGCACACACACACTCTTAAACACAGGGAGACAGAGCTGGAAGGCAGCAGTGGAAAAGTAAGGTGCCTCGGTTATCGGGATGTCCTGTTTCCACATGATGTCATCATATCCTCCAGATACAGAGGCCCCGAGCTGGCTCGGCTGGAGGCATATATGAGCGTTTGCGTGCACTGAGGCTGAACACTTTCAGCCTGCTTCTTAAGAAATAGAGCATCACTGTCTGGTCCTTTGGGTTCATCATGAAGACTCTCCCTCGGATGACGGCATGGATGAAAACGTACAGAAACTTGTCAACTCGACCACACCGCCGCAGGGGTGCAGGGGTGTGTGACTATCAGGCTGCAGGCCTCATCTTGTATGAGTATTCACCTGTCACAGCCCTTCTCCGGTCCTTAAGAAAGCTGTGCGATGTGACTATGTCTTTTTCTAAACTTCTCACTAAAAAGCGCATCCACGCCCCTTTCCTTCCTGCCTTGCTCCAAGGCTAAAGACAGGAACTGACCTGGTAAAGAAACAGGAAGTGATGAAGTCCAGCCTTGGACAGCCTAATCCTGTTTCTCCCTGTCCAGCCCCTAAAAGATTTCTGGCCAACTCCCTTGCGGATATTTCAACGTTTTAATTTGTAATCTGTTACCTATCTGTAGCTTCCCGATCAGTGATTGGGGTGGGAAAAAAAGGCATATACCTCCAACAATGAGGCTATGATAAAGCCACAGAAACCTCTTATACCTTTTCCTCAAGGTGGTTTCCTGTAGGCATGTGGCCAATTAGTCACATTTAGTGAAGGAATGTTTAACAGTCTCTTCTGGGTTTAGGCCTAAATGATGAACCCTATCCAGGCACGTTTTACCATAAATCCAGAGCCTGTATGATTTATTAAGCCGTTATTAAAGAAAAAGAAGAAGCTAAAAGGGCAATAACTAAGGTCTTATACTGGAAATGATCCATTTGAGAGGACCAATTTCTCTGGTAAATTCCGCTGTTGCAAAAAAAGAAAGAAAAATTGCACTATTAGCAAGTCTGATTTCTAAATATCACCCTCTGTGACATCTGTCTATCATGAAGAGTGGAAGTAAGCTACTGGTAAACCCACACTTGATTAACTTCTCATAGCAAGTAGACAAACTTCCTTTTATTTCAAACAGATACCGACGTTTCTCAATTTTCACCAGAAGCTCAAAATCAACGACAGCGCCCTGTGGCATTAGAGAAGTGGAAAATATTCTACTTATTTAGGCATTCAGCTCGCATCCTTTTAAGTCGTTACAGCTGAACTTTGTCTCGAGTCAAGCGAATTTACTCACATATAGGGCTGAAGTTTAAATAGGACGCACAGCCCACCTGTTGAATGACCCCACAATTTGGTAGTAAAGCACCTGTTTGGTTTATTTATTTTCATTTTTTTTTTTGTTCGCTTTTTGTTTTTTAGTCTCAAACACAGTAAGCCAGATGTGTTACACCGCTCTGATATTTACTTTGGAACAGAGAGCAGAAACTTACCTGACAAAAAGAAATCACTCCGGACAATCCTCGAGTCGGGACGCTCGGGGACGGAGGTGGGTGAAGCGAGAGCGCTGTCCGTGGGAGACTCGAAGGGGACACACGGGAGTGAAAGAGCCGCGCGCTGCTGCTGCCTGAGAGCGAGAGGATGAGGCAAGCGCGCGCCTCGGCCGGAAGGCTCGGAATGAACTTCACGCGCACAGCGAGGTCCACCCCACATAGGAAGAGAGTGCGTGCAGCGGACAGTTCAACAGTGTCGTTACGCTTAACAGAAACGATACATAGGAGCGTGTTCTCGGTAACTATGGCGTCAGACTGAGCTTACGGTCACGAGCTCAGCTTGGTTAAAACGTTAAAGGAATGCGCGCGCAATTGAGCTCACGATAAAGCAAACCGATAAGAAAGTTTTAAGATTTTTGTTTTGTAATCTCGAAAGAATGCGATAAAAAAAAAAGAGAGAGAGATTATAAAACGCTCCGGTTCTTCAACAGTGTATCCTACACACAGCTGGGGGAGTGTTTGCAGTCTCTTCGTGCGGACGATGCTCAGATGAGGTGGTGCGCTACACGTTTAGCCAACTCGTGTGAACGACAGGAAGACTGAATAAAATGTGTGACATCCGCGTGCAAGAAGGCAGAAGTGCAGCAGATGCTTTTGGGAGTGTGGCGGCTCACTGTGCCGGCACCTTTCTGTCTGTGATCTGCATATTTCAACAGAAATTGGACAGATGTTATTGGCACATCGTTATAATTAGAGTTGCACAAGAAAAACTTACCTTCAAAAAGTTTTTTTAAGCTTTTGTCGCCATCTTCCGGTTTGTTAATGTAACTTAATTAGCCCAAACTGCCCATATCCATTATAAGAAGGAAAGACTTAAAAAAAACAAAAAAAAAAAAAACAACACACACAACACTGTTGATTTTGATAACAAAGTAACTTTTATTGTATATAGAAATACAAGCTGTTTGTCTCATCTCAGCCTCAGTGTGCAACAGACAGAGAGGACTGAGTCATCAGTAGTACTGGTGTGATCAATGGCGTTTGTCTGACAAGCAAACATTCAGCAATGAAAACAATCTGAATCACCACACTGATTTTGATATGCCAGACCCAATTGCACCACTGCACCTGGCGTCTGTGTGACAAGAATGTGTGCAAGACAGCACCACTTGAGGTTCAAGTGTGAAATTAAAACCTAATGATAGACTTCAGTGCAAAAAAGAAGAAAAGGAACAAAATAAAGACAAAAAATGGTAACGCAATTTAAATACATGACATTCCAGGCGCAAAGCAGCATCAAAACATTAACACTGAAACATACGATATGAATGAGCAAACATTCACTGTAGTGTATGTGTGTGTGTGTGTGTACAAGGATTGGACTGTGGTGTAAATCACAGCTGGCTCAGCATCTGCAAAAATGTGTGCAAGTGAAGCGAGGCTGTCATCTCATGTAGTGTGTAATAGCTCGTAAGATGTAGAGAAGTGCCGCCTGTAGCCGGGCTTCCATCACTATTAGGTTGGCATGAACCTGCACCCAAAAAAAGAAGAAAAAAAAATAAAAAGAAACATGTCATTTCCTTCAGTTGACAAGGTGACACGCTGTAACACTTCCTTCTCTGATGACATTTAAAAAAGGAAGGACGCACTAAAATGCCAAATGATACATTAGTTGATTCTGAGGGTACCAAAGAGAGATGACGTGTTAAAATGTCAAATGATACGTGACAGAGGAGGCCAGGTTAAGTGCCTGTTTGAACTTGTCATACCTTTTCAGAGTGTCTGAAGTGTCTCCAGAAGGAGTGGTAAATGCATGCTGTGGTCTGCTCGGGGTGACAGGCCATGGTTTTTACAAACACCTTCAGAGAGCGTTCCAGCAACACGTTCACACTGCCGTAGTCGTAATCATCGTATCTGGACTTGCGAAGTGACATAAATGTTAATGCTACAGTAGAGAAATGTTAAAGGTGGCTGAACTTTTGCATGGGTGGCACCTTTACACCCACCGTATTCCATAAAGACAGTGGATGTAGTTCCACAGAGCTTTTCTTAGAGTGTGAGTATCCACGCCTTCATGCATGGCCATCCTGTGGTAGGTCAAGTTGCACACAATCTGCAAATTCACATTAGTGTTTGCTCAGTTCACTTTTTTATAACTTTATAGAAGATCACCTCCTGTAGACCATTATACAGAATACAGATTTAAACACTTCCAAAAGTGGCTTCACTTTTCAGACCTCCATCCTTTATATACAGTCTAACCAAACCAGGTGATGCTTGTAAAATTCACAAAAGAAAAATGAGCTGGGATTGGCGTCAGTCATTTGTTTATTTAACGAATGATCTGGAATAAGTGCAAATAAAAAGATTTCTGTGTATTTGCAGTCTACTCTAAGCCAGGAAAACCCTTTTCTACAATACACATGTATTCACCACCCACTTCTTTTTCCTGACACTAAGCAGTTTTATTTCAAGTGTATAAACAAACAAGGAGGTCAACAGTATCTCCTCCCATTCTTAGTCTCAGCTAGGTGAAGTAGTGTAACATGCACTTCAACAGATAGACCTTTCACATCACCCACACAGCAGCCTTTGGTGATGGTACCTGAAAGTTTTCATCCAATAGCTGGCCCATGTCTGGCAGGAGCCTGTTAAGCAGAGAGAATCCATGGTCCTCCCATGAATAGTCCTACACATGAGACACAACCATTAACAACGTTACCATCTACAACACAAGGCACAAAAAAATCAAGGAGTGTTGCTCACTATAATAAGTTTGACATAGATTTTAAAAAAGGAAAAATATGCCTTAAACTACCTGTGCTCGCATGGTGGGTGGTGCCTGCTCTCCTCTGGGAGCAAAGTCCTCATATCTGAATTCTGGTTCCTCCACAAGACGCAACACCAGGTCAGGTGGAGCGCCCCTCACCACCGCTAAACCAACAACAGAGAGGAAGTGGTGAGTCAACAGGTGACTGAGAGTGATGCAGGGGTAAGCAGTCAGATCTGTACCCGTAGGTATGCTTTCGCTCCTCTCCCTTTCAAAGCGAGTAACCATCTCCTCCTGTGTGCACTCCTCCTCCTGCTGCTGCTGCAGCAGCTCCACCATCCTCTTCATCAGCACCTCCACCTCCACGGCTCCATCAGCCAGCTGGAGAAGATCAGATAAATGAAGTCGGCGCTTTGTTGTTTCAGTGTGTGTTCGCAGTTTTCTTTCCTAAGTGAGTGGGTATCTTTTGGCTGTTACTAAACTTTAAATCAACTACCTCCACCCTCCTGTCATTTTAAGCCTGTTAGGCCTGAGATCAGAACATCTGTTTGACTCACCTCGTGCCTGCCGTCCTCGTGAGCGGGGCTGTGTGCGGGGCTGTGAGGACTGTGAGAAAGTGATGGAGGCTGAAAGGTGTAGCCCCCAATGTGGTCAGGTTCTGGGTTTAAACCACAGCCCCAAACGAACGAGCACAACGAGTGAGCGTGCGCCATGAGCACCACGGCGTGTATCAGTTCAGCCAGTGACCAGCGAGGCTCTGCTCCGGGGCACACCAGTTCCTGCAGGACAGATAGGCAGATGTTGGGCTCATGCAGTTTCAGATTGTGTGTTTGCTGGAAATTAATGCCAGGCTGTGGACCAGTTTGCTGGGGGTGTTACCGGTTTGGCATTTGTTGGTGGTTTGATTTGCCTGTCTGCACTAAAGATAAGCCGCATTATCTAATTTAGCAATTTCCCTTAACTGCAATTTTAGACGGTAGAAAATTCTACTGGAAGCACTTTGATACACTTAAACTTTAAGAAGATATCAGTGTTATGTTTGATCCTGTTAGATGGTTCTCAAGTTAATCTTTTAAAAGCAGTTGCAGATAGACTTTTGTGCATGCCAACAATGTGGTACCTTGTACAGAGAAACAACACACGAAGGCGGCTTCATTTAGGGTTTGCTCAAACTAGTCACCCAGTGCTTGTCTGACTCAGGTGATCAGCGTGCACAGTTAAGCACACTCAAGTGCTATCTCCATTGAGATACACATCTGGGGTGACTGTGACAAAGAAGGCAAACCGCCCCCCCCCCCCAAAAAAAAGATATCACACTAATATTGTCATTGTCAATTCTTTTGACTATGGTAATGAAAATCAGATATTTCACTCTCACAGTCCTAGGTATCAGATTTAAAGAGGCGGAACTACACCTGTCTGTGCTGATGCAAAATGATAGGGTCTGCTACTCTTTATATGAAAGATAATTGGGTGTTTACCACACAGGAAATAGCGGCTGAGTCACTGAGGGAGTGAGTTTGGATTCAAGTCAGAAATTAGAGTTGGAGTAAGACACAGGGAGTGAGTGGGCGAGCGGGAGATGTCTCTGACCTGGATGTGCTGCTGCGTAATGAGCCAGGGTCTGTGTGCCAGCAGCTTGTTGAGTGTTTGCAGGCTGCGGAGTTTGGCGGGAGCGTGCTCCAGGCCGCTTAGCCAGCTCTCCTCCCCTCCGGCCTCCAAGTAGCCTGCGCTGTGCTGCTGCACCAGGTATGAGCAGTGGTGCCGAGCTGCAGCCTGCCAGACGCAAAGAACGGTCCAAGTTAACAGCCGGGAAGAGAAACTCTAACCCTGACCACTGAAAACAACGCTTCACACATTCTCTGTTCACATATCTGTGTGCAACAAATCCATAATGCAGAGAAAGTGTCAGAGGTTAAAACAACACAGCTGAACTTGCACAGGTGGGTGCAGTGAGTGGTATTTCTAAAGTGTTACGGGCTGTTAATGTGAAGCAATACTGAAGACACATAGATCGCATTAGCAGAAAGGCACTAACAGTCTTTGGATGTCTTACTGTTTTGCTATGAAACAATTTCTGAATGTCCCTGAAGGTTTCATTGCCATTACTGTTCAGTGACCATTACCAAAACGTGTGTTATTTGCCAACTGAATGCAGATGTTTAAGCATTAAGAATGCGACCTTCTAAATACTCTATTATACAAATATATGATCACATCTCAAATTTGAGTTCAGTCAGTATAGCAAAAATCTGTATAAACATTTTTCAAATTGAAAAAACATAAGTCCAAGGCACAGCATCATAATATTACAGTATTAACATCTAACTGAAGCTACATTCCCAGGTTATACTACAAAATGTCTTAACATTAATTCAAAATTCTATAAACAAGCATACTTTCTCTCTCTTGCAATATTATAATAATGCATTTCCGTCAGTAATAAAGGCAACTGCAATTTAATACAACTGCAATTCACAACAACAGCTGCTCCAAAGTGCTTTATTTTACAATATAAAGATCTGCACTCAGCAACAGTGGGGGGAAAAAAGAACTTCCTTTTAACAGGAAGAAATCTCCTGTAGCACCAAGCTAAGAGCAGGGGAGCAATCTACCATGACCAGCTGGGACAAAAGTTGGTGACATTGCATTAGGAGTGAAAAGAGGAGAGTGGGAAATGAAGTCCAGAGCAGCCTGAGCCTACAGCTGCATTAATAAGGAAGCTTCAGGGTCATGTAATCCAGCCATAACTATTCATAGTTTTTAGTCAACAACTAGCCAACACGCTACCCTTGCCATCACAACCAATAAGAGACAGTTAGTAGTACTGCAGGACAAGCTAAGACCACTTTGATTATCCATCCATGGCGGAAAAACTAAGATATAAAGAGAACTGTGAATTTTGGGGACTTGAGATGCATATTCTGCCTCTGCAGCTTTTTCAAAAAGTCCCTGATAGTGGTGACGTCTCTCCCAGTGCTCCAGTTTTGTGACATCTACCTATATCTTGTAAAGAATCCCTCAGCTTGCACTGCTACCAGGATGAAAGCTTTCAAAGTACGGACTGGAGGACAATGGACCAGAGTTCTGTTTTGCCCTCCAGGCAGCTGTGTCCCAGTAGCTCTGACATCAGGTGAAAACTACAAATAAGTTTTATTAAAAAAGAAAGTTTCAGACTAATCTTAAAAGAAGAGAGGGGGTCTGTCTCCAGGATCCAAACTGGGAGCTGGTGTTAGGGAAGAGCCCCATATCTTTATTCTACTTTTAGAATTTCTAAAAGTAGAACTAGGAGTCACAAGTAAGCCCGTAGTCTGGCAGAACAGTGCTCTGTTGAGATAACATGACACCAGAAGGGCTTCAAATATGATGGAGTTCGATTAATCCAGATTTTATGGTGAGGAGAAGAAGTTTAAATTCAGTTCTGGAGTTAACATGGAGCCAGTTAGAAGCGAATATGAGAAAACCATATTCACAACACTCTGATCATAGGCAAGACAAGCATCGAAAATACGTAAATACATAACAATGAAAAACACTGGAAAATACTGGCAACAGCCGGTGCTACCCCTCAGTGTCCTAGCAGACACACCTATGGTATCAATTTCAAAATCCTATGTCGCCTTATTCTCAAGTTGTTAAGTCATTCACAAGATTTTCAGAAAACCTGACCTCTCACCTTGAGGTCAAAGTCACTGAGAGCCGAACTCCTCAGAGATTGTTAATAGAAGCACGTATGGTATCAACTTCAAAATCCTTGGGGTCTTCCTTCTCAAGTTTTCCCATTCACAAGACTTTCAGGAAACCTGAGCTCCGACCTTGACCTCGAGGTCACAGATTCAAACTCTTCAGAGATGTTTAGACACACCTATGGTATCAATTTGAAACTCCTTCGTAGCTTCGTTCTTAATGTTTACAATCTTGGGTGTCCACATAGCTGCCCGTTCAGTGGGGTGACGACAATACCCCATCAGCCTTTTATGACTGAGGGGTGAAAAGCAAAAAAAGCAGGAATTATGTGATAATCCACTGTAATCTGGTATTTTGACTTAGTTAACGTTCTCATTTGTTTTTCTTTTCCCTACACATTACTATGTGTCACGACAAGAAGCCATGAAGCAGGAATTCTGGAAAGTCAAACATGTGGTGGTTTAGAACTGTTTAGAACGCCTGCAGCATTTAATAACAATGTCAGTATTTAGCACCAGTTTATTGCTGTAGCAGGAGGAAGCAATACAGTTTTTATTGCTGTGTTTATATTTCATTCTATCCCTACTGAAAACGGACCATTAACATCAGTGCTTGCAATTGTAATCCTCTAAGTGAGACTTCTAAGGTCCCGGAGAGAAGACAGAGGACAACAAAGGACCTGAGCCTTCTACCTGCACACACAGTCATTGCCGTCAGACAACACATAAGTGTGTTTCCATAGCATTCACACTCAAATGCTCAGAACTCGTACCAAACATCACACATCAAGTCCACCAATATTACCCACTGCTCTAACTAGTACATCAGGCCAATTAAAGGTTCTGGTGTTTAAGCGCACACACACACACACACACTACTCTACTCTACTCTAAGATTTTGTTTGAAAAGATTAAATGGAGACCAAAGAACTATAATCATTTTGTATCAATGACAAAACGATTTAACCTCAAGTGTCAGAACTACTACGATGGAAAAAATCTAAAATAACAATCTCGTCTGTTTGAGAGTGAGAATTTACTTTGATGTTCACAATTGTTAATTCTTTATTTGGTTCATCGTGCATGCAGATGGCTGCAGTACACACTACATATGATTTCTTTTTAAGGAACTACATATACTATTTCACATTTCTCCTACAAAAGACCTTAAAGGAGGCTGAATAGTGTTTTACAAACAGTCCAAATTATGATGAAACCCCGTTCGAAGCAATTTGTCAGCTTTCTGCTGAAAAGTAATTAAAGTTGGAGGCTAAAAAACATTTTTCTTACCATGACAGCAATGTAGTGTCTCCAGTGACGGGGCAAGGGGCCGTCCATCTCCAACAAAGCATGCTGGGTCTTTAGGAAGCAGCAGAGGTAGGCTGGGTGCATCGCCATGACCATAGAGATGTGATCCACACGCCCCAGCGAAAGAAAAGACTCAATCAGGACATCCTGGTTTGGCCCTCCTTTTAAAATCTAAAGAGGAAAAAAAACAAAACATAACTGAATCCTGAGTAAACTTAATTAAGGTTTCTTCTTCTTTATGAAAAAGAAAAGAAAAAGAAATCTGAATGAGTCACATTATGAGCTAAGACATTATCAGCCACTAGCTTTGGCAACTCAGCTCGGGTGTTGCATCTGTTGAATGCAACAGGCAGTGTAGTATTGCAGCAGAATAAATAGCATCATTTCAATGAGCAAGTCTGTTAGGTCATTACGTATGTCCGTTTCTAAAACGGAAAATAATTTAAAAATAAACTTACATAAAAAACCCTGTGGGAAAAAAATGTAGGCCAATGGAGATTCAAATATATTTTTAAGTTTAGAACATTTCAATTATATTTATATGAAAAGCTTAAGTTCAAAGTAACAGCTGTTAGTTCATTATGTTAGCAACCTGAAACAAGCCCTGTAAAAATCACAGGATTAGACATGAAGGCCAGCTGTGTGCCACTCTGACATCAACCTGAGGGGGAAAAAAAACAATCTGGCATCTAGACAGGGTGCAAGTCTGACACACAAACAATGGAAATAGCAAAAACATACTTGTAGTAATCCGGAAACTCATTCTTTTTTATTAAGTTGCATACACACCTCTTTTGCAGGGATAAAGGCACTTGGACCTGAGGCCAGAGCCCGAGGTACCTGGACTCCTTGCTCCTGGCAACAAAAGAAGACACAAACAACACGTAATTATCATTCAGTTTGTACTTGATTATTGCTCTGGTTTATCAAAATTTCAGTCAAGATTCCAATCAACCCTAAAGGATTCATCTTGTCTACGGAAATCAACCTCAAACGCAGCTCATTTCTGTGACTGACACGCGAAAAATACCTTTTCAGACTTTTTCCATGCACAAAAAAGTTTACCATTGTAAATATTCACATTTATCCAAATCGCTGATATGCTTATATGAAATATGTTCAGCTTAACAACGCCTCAGCCTCCTTTAGCTTGCCTAGACCTTCTTTGAACCGTAACAGGGCACCCGTTTCGTAACTAGCACGCTTCAAACTTCCACGTTTAACCAAAACACGCGTTAAAACTCACTGACATCGGAAGCTCGGACGCTAAACGTTGCCCTGTTTGTTATTTTGAGCACAAACACAAATGAAAGGCGTCTAAAGCAGCCTGCCTTTTTAATTTCTAGAAGCTACACTGGGCCGTGTCTGCTGGTGGTGTGTTTTTCAGGCAGCGGGAGGGGGCGTGTCCGGCCCGGTTGTTTGTGCACACCGCTTCAGAGTCTTGCATCACCTACAGTCTGATGAAACCAGCAGCAGTCCGGTAGCAATAAAAATCACCATCAGCTGATGAGAGAGGTGAACCTACCCTTACCTAACCTTATAACGTCATCATGCAAAGCAAAAGCAGTCCTCCTGAGAGTACCTAAAAGTCCTTTAATGGTACAAAAGGTGCCCGAGCGCTATTGGAGTAAGATTTTTTTCCCCCCTATCTGTCAGTTAATGCGGCCTGCAAACCTCACAGAAGAAGGGGAAGTCTGTCGGTGAATTGTGCATGCATTACCTGTGCGGTCCGCAGGAGCTCGACGGCTCTCTCCCGTACTTCCTGCAGCGGACACGACCTGGACAGCCGGAGCAGATGCAGAAGAGTTTGTTTACGCAGTCGCTCCGAGCCGTGCCGCTCCAGGTCTAAACACTGGAGAACCCCTTGGCTTAACTCCTCCAGAGCCGCTCTCCGCTCCCCGTCATCCCTGCTGCACAATCGCGCTAAGCTCTTCGAAGTCGGTCCAGCATCAGATTCAGACTCGGACCGGTGGCCACACGAACGCCGAGCGGCGGGCACTCCTCCCGGCTTGCTGCCTCCATTAGCCTGGCAGGTAGCCGCGGGATTACTGGCCATGTCCCGGAGCACCTTTGTAGAGTTGAGCTGCCTGTCGTTACCGAGCAGCAGTTAGCCTAAAGTATTAATTTAACGCTAACCCTTAACGTTAGCTGAAAACATGTATTATTCTTCACTGACACAACCTCGAGGTATCTGCCGCCGGTCTTCTTATTTTTACTGCGCAATCGTCTGCTTCGCAAATTATTAACACCGACGAACCACCTTCAGAGAGCGCCACCTTTTTTTTCCCACCCGGCTTCCTGACCGTGAACGCCGGCGGCGGTTAGCTCGCTACGCTAGCAGATGCTGCAGACTCTTTCAGCCGCAGCTATGACGATTTCCGGTAATGAAAACAACGCGAGCCGCTGATTTATATTTGGACTGGGCATCGTGGACATAATGCCGAGTTAAACTTAAAACTATCTTGCGTAAGGCACCGGGAATAATGTAGAGTTTTCACACGCTCCTTCCGCTCAGATCTTGGCGAGCTTCCCCCGTGCAACGTCATCGTGACGTATGCGCAACTTTCCTGTGATAAACAGCAGGCGGCTGTTGTCTCTTTAAATGTTACTAACAGTAACAGCGTATCCATAAGTCGCTGTTTTCTCTTTTCTTTACAAAGTGAGCATGTGTTCATTTCAGGCGGGTTTTTTTTATTTTATTTTATTCCTAATGCCTTTGCTCATACTGATAAACAGGTTTTAGTCAAGATGATACATGAAGGGATATATATAAAATAAAGAAATCACCTGTTTTGAAAGTATTCTTATGACTCTGCTTTATTGTACCCACTCTGTGTTCTACACTGTAATCACTCCAGTCTTTTTTTGGACACATAGTATATCTGTAGAACTATTATATTATACTTTTCTGCAATTTCTGCTGCGATCTTGGCTAGATCTCTCTTGAAAAAGACATTGATCCCAATTAGTCTTTTTACCTGGATAGTATTTTGTGTTTACTAATTATGCAAGCTGTAAACTTACACATTCCCCATCAATTACCAAAGCCTTGAGCAAGGTCATAAAATTACTGATATTACAAAAATGACAAAGCTTAAGTTTAATATTTAATGTGAAACAGACACCAGTCAGGGTTAATATGTATGATGATGATATAATTACTTTTATCATTTAGTCAAAATCACTGAAATTAAATGGTAGATTAGCTGATGTCATTCTGTTACCTTCACAACTGCAGCAATCCTTTAATTATACAAGAACCCAGCACTTTACCGCAAACATCTCGGACTTTGTCTTGGACATTGCCACCTGGGAAGTACCTAAAATGTCTGTGTGCTGAATCAGGTCACTGAGCTAATGTGTGGCAGACATGCTGGCAATATCAACCCAGTCCTTCTGGTCCTCTGGAAACCATGTTGTGGAACCTCTGGGTTTTTCCACAATCTTTTATATTAAAGTAACTAAAACTGTATAAATTATTTGTTGTGTCTGTATGTGCACGTGTAATTCTAGAGTGGGATATAATGGTTTCACAATTTTCTGTTTACTTCCTGAATCACCTTTATTTAGGAAAATAAAAAGAAATCAATGATGTGTCCTTAGTATCAGACATATCTTATATTAATTTACCTGTATATATCATATACAATGCAAGATAACTTTTGTGAGGATGATAGGAGAAAAAAATGAAGAAGATGAAGGAATAGGGAAATATGACAGTGACATATAAACAGACAAACAAGTGAAGGTGATGTGCTGCTTCGTTTGACATGACAAGACACACACTCTCTGGGGTTTCAGGAACTTCAACACTGTGGCAGCAACAAAGAAAAACCCTTCAGCGTTCCATCACCGTTTCCCTATGAGGGAAGACTTTTATTAGCAAACACACAGGCTGGCTTTGGAGGATGACCTTCAGGGCACATACACACACAAACAGACACACAAACACACACAGAGAGGCATGTTCATGTGGTAACCAACGTTTGTGTCCCAAGGGTAGAAGAGACAAGAGCAGAAGTGTAGAAAAACAAGAGGTGGTTTGGAGGGGTAGGAAAGAGCCAAGGCCTGGATTATCACACACACACACATTGATATGGAGAGGGGTGTGTCTTCAATATTTTACAGGAAGTAAATTTTGTGTGTGTGTGTTTGTATTTGTACATGGGTGCATGTGAGTAATGGGATACGAGTCCTTAGACGATTTTGTTCTCCAGCAAGGCGATCCTCTTCGACATGCTCTCTAGTAAGATTCTGTCAAGGAGAGAAACTGTGAAGGCAGTCAATAAATCAGACAGTGCGAAAACAACTTTAACACCCTCCCTCCCAAAATAATATCCTCAGACAGTGTCACCTGTCATAAAGGATATGTTTTTTTGTTAGTGCCTGTAGGGCAGCTTCAACTTTCTTTTGGAACTTTACAAGGGAGTCGCATTCACAAGGGTCACCTGTGGAGCCAAGAACACACGGGTTAAAGATTTGTCTGATTTGTGAAGTATAACAACACATTTGTTTAAAACTTCTCACCATTACAGACGTTAATCTGTAGCTTCTTGGCAATCTGGCTCATGGCCTTGAAATCGGCGGTGTAGAAGTAGTGCTCTCCGGTTGGCTCAGAGGCAATCTCTTTCAGCTCGTCCTCAACTGCATTGCCCACTCCGACAGCATACATCTTAAAGCCTGCAATGAACGCGCTCGTTCCTTCATCTGATTCACATAAGTATATATTTTTATTCTGCTTTAGACGTAACCTTCCCACTCCCTCTAACCGTTTTCCTTGGCCTTCTTGGCAGCCTCTCCGATGTAGTCCTGACTGCGCCCATCGGTGAAGACGATGCCCACCTTTGTGACTCCAGGCCGGGCACCCTGACCAAGGCTGAAGCTGTTTTCTACCAGATAACGGAGAGCCTGGCCTGTCATGGTTCCCCTCTCCAGGTAGGCCATCTTTTTCACAGCTTCTTTGAGGTCCTTCTTGTTGTTGTAGCGGCCCAAGGGAAACTCCTGCGGTGGAGCAGAATTAGGATGATGATGAGGGTGGAAGTGAAAATGCTTACTCTAATGTAAAAAAAGAAAAAACTGACTCATACCGGTTTGACTGTGCTGGAGTACTGCACCAGTCCGACATGAGCCTTGCTTTCACTGACGTCCAGCTTGTCGATGATCTGGTTTATCCATTTCTTGACCAGCTCAAAGTTCTCAGGACGCACGCTCTTAGAGCCATCGATCAGAAACACAACGTCTGTTGCGGAGTTGCTGCAAGCTGGTGAAAAACAAAACATACACACACGGACACACACGGGGCATGTTAATGTCAGAGCATATTTATCATACTTAGACACATACCTTCTGAGACAAACACCCACTCACCACTGCAGCTACGACCATTGTCCATGAGGGTAAAACCTTCTCTGCAGGCACACTTGTATGATCCTGGTGTGCTGATGCATACCTGCTCACAGTCATGATCCCCAGTGGCACACAGGTCAGACACTAGGTCTTCTTACATGCACAACACACACACACACACATAAGAGGGGGCAGGCAGGTAGGGTTAGAGGAAGAAATAAAACTATGTCAGTTTGAAAATGGGAAATTCTAGCATTGATTTTTTTAATGATCCACTGTGACCTGCAGTTGACCTGAACAGGTTTGAATATATGTAGATGATGCAAAAATCCAGTGGAGCCTTAAAGCAAACGGAGGAAAAGATCGGAGCAGCCTTAAGCTAATAAAATCCAGTTTTCTGGAGGATTTTTCAACGTGATGCACAGGCTCCTCCTCAACACTATGATAATGCTGCTCTCATCATCTGCACGTGCAGCGATGCTGGCTGCCGCAAAGCGAGAAGCAAACAGCAGTCGAAGCTGCCGCAGACTGGGAGCGCCGAAGGGCATCACTAATTAGAGGCTTAATGATTGGCACTAATGGATCGGTAATTACAGATAGATCAGTCTCGCCTCTCGGTTATGTGAGAGTTGACTGAAGAACAGGACTAAATCTCATTCCAAAAGGTTGTTTCTACCCTAATGCCCTCGTGCTGTGGGGAATTTTAAATGAGTTTGAAGGACTGAATTAATACATTGTAATCTTGTCGAGGACGAGCAGAGGACAAAAGGGAGAGAAGAATAAATTGGAATGAAAAGGATGACAGTCCAGACACCTTACCCTCAGTACAGGGGAGCAGCAGACAGCTCTCTCCACAGGAATGAAGGTGTGCATATAATGAATCCCTCTTTCTTGCTGCTGTATCTATACCTCCTACAGTACATCTCTAATCCTTCTCTCATCTCTTCCTTCTCCCCCTCTTACCACAAAAGGCCTCCTGGAACTTCTTGGTGAGCTTCTCGATAACGCTGTAGCTCTCCACATAGTCCACATGGTCATCCAGAGGATCGCTGGCCATCTGCCTCAGAGTGTTCATGTCCACGCGTCCCACACCGATGGCAAAAATCTCAATGCCGGCGTCTCGTGCACGTTGAGCTATATCCTTTACATTGTCCTGGGGACGCCCGTCTGTCACAATAATGGCAACCTGTGACAGTGAGGGTTCAAAATAGATTATAAAGTTACCATTGCGGTTATGAAAGAGGTGAATTTCACGTGCAAACGCATCTAAACATGTGGCAGACCTTGCCGACGTCAGAAGATTTTGCACGAGCGCCCTCGGCCTCACTGAAGGCAACATTCATTGCAAACTGGATGGCCAGGCCAGTCATGGTTCCGGTGGACAGCGGCTCAATTTTGGTCACAGCCTTGATCAGCCCGGCTTTGGTGCGGTGGGTCTTCAGAGACACCTACAGTTCCACAACAGCGCAGTGAGTGAGATCGAAATGAGAGAAAACAAATCAGAAACGTCGGAAATCGTTTTTTAAACTTTATCCAAACCTCATTCTTAACGCGGCTGGCATAGTTGACAACTCCCACACGAGTGGCGCTGGGTCCAACATTCAGCCCCTCGATGACTTTTGCCAGGAAGACTTTAACTTGCTCAAACTCTGAGGGGCGAACACTGCGACTGCTGTCGATGATGAACACGAGGTCGGTGGGACGGGCTTTGCACAAACCTGCCGCTACACGTGAAGAGAAAAGCAACTCAGATGTCACCATAATCTCATATTCATTTTATAAAGTTATAAATTATTCCTCATTCCATCATTCCTCATGATGATGGATGGAGATCATGAAAGTCAGGGGAGATGTGGGTGGAGCATGGAGTGAAGGGCTGTTGAGAGGAAAAGGGGAGGGCAGAGGTGATGGAGAGTGGTGAGATGTATATGAGAGGAAGGGCTGGAAACAGGACGCACAGAGGCAGCAAGGGTGGAGAGAGGGAAAGGTGAAAGTACTACGATGGAGAGAGGACACAAAAAGAGCCACTGACCCACTTTAAGTATTTTCAGAAAGCTTGTTGAGTATCTCTTGCATGAATATATCAATAATTAATCCATAATTAGATTCCACCAAGAAAAGGCGTGAGGTGTGGTTACATTTTCACAAAAAAAACATGGACTCTGACAGATTTTTTTAGAAAAGGTGTGATGAAATTAAGCTTTGCTACAGCGATACGGCTGGTGACCCGTAGCATTTTCAGTGTAAACGCGGGCATTTTGGCATCATTAAGCAAACTGCAGCCAGCGTCTACTGCATATCACTGATCTCCCTCCTCGCCCTTCACCTCTCTCCCTCCCTCCTCCCCCTTCTCCTTCTGTACACCTCCTCTCAATCTTTGACATGCAAGAAACAGCAACGGCCACACTCCATCCTGAACAAAACAGTTATCCAAAATGTGCTTATACAAATTAACGACTTGAAAGAACATCATAACCCCTTTTTTCACGTGGCAGAGCACGTCATCTACTAATCAGGAGGTAGAGCAGGTCATCTTCTAATTATGAGGTTGGTCTTTTGATCCTAGGCTGCTCCAGTCTGCATGCCAAATGTCCTTGGGCACAATACCAACCCCAAGTTGCTCTCCGATGTATCCATCAGAGTGTGAATGTGTGTGAATGTTGAATAGGAAGCATGTAAAAAAGTGCTTGTATGAATGGGTGAATGAGGAGAGTTGAGCTGCATAAAGTGCTATAAGAACCAGTCCATTTACCTTTTCTCCCAGTCCCTTACTTATCATTCTTAAATAGCTATGATATATACAGAAAGTTAGTGTCCACATCTAACCATCATACATTTTTCCCCAAAAAAATGTATGATGATACAGCATCTCATCCAGCCTATTCACACACAACACACAAAAAGATTCTAACCACTCAAAAAAATTTTTTATGTCCTTCACCTAAAAGGCAAACTGATGATCAGAGCAATATTTCTCACCTGTTGAGACCAGACTAATGCTCGCTTTTTAAAAGCTGTGTGAGGTTTTTCTGCTCTATGAGTTCACTTTTATGATGATAAAAGGCAAACGGGTGTTAGAAGCAAAGCATCACACAATCAACAGGAGTTAAGACATAGGCTTTAGGGGTTAAAGGTCATTATTCTTACCCATGGCGGCGGCTGTGCGAAGGTCTAAGTTAGCTTGGGCTCCTATTAGGCCAAGCAACAGCAGGAACAACGGCTGGATGGGCGTCATGGTGACAAAGGCGGGGGGTCCGAGCGCGGCCGCAGACGGTCCTAGAGTTGGGAAGCAGAAAAGAAAGCGAAGCGCAGCTCCAAGCGATGGGCACGGCCACAAAGTGAGACCAAGCGACTCTGAGCTGCAGGTTATCAATGCACGAGCTTCACACACTCAGCCCACAGACAACCCCCCTCTAAAGCTGCAGTGTGTGCATGGATGAGTGTGCGTCTGTGGGAAAGAGAAGGAAATACCTGCTCTGGGAGGACCTAAAACGGTGGGCAGGGAAAGACAAACACACCTTGATATGGTTAGGATGGACAGGTAAGTGTGTATGTGAAGGTGGTAAATTTTTGTTGTGTGTGCGCACCGGTCCCCCAGTGGGTTACAGTATGTGCGTGTCTGGCTGGGGGTACAGGAGCGGCTGGGGTTTGGTGCAGGGCTCGCGCCAGTGCTGCTGCCCCAGGTTGGATTTGGCCAAAGCTCAAATAAACACCGACATGAATTCCTCTTTTCTATCCGTGTTCCCTCGTATAGCAAACACACATTTATGGTGCGGAAGTGAAGCAGAGCCGCCATACACAGCCTACAGTGTTCCTGCTGCTCTACACGTTGAGCTGCGTGTGTGTGCGCATTTTTCTGTAAATTTTAAATTGTAGGTATACAATCCATTTCCTGGTTTCTGAGTTTCAGTATTCAGTGTCATTCTCAATCTCCTTGCTTCACATTTGTAAACCCTTCTGAAACATTTTTACCTCAAAATCAGTTTTATAATAAGACAGATCAAACACACACACACACACACACACACACACACACACACACACACACACACACACACACACACACACACACACACACACACACACACACACAATGAGAGTAAAGGTAAATCAGATTTCCTTTTTTCAGCATCTTCTCCTGAACTTCTCTGGTATATACTCTCCACTGTATGACAGGCAGCAGGGCCCCATTGGAGTAAACACAGCAGCAAAACACACTTTCATCAATAAGTTCATGTACACATCTTTAATCTTGCTATAGAGTCCACACAAACACACTCAACAGAGACCCCTCTTTTCCCCACACACAAGCAGACATTCCTCTGAACCCCCACCCACCCCCTTCCTCCTCCACACAAACTCACTGAACAAGCCGCAATTGAGGAGGGAGTCTGTGAGGGGAAGAGGAGTCGGGGCTCTGGCTGTACAGTAACCAGTTAGTCAGATTTCCAAGTGAACATGCTGCAAAACCAACTGAACAGGGTGTGTGTGTGTGTGTGTGTGTGTGTGTGTGTGTGTGTGTGTGTGTGTGTGTGTGTGTGTGTGTGTGTGTGTGTGTGTGTGTGTGTGTGTGTGTGTGTGTAATAGTGGTGAAATGTTAGAGATTAAAAAGAGAAGAGATGTTATTCCTGGACAGTGTGTCATCTCTGGAAATGGTCAGTTTGGCTCATAAGAGAAGATACATCACACATGCACAGCATTATGTAGTAACACACACACACACACACACACACACACACACACACACACACACACACACACAGGTTATGTAACACTGTCTACCGGCAGGCTGGGCAAACATAAGCAGGTAACTGAAAGAACCGGACCTGCATTTGAGAACTACTCTGCTCAAAAACATTACAGGAATATTCGTTCATCGCAGTAAAACACAAAGTCAGCGAAACTTCAGGGATATCAGTCTGTTCATTTAAGGAAGTGAAAACCACTGTGAATCTATTTCACTTGTTTTGGTGCAAATTAAAGTGCTAACAGGGGTAAGAATAAGACAGATAGAGGAGAAGGATATAAACCCAGCAGTAGCACCAGTGTCTGCTCCTTTGAGCAATAAACTGGAGGAGCACTGAAAGAAACAGAGTCCATGAAGGTGTCACAAGGGCACAACGATTATGTTGCTCGCATCCCAGCACTGTGCAATTGAACTGGCAGGTCCACCACTGGCACCCTGTTCTCTTCACAGGTTTACACTGAGCACCTGTGACAGGTGTGAACAAATCTGCAACATCATGACCAGTTTGGGAGTGGCTCAGTGATCATCTGAGGAGACATATCCCACAGACGTTCTACAGAGAGGCCAGTTAAAGTTAACCTGATTAGGTTAGCTTAGGTTTGGTCAGAGACATGCACGGGTACCCTGCTGGAGGTCATTTTGTAGGGCTCAGGCAGTGCTCCTCCTCCTGTTCCTCCACAAACAAAGGAGCAGATAGTAGTCCTGCTGCTGGGTTGATGTCCTTCAACAGCCCTGTTCAGTTCTCCTTGGGTAACCCTTATCATCCTGTGTTGACGCACGGCTTTAGTCACACAGATATCGAGCAGAACAGCTCAAATACGGAAAAATGATTCAAAAGACTGCAGAGCAGATCTTACTTAATGACAGTAGAGAAGGACTGTGAATACCAGTTAACTAGATTACCTTTTCCCTAATCTTTGGCTAATCATTAGTTTAGAAAAATTTTAAATGCCACCTTTAAAAAGGTGGTTTTGCTTGACTGAGAAAAAAGTCGTTCAACAACAATTTAGGATAAATATTTTAATCCAATTTTATATCCAGGGCAAATTTGTTGTGGTCCCCTGTGCTTTTGGGTGTTGGCCTGATTTCTGTCTGTTCTCCGCCCTTTGGTCTAGCTTCTCTTTATCGTGTGGGTGTGTGATTGTTTCACTAACTGTGCTTCCTCCTCCTGGCTCTTCTCTGCACTTGTTATCAGATTGTTAGCATACTGTGGTAGAAGTAATATAGTGTGGTAGAGGTGCTTAGGTGTTTTAATGCTTCCTTGTTACCAATCCTTGAATCTATACTCACCTGCCTTCTCTTTCTTTATCCTAGAAAACTTACCTGCCTGTGTCATTCGCTGCCCGCCTACTGGAGGAAAACACCCCAGCAAAAGATTGAGACTGAGCTGAGTTATCAGTTGTTTTTTTAATCACACACCTTTTTTGGTTTAGAGCTGAGCACTCTACCTGTGGGTCCTTCTTATTAAGCAACAACACAGTTAATCTGGTTTATCAAGTGAATCAGAGTGTTTGAGGTCAGGAGTCTTAATTGAGTGTACAAATAAATAGGTGTGAATCAGGGAGTGAACGGTGGCATAAAAAAAATATATTTTTAACACATCCGGTGTGTAAAGGCCTTTAGAACTTATTGAATTAGAGAGAATGGAGGGGTTTGAAGCATGTGTAGTAGTTGCTATGCATTTAAACACTGTACTTTCCACTTTAGTACATTTACAGAAGATCCAGTCAGCAGTGAGCATCTATGCCAGATACCTGCAATTAGGCCATTAACCATCATTAGAACTGGAAATTATGGTACAGCTCCACCAGCACATGTAATTTCAGTGGCTGCTGAATTGTTCAGTGTTATTTCATGACCTGTGTACAAAACACAAGGACTGCCTGATTATTTATTAGGTTTATCATCTAAAACGCAGAGGCTGGGGAAAATCTGTCACCATCATACTGTGAAACACTGAAACCTGAAGTTACACTGGTCATAATGGATTGACAAACCAGCTTGTTGCCCTGTTACAGTCAGTATTGCCAGGACTCAATACTACACCTACACCTCAGCCTTAGCTCTCGACCGACCCTAAAGTCATTAATTATGGTAACATGGGAGACACAAGCAAACCAATACTGGGAAAATGTGTGTGTGTGTGTCACATGTGGCCAATCATTGTTGGTAAGTTTGATTCTGACCAATAGTGCAGGAAAAACTGCAGAAAGACAGATGGATGTCTGATGCCTCACCATGACATGAGCTCATCAGTCCTTCAGCCGAATGAGCCCTGGAGTCCTGGAGTTATTGCCTGGTATTTATGGTAAACAGCCTGGTTTTGTTGGCATTACAGAGGCGTTCGGGTTCAGTGTCTTGCACAAGGACATTTTGGGATGTGGACAGGAAAAGCCGGGATCAACCACTCACCTTCCGATTAGTAGAAGTTCCCCTTTACCACCCAAGTCAAAGCTGCTCTATGAGATTATGAAACCTTTGGAAAAATAGTCTTTTTAAGCACTAATCCATTAAAAAAAAAATAATGATCATTCATTGGACACCCACAATCAGCTCAAACTACACAGTTATATAAGGTTTTCCTTTTTCCAACCCATCCGTTTACCTTCTTGTAGCAAAATAGAAATCTAATATTAAGACACGATGTATTTGCTTTTTTTCCCCAAAAAGGGAAACGTTCCTGTAAGTTTATTTTTTTCTCTGCCAACCATTTCAAGGTGCTCGGTTTAGAAAACTATCATCACAATAGTACTGCCAGACCCGGGGAGTGCATGGAAAGAAGTGTAAAACAAACACATTCCTCCATCTCAGCCTCACTGCGTGCCATTAAGCATTTTCATAAGGCAGCATACAAATAATGCCACTTTTAGTGGAAATATTTACTATCAACAAGGTTAGCTGAGATATTTTATCGCTGTCAAATCTGGACCTTCCACTGTTTGTCCTCGTTTTTAAAGCCACGCTTGAACACACAAATCTATTTATTTTATCCAATAGGGTGTTATTTTCCTGAGCAACTCGCCCTCGTGTCCCATCTTCTTCCAATCCCAACAAAGTCTGTTTGTCATATCTTCTAAAAACAAACGAAAAAATCAACAGTTTAATGCTATTTGAACCAGGCGACTGGAGGAACTCCAAACTGTGTCTCGGTTTTGTTCTACAACCAACATCATTACTTTCAATCTGTTATATCAATAAACTTTATCCACCAATATCAATAAACTCCATTACTTGATCTGACCGAGCAGTGTGGGGTTTTCTTTTACTTTTTAACCGTCAGTCGGTGCGTGTGCACGCATACTGTCACGGCTTTTGGAAAGAGTGGGAGGATTTAATGTTTGACCACATCCATAAATATTGAAACAAGTTGCCTTTCTTCAAATCTCAGAATACTGAGTAAATATTGACACGGTGGGATCGGGCTGGAGAGAAGCATCCCAAACCTGTGCTCACACACGTATGCACATATCTGCACACGCACACACACAGTCGTTTCCCTCCAGCTGTGCTCTGAACGCTCTCTGTTCACACGAGGGAAGTCCTGGAAAAAATAACTACAGAGTAACCCGACATGAAGCGCTCCTCAGTCACATGTGTAAGCTCAGTGATACATGAAGGACTCTGAAATTATGTAAATAGCACGAGTACTACACAAAAAAAAGAGTCAATCAGTATCAGACTTCAGCCCGAGTAAAAACATTTCTTCCTTGAGTTTGAAGAGAGCCCTCACTTCTTCACAAAATAAAGTTCTGTGCGTGCCTTCTTATGCAAGAAATTTTTGCACTGCAAATGAAGTTTTTGTGTATGTGCGCGAGTGTGTGTGTGTTTATGCTGCTCGTCTCCTGCCAACAGTAACAGCTCAGTAGCCAGCGAGCAGGAAGAGAGAGGTTCATTAAAAACCAAATACAGAGCTTACATAACCAACAGTTCTGTTCATCCCAGAACCCCCTCCCTGTGCTACAAACACACTTCTCCTTCATCCCCATCTTCTTTCCCTCTCACGCCTACTGGCAGAGCCCACCCATCATCCTCTTCTCCTCCCATAGCAACAGCTCATCTCAGCTCTCCTCCCTTGTTCCTAGACCAGCAGATTGCCTCAGTCCCTCCATCTCCCCCGTCCTTTATCTGCTCCCTCAGTCCCTGCCACCTCCTCTTTGCTCTCATCATATCTCCTTCTCTTACTCCCACACCATTTCAAGCTGTACTTCAAACTTTACAAACAGCGGGAGTACGAACCAGGAATATTAACTAGAGTTAAAACAGGAAACCTTTGATTTTACAGAGAACAAGGAAATGTCACATTGCTCCCAAACGTCTTTTTTAGTCTCAGGAAAAAGCCTTCAGCTCTTTCAGAGGTGTGATTTCATATAGGGATTTGGTTTCCACAAGCCTCTGTTACTCACTTGCATACTAAAGATAAAGGGTGTGCAAGTGCAGTAAGTGTGAGAACACAGCAGATGGCAACACAGATTAAGGCTTTGGGCTGTATTAGTAATTGTCTGGAGTAACTCTGCTCTAAAATCCACTGTCGTGATCTTCCTCCATCAGTCAAACCCATTCTCCTCCCCAGCAGAGGAACATTTGAAAAACTGCATCTTTAATGCTACAGATACTGGCACGTGGTTGTCTCACACTAAAAACCACCAACATAGGATTAACTCAAGCATGAATCAAACCGGACAAAAACCCCTCATTTAAATTAGAGGATCCCAAAATGAGGGATGTGAACTACCTGGATCACACGAACATAATCTGCTTTCACCAACAGTCCTCTTCTGATATGAAACTTTAGATCAAAATCTCACAGTTTTGACACAGTGGAGAAAATCCAGCGTGCAAAGCAGGATTGATCTAAAATTAGCAGCATCACTGGGAACAGTTTAGAAGTGCACGGGGAGAAAACCTTGAAGGGGAGATCCACCAGTCTAAGAAAAGAAAAGAAAAAAAAAAAAAAAAAAAAAAAAAAAAAGCCATGACCTTCATCTTGATGGCCAGAGTTGTGGACCATTATGATCACACCTCATATTATCAGTTTATAAATCAGCTTCTACTTATGGGTGACCACAGCAGGACTGACAAATGTTAACAAATTCTTTATCCAGTTTAACCGAATCACAGAGACATTGGAACCAGAAACATTTTAAAGCCCTAATATTCAAAAACAAAAAAGCAACAGGACTACATATTACACATATATTTCTAACTTATTTATAACTCTAAGGATATTATAGTATATTTGTGTCTTTATTGAACAGTGGGGGTGGGGTGGGGGGGGGGGGGTCCTCTGAAATGTAGCAGGTTACATTTGTGCAACATTTCTATCACCATATTTTAGCAGAACATGTGACTGAAGCCAGACTTGAATGTCCCTGATTAATTCTTTAGCCAATTTAAAAAATACAGACTCAGTGATGTTATTTTTCAGTGTAGTGTTTCTTCACATCTCATTCTGATTTCTAAACTGGTACCAAGATATCTTTTCTGAGGTACCTGAAATAAGCTACAATTTGAGCAAAAACAAACTGTCCTAAAAAGGGACATCGAAAGACAAAAACAAAATACGCTTCAATTGTTGTTTTAGATTATAAAACCAAGTTAAATGCAGAAATAAATGATTAACAGCGCAATGAGCATTTATTGCAGCCAGCAAACTAAAGCCTGGTGGCTTTCACATTTCAGCTGAGAACATCCTAATAGTAACAAAAACAGGAAATTTAGAAATCCACATATATTATATTTACATAGACAGTTGAAACACATGCACACACGCTCACACACACTTAAAGTCAAAAATGTATGGGAGAAAAGTCGCAGTGGAAGTGGCTGTGGATCTCTCTAGGACTGTCATACTCAATTTTGACACAAGAGGGCACTGCAGGGCTTTCTGGAGAGGCCGCGTTGACCTGCGAGGGCATTAGCAATGACTCCCTGGCTGGAGTATCCTCCACCCTGAGGCAAGAGTGCCGCAGCGTTGACACAGGTGGCAGGACGGTGGCGGTGCTGGTGGTGCTGCTTGTGAAAGTCTGGTTGAGTGAAGGATTCTGGGAATTTGCATGCAACGACTCCTGGTCCTCCCCAGGAAAGAACGAAGGAAGAGGGAGGGTGGTGGAAGAGGTAGGCTGGTGCTCTCGACCGGGTCCCAAGCTGCCAGGGTAAGCAGGAGGGCACTGAGTACGCTGGTGCATGGCTGGCTGACTGCACATGTTGCCCCATGGGTAAGACTGGTACGCTGTAATCCCAGCTGGATGGAAAACACACGCAGATCCAAACAGACTGAAAATTCAGCTTCAGTGGCAGTAATTGAAACCTCAAACATTTCACCTGTCATAAGACTAAGAATGCCAAGAGTATCTGCATACCATTTAATTCTAATGTTTTTCCTGTGCCCTCAACATGACTCCCTTTTGTCTTATTAATCAATGCTGACCTATACATTTCCTTATTAAATCACCATGCAATTTAAACATCCAACTACAAAGCTTCTGATCTTTCTAATTTGCACCACTGACTGAATGGTGACTAAAGCTGATGATATGACAGTGATGAGAGCAATGTATAATACAAGATTAAAAATAATTATTGAAAAACTGAATCCTTGTTCAATGATTGTGCAAACATCTGTTTACATAGAAAGCACCAAGTCAAACTTTCTTTTGACTTCTGGGTTAGTTTACACTAATGTAGGGTGTATAGTTTTTACTTTCCATTTGATCCTATAGGATCTTTTGTCAGAGTAAAATTTCATATTTTTTCCAATACATCAATTAATGCAATCTCATTTTACCCCAGTGACTCACCGTGGTGACCAGATGACTGCAGTAGGATTTGACCTGCACTCTGGGACTGAAAGTAGGCATGACCTGTGGTGGAATAGGTCACCACTCCTGTCGAGTTTCCTCCAGGGCCAAAAGTCAGGTAGGAAGTAGGATTAGACTCTGGAGGGTTAGGGGTGAGGTAGGGGGATGGTGTGAAGTAGGTCATGCGGGGCAGAGATGCTTGAGGTTGGAGCTGAGGCTGGCTGGTGGGGTAGGAGGTCTGGAGCTGGTAAGACAGAGTGTTGCTCTGCTGGCTAGACGTCAGGTAGTCCAAGTCAAAGAGCAAACTGAGGACAACACAAACAAGAATTTAGTGACAAACATGAACATCTTTGATTATTGCTCCATCTGCAGGTTGTGGTTGCACTTATGATTACTTCTAGTGATATCGAGGCAGACAGACACAATCAGAGTTTTATTCTCAGGTCTCACGTTATTTATGAGGTTTCTGCCACCATCTCTATGCAGTACATCTGCGTTACTGAACATGCACAGATACTGCCAACCGTATCTACAAAGTAGAAGTTTTAGTGCTGTCACACATCTATAGTCATACAACCATAATTGTATAAGAACAAAGTGACTAAGTGCAATCTCTCACAGCATATTTTAGCTAAAACTGACTCCCTGCTACTACAGACGCTGTGTGAGCCATCACTACATCAGTATTTCACAGATTCCCTCTCTGCCTACTCTCTGTCCTGCTGTCAGCTCTTATACTCATCCATATTTGAAGCATCCTCTAGTATTCATGTCACAGTTTGCTGTGAGTGGAGCTGACCTGGTGTCAGTCGGCAGAGACTGGGTCTCACGGTGGGCCAAGGTAGAGCCACCCTCCAGAGCATCCAGGAAGAGGGGTGGGGTGTGGGCTGGTGTGTTGAGGAGAGGGGGAGTGGGGTTTGCAGAGTTAAAGGTTGAGGTGAAAAGAGGAAGGCTGGCTCGCCGCAGAGGGGGAGGGCTCTGCATGGGACGGGGGGGATACTCCACCAAACCCTCCTGAGATGAAAGCTGTTGCTGGCCTGTATCCCTCACTCTGCTTTCACCTAACAGATAAAAACCAAGCAATTACAAAGTAAGATTAGGCAGAGATACTGTAGTTTGGTTTCTGTGTAATTTTACTATCTCAACCTGCAGTGTGAAGGTTTGCTGAGCTGAACAAAGATGTCATTCTTCTATAAACACTTTCTCATATGTAGGAAAATCCGTTAATTAAAAACCTATGTTTGTAATGCCATAAAAGCCACAAATTTTAACGAGGTCAAATTTGCTGCTACTTTACATAACCGACCCTACAACTGAAAGAGTTTTGGTGGACAAGCTTTGTCCGCCTCTCTTCCAGTAAAAATAACTAATGTTAACAGAGGATCCTAAGCAAATGTAACGAAATTTTTCAGCCATGATGGAGGTGGGGTGACTGCATCACTGCTTGATCATCCAGACATCAAAGAATTTAAGCTGGTCCGGTTTCTTTAGGGATTAATAAAGTATTCTGATTGTAATCATTCATCAGCACCTCACAAAGGAATGATAATGCAGGTTGAAGGGAAACTTAATCCCAAATCCAAGTTTACATATTTTCCTCTGACCTTTAGACTTATGTATCCATCTAGATTGTTTTGTTGTGATGTTTCCCTTTTCATCAATGGAACGAGATGGTCTTCACATTACAAAAAAACTTAACAGCTTTGTCTGTTTAATCAAACAAAACTAAAGTAAAAATTCAAAAACCTTGTTATGAGCAGTTTTATGTAGGACCTATTTTTTTTTTCCAATGCTACTTTCAGCTGTTCACTTATAGACAAGGGCTCGCCACTGTGGGAAGGTCTGCATGTTTGATTTCTTTTTAATGATTATGTATATTTATTTTTGCACTGGATGTCGCTTATTAGGCAAATGTGTAATGTGCAAAACAAAAGGGCACAGAGCTTGCTAACATCATAGCTCAGCTGAAGGGTGATGCGATCTTTAACACCTTTGTATGCAATTTTAAATTTGGGTTGAGTCGTTTATTTTAACAAGATAAAGAGAATTCCTCACAGACAGACTGAATGCTCATCAAGCTAATGCATGAAAAGCAGAGTGTCGTAAAATGTGCATGTGTGGATTTTCACACCTGGGCTGCTGAGGCTGGACAACAGGCTGCTGTGGGAGGGTGGGCTCTGAGTGGTTATGGTGGGGAATGAAGGTGGCACAGGGGCAAGCTGGGGTAGCTTGGGAGGAGCATAATAACGAGACAAAGAAGCGGCTCCCTTACTAAAACAAAGACAAAGAACAAAAATGCACTTAAGCATGAATCAAATCAAAGTACAGAGATAAAAATCTAGAGAGGTGTGTGTGTGGGTGGGGGGGGGGGGGGGGGGGGTCAACTGGACTTCTTTAGGTTTGTGAAGATATCTTGATGAATGCTCAATCATTCAGGTAAGTAGATCTCCAAAAGTTGATTCTGTTCATCTGGACATAGTGTTTTGTGAAGATAATTCACCTCTTATCCAAGAGGCTTCTTCAGTTCTACAAACAAAAGACTGAGAGTCCCAGGTATTTAACGCCTAGTGGGGGCTTTGGAAGTGGTCCTGAGGGTCATTGACCCATTATTGACCCAGAGCCTCTTCACATGAGCCAAGGTGTGTGAGAAGAAGAAGAAGAAAAAAAAAAAGAAAAAAAGAAGGACTGTATTACTATCACCGGGGGTTAAGGGTCAAGTCACTGTGAGGGCTTGCTCAGCCTCATCATGTGACCTTAATAGCTCAGTTGAGGCTCAGCTGAGTAAAGACACAGCAATAACACTTTCAGTACCTACTGGGCTCCGGTTCGAAGTGATCTAGCCTATCGAAAAATGTGATTTCAACAGACGTAACTCAGTCATGAGAGCGACTTAATCACAAAAAACAAAACTACCATTTCTGAAAGCCGACAACGGGGGAAATCCCCCCCCCCCAAAAAAAAAACCCCACACACAGAGCAGCAGGTACACCATCGTCTCGAGGTTTTCCATTGTTGTGTCGCATACAAATGACGTCACATCAACGATGGTCGTTCACAGTGGATGTGGATTCAATTCTGGTTTATTTATATAGTGCCAAATCACAGCAGTTGCCTCGAGGCACTTTGCATTGTAAGGTAAAGACCCTACAATAATGCAGAGAAAGCAATCAGACGACACCCTAGGAGTGAGAAACAGCAAGAAGAGAAAAAACAACAAACTCCCTTTTAACCGAAGAAACCTTTGCAAGAACAAATGACCTCCTTTACTTCTCGCTCAAACCATCTTGTCTTCTTAGTCCAAAATGTGAGCACTGGCATCCTCAAAAGAGTGACCTTTATTCTTTAAGTGTACAGCCTTCAAACCTAAAGAAGTCATCTACCTTATTTTCTTCAGTCTCTCTAGACTACCATGACCTGGATGACAGCAAACCTACACAGACACACAGAAATAAAAGAAACAGAAATACCTGTTGTGAGCCAGTGTGGGCATGGGATTGATTTGGTGATGTGGACTGTATTCGGCTCTACTCTGTCCGTGTTCCACCTTTGCTGTAACAGCACGTACTTTCCTCCACTTTGCCCTCCGGTTCTGAAACCAGACCTGGGACCCAGAAACATTCAGGGGGGAAAAAATAAGACTGAGGAGGCCAACAAAAAAGGTAGAAACTGCTTTACAGAGGATGAGATGGGATTTTCAGGAACACAAAGAATAAAATGCCAGTAGCACATCTTCATAAGGAAAACATCACAAGTCTTCAGTAAAATTCCACAGAAGATGAACAGAGTAATAATAATAATAATAATAATAATAATAATAATAATAATAATAATAATAATGGATACTTTATTGATCCCCATGGGGAAATTACTTGTTTTTCTCTGCATTTGACCCATTCACTCAGTGAAGCAGTGGGCAGCCCACTAAGCAGGCGCCTGGGGAGCAGTGTGTAGGGACGGTACCTTGCTCAGGGGTACCTCAGGGTAGCCGTTAAGTGGATTCGAACCGCCGACCTTCCGATCATGGGGCGACCACTTTACCTACTGAGCTATCCCTGCCCTAAGAGTCTAACCATAGACCATAGAGTAAGAGTCTAACCATAATTCTCTGAGGTGTGACGCCAACTGAAGTAGCAATCACTTTCCTTTTTTCTGCGTCCGGATAGTGATCCTCTTGGAAAAGGGCCTCTAGATGCTCTAACTGATCTGTACGCAAGAGTACGTTAGTGTACACACACACAAATTACAGGACAATAATTTGCATAGCAGTCAAATGTGAGCACACAGAGACGTTTCCCCTCACCTGTGCTGTAGAGCGTCCGTGTCTTCTTCTTCGGTGCAGGTGGCAGCAGGCAGCTGTCCACAGACTCTATCCCTGGCAGCAGTGGGAAGCTGAGGGCTCGACCTCGGCCCCTGGTGCTGTAGCGGATGGAGCGTCGGGTGGAGTATACCTGCGTTATCTCCATCTGCCATGAAGAAACACTACCTCAGCACAGATGTTTTCAGTCAAATTCAGTAAAATGTCCCAATGTTTTTTTTTCCCTTTAAAAAAAAGGATTTTAAATAGTCAGGTATCAATTATCACATTTTTAAAAGCTAAATATAATTTTGGAGAGTCGTTTAGGGGGGAAAAAAAGGAAAAACCTTTGAGTGCAGTGCAGAGTTGAATGTTTCAGCCCAAACAAAGCAATGCAGCAATCATTTCCCAAAAATAAAAGTTCATTTAGGACTTCCAGGACCAAGTAATTAATTTCCATTGTTCTTTCCCATATGTGATATTAACACGTCTGTTCCAGGGCTGCAGCCAGCAGGTAATGATTTTTCTCATTTTCTGTTAATTGCTTGGTCCATTAAATCTAGTGAATATAAAAATGCCCACCGCAGTTATCCAGGACCTGATGTAATGTCTTCAAACTGCTTACTTTTTCTGATGACAGACAATAACCAAACATATCAAAACTGCCCAGAGACAAGAACAAGTAAAGTAGTCTTAAAGATTGATCAGTTATGAAAATAAACAGTTCTTCTCCTGCCAAACTGGTAACTGACTGTTCCAGCTCTACCAAACTCACATATCAGTTGTCAGTCTCTGTAAAAATTTGTCTTCAGGTTAGCGTAGTTCAAAAACAATCATTTCTGATTTGATCTGGTCTGAAACGTCTTGCTGTTGTAGAACCAGGGACATTATCTGAGATCTACGTCTGAGTGGTAAACATTAAAAGTACCGATTACTAGCACAGTGCATGCTGTGGGTCCAAGAGTGTCATCCTGGCAAATAACAGTAAAGAACAATTAATTTACCGTTATCACCTTACATAGCTTTTCAGTGAGATGAGATCATTCTCCACACGCTGAATGTGCTCGTTAATGGCTTCAAAGAATCTGTCACCTACGGATATCACACTACATTACACACTGAACATTCAAATCCAGGATGCCATTTTCACAGCTGCATCATTAATAATTCAGAGGACTGTAGGTGTGCATATTTCATACACATTAGACTGTAATTACACACTGAATGAGCCATTATTAGAAACCTGTTGAGATTTACTAGAAAATGCAAAACTGTTGGGTTAAAGGTTAAACTTCATGATCAGCAGCCAAGTATAATGTGTTTATTTTTGTCTTTTCACACACTGTAACCCTGAAATTCTCTCGACACAAATGTCCAAATCATTCAGATAAACTGTCTTTGCACTGCTTAATACAGAATCATTTCCACCTGAACCCATATGAGGATGCTACAGGTAATTATCGAGAGTATTCACAACAAGCGAGTGGGCGTCGTGTATCCTGCATTGTCCATGCTTTACTCAGACAGCATCTGGCAGGTTTGTTGGAGAAATTTCTCTAAGCACAACATCCCAGTGCACTTCAGACAAAGCAACGCCCTCGCAAAAAACTACCTCATCAAAATACTCCGAGTTCACCATGCAATGCAGTGAGGAGTGCTCGGACCTTTACATAGGAGAGCAGAGATCTTCGATCAAGAACACAGACAGAGGCCATCTATGGGCACTGTGAACAACCACCACTGAGTGGAGGTAGTGACGCTAATTATCAGCCACCTATAATGCAGTCCTGAAATCCTCTTCCCAACCCCCACAGCTTGACCCATGTGACCTTAATAGCTCACAACAATATGGCAGGGCAATGTCTCACAGAGGAGTCACATCTTGACTCATATGACCCTTAAAGACTGACTGGAGATTTATGCTTCAGCAAGAAATCTATGCTGTAGCTATTAGTGTGTACCTGAATAAATAGAATAAGTGTTTTTAATCTGTACTGCCACTGTTGTGTATTTTTGACTCTCTAAATAAGCTATACACAGAGCACTGGTCAGGTTCCATCCATGAATGTGTTTTTATCGCTAATAACCAAAACAAATCCAGTTTTTCCCTCACTGTTTCTGGAACGCACCAACTTCCAACATGTCTGCAAATGTTTATATAAAGGTCTTAACCTCAAACCCCTCTGAAAACTTATGGGGAAACCTCTTGTGCATCACCCTAGCAATGTGACTACATGTTAGCTCAACGTAGCCCACGATTGTTGCGATTGGCCATTTCAGCACCATCGATTGCAGTTTTGCGCTTCTTCTTCCTTTTTTCCCACCTTTTTCACTGCAGTTTTAAAATTTATTAGTGAAAGTGACAATCATCTCTTCAATATAAGGAACATTAATAATAATAGTATCAATATAAGTACTCACAAATGTCAGCAAATTTCTGGAGGGAGACTGTGTAAACTATTGGAATGGATGTAAGGGAATGTATAAACAAGTGAAAAATCTAGAGGGGCAGATTTCAATCCCTAGTCCCAAGATTTTATTTTTTTTTTCTATTGGCTGGCACTACATATAAAAGACCAGGACATTAGCACATTGTAATTAACACAATGCACCATAAATGCCAGCAATGACGTTGGCCATTTGCGTAGGTTACATTGCAAGCACTACAAGGTTCCCAGCAGAAGTCTAAATCGGACAGAACAGGCTTGTCCACATCTTTTAGGACCACATTTAAAGTGACAGCCCCATCAGGGGTTAAATACCTGGGCCTTAAGACATTTAAGAAGTAAAGAAGCTTCTTAGGTGAGTGAAGAGACACCTTTATAAACCCCAAAAAATGTAAGTCCAGTTACCTTCAGTTCAAGTAATTAGGGCTATTTTGACGTGGGTCGGCGAGAACCTTACAAGGACACTCAGAAAGCATCCTTGACAAAACCCAGCAAAATATTAGTGGTGAAAATGCATCCAAAGTTCTTACATGTGAAAAAGAACCACTCGAGGGAATGTACTGACATGATTTCCTAACATTGTTGGGGTTCATGTGTGAAACTGGCTTAAGTTTGAGAAAGATCTTAAATCTGCGTGTCTGAAATACAGCAGCACACAAACAGAGTTTGGTGTGAATGTGTCACTCAGGTTCAGCGTGCAATGAATCTTGAGCAAATGAAAGGGAAAATACATTTCAAGTAGTTCACAGATCATCAGGTATGAGCACATGAATGGTCTCCTCTCACCTCAAGTGGTTGTGGGCCCTGCTGGGGGACACTGTGAGGCAGAAGGGGGCTATGAGGTCTTTTGTTACTCTGTGGCTGAGGACATGTGGGCTGGATGGAGACAGGAGGCTGCGAGGAGTACAGCAGGGGGATGGGAACTGGGGGACAACACAGCCCTGTCCCCCCAAACCCCAAGTAGAGTGGGTCAGAGAGGTCACAGCTGTTCGTCAGAGCCGAGGTCTCCTCTGAGCTCATCGCTGGCACCTCCTGTGTCTCACTTTTCTTCATCTCCTCAGACCTCTCACCAACATCCTTTACTCCTCTCTTACTTCTCACCTGCTCACTTTGCTTCCTCCCTCGCTTCTTCTTACTCTTCTTCTGCTCATCTTTTTGTGCTAAGCGCTTTGTCACTGTACTCTCTTGTTCATCAGCAATTGTTTCCTTGGCCTTCTCAATCTTGTTGTCTTCCATCTGCACCTCCTGTGCCGCCCCCGCTTTCAGCCCACTCTCAGGCTTCACCTGCTCCTCCTCTGTCACAACTTTCTCTTCTTTCCCCCCCTCCCCATCCTTCTCTTCTCGCCATGTCTCCTCTGCTGCCTCTTCATCCTCCCACTGACTAAACACTTCCTCCTCCTTTTCCCTCCTCTTCCTCCTCCTCCTCCTCCTGCTCATGTTCCCTCGGTTGCTGTTTTTTGACAAATCCTCCAGTTCCTCACACAGAAGGCTTGGACAGTCTGCAACAGAGTAAAGCAAGAATTTGTTTTTTAACTTAAAAATTTGGACTAAAAATCACTCATCTGGTTTTACTTCAGCATCCTACCTTCTAGTAATATAGTACTCTGGACATTAATGAGTTCATAATTATCATCAACATATTACATCTTGACTTCTACAAGAATACAATAATAACAGAGATACATTTTTGGATCAGGCCAGTCTGAAAAATGAATACAGGCTCAAGAACTTCAAAGCCAGAATTCATTTTGTGGCAGTTAGGAGAAGGCTTTAATCTTTAAGTTCCAGCCTACTGCACTATGTTTTCATTATGTATCATTTTACCCAGTTTATTTGGTCAGATATTGCAAAAATATGCCCAAATATGCGTGTTTTTCCTAACAAGCTCCTGAAAACTGAAGGTTTCTCACCTCAAGTCATTATAAGCTGGAGCTAAGTACTATAAAGCGAGTTCAACATACCCAGGTTGTCTTTGTGTTATCTGGACTCCCTTATCCGAACATATTTAGTCAGGAACACATCAAGCTTTTATCAACTCACTAAGTTAACCTAGGTTTTAACCTGCACATTCACATTAAACTGGGTGGCATCTGTGGCATTATCAACAGAAAACAGATGTTAGTAACAGAGCAGCTGATTGTTCAAAAGATGAATCTATAATATTAGAAAACCATGAATTGGTTGAACACATAATACAGACTGAGAGAAACACAGCTGCTCCAGACAAAGCAGTGGTGGTGAAGGAAAAGCACTGCACAGTAGATAAATACTGACAGCGCTGAATGAATGCATGGACACTCAGTGCTTTGTAAGACAGGAAAAGAGAGGGTAATAAAGTTTAGCCTATTTAAAGCCAGGAGAGAAAGACAGCAAAAATGCCCACTGTTTATCAGAATCTCATGGATTATAATGAGTAAATGACTAAATTAATGTTTAGAAGGCAATGTTAGTTCTCATTCTTTCAGCTGCAGCTTCGCTGTTGGTTGATGATCTGAGAGCAAGTGAAGAGTAAATGCAACAAACAGAATTCAAAGGCAGGCTTAGTCTATGTGCAAATTAAATACAAACCAGCCAAAAGTGGAAGGGAAAAAATAAGGGGAAAAAAAGGTTTATCTAAAAATATATCTCTCTTATTGATCATCTGGGAAGTGTGAAGACACTAGACTCTCCTACTATCCACACAGGAAGTCAGAGGAATCTTCCAGGAATGGTGTCATTTCACAGAGAACTGACAGGTCAGTAGACGCTGATTTCAGACCTAATGATCTCTAATCTAGGGAACAAGTTATCATGGTGAAGCACCCTGGTAAGAAGTGAACCATCTTAATAGCACAGAAAAACCCTGATAACCAGACAAGATAAAATCCGACTCCATCATCAGGCCTCTGCAGTGTTGGGAAAAGTGAACTAACACCTTTTTTTGTGTGTTAACTAGTAAAACTACAAATGCTTCCTTCACCAAAAGGAAAGTTGTTGTTCAATGTCATTCTTTTTATTTCCCAACCGGTTCCCAGGTTGAGCACTCTGCAGACAAGTTAGAGCAGGAAGGCTGAGACGGTTTGGACATCTGTAGGGGAAGTAGTGGATATACTGGACAAAGGATGTTGAAGATGGGAGGGAAAAAAGGAAGACCTCGGAGAGAAAGGTGAGATGCAACCTTTCTGCATATGCGGGTGATTCCTGCCATTTATTAGCTCGAAAAAGGTGAGAAGGGATTCTTTAGCAGTTACCTGGCCGTCCTGCGTGGTAGTGAACCTGCAAATTCCTGTATCGATACCATACCAAGTAAACACAGGGCCAGTATTACTGATACCAAAACCAATAGTGATACTTTTAACTTATAAAAGGCAGCTTATGTAGGGGAGCTCATCGTTTCATGACTTATGAGATGAATCATCACCAATCTGCAAAATCTGAACACATTTTAATAGGGTTAACATATCGATCCTATTGTGCTAGTATCAATCCGATACCGATACCAGTGATGGTATCAGTACTACGGATAATTGGGTCGTTAGTGGCTCACGGCCTAGCTCCACTGCTTGGCATCTGACCAGACAGGTGACGCGTTCCCTAGATTTTATTTATTGTTGTTGGCTTTTGAGTTTACGCTTTTAATATAAACTTAACTGAGTGGCACTTTTGCTGGGTTGACTTAATTTCTTATGACACTGTGCAATAATTTCATTACATGTTCACTGTCAAGTGGGTCATTGCTAGGTTTTAAAATTGCTGTAGTTAACCAAACTATATTTCTGTCTTTGGTAATAGGGATGGGAATCGAGAACCGGTTCTTGTGTAGAATCGGCTCCCAGTAGTCCAATTCCTTGTTGTTAGTCAGCCTGCCTATCATCCTGCTTCTGTTTCAGTTGCACTTGTGGTCCTGTGTTAAAACACTGGCACAGTCTGCAGCGTGGATATGGATGTTACTCTTATTTCACAAAAGGACGAGCACGGGATGGTAAAGTGGAAACTACATCCAGCTCAGAAACAACTGCATTATGCTGTTAACACTACTTTGACTCTTCACACACACACACACAGCATGCTAATACTAAGCCAACCAGACAGCATGCTAAAACCAAGCTAGCCAAGAACCCAGAGTGAAAGCTGAGTGAATGTGGGCCCCAGCCCAGCAGCCAGACCCTGAACTTTAACAGGTAACAAACATAAGCAGTTGGGTTGCAGCCTCCATTTCTAGATGTTCATGTTTCTAAAGTAGAATCACTTTCAAGTGTTTTCGTGCTGGTTTTCATCTTTACTTTGTGTTCACAACTAAATACTAAGAGAAAGATCATTTGTGTCACCCTCATTAGGATAGGGATTTGTGCTGTGTGTAAGATTGTAACCTCAGGTTTATATTGTTAAATGGTAGTTTTGAGACAATACGTTTCAGCTATTTTATAGAGTAACATGAAAGTAGTGCAATGAGCAGTGTAACAAATTACTTTCTCTTTGGAGTAATTAAGTAACACACACTGCTCACACACACACACAAAAAAAAAGGGAAAATGCCTCCAACATACACAAACATTTGATCACACAACATGCTATTAATTTGCATGAATGTAATGTCTTCAGGAGTTTTTCCTTCCCACTGTCGCCAAAGTGCTTGCTCATAGGGTTCATATAATTGTTGGATTTTTGTATGTAGGTATTATTGTCGGGTCTACCTTACAATATAAAGTGCCTTGAGGTGACTGTTATTGTGATTTGGCGCTGTATGAAGAACTGGATTGAATGTGATATACTGCTTAGTCATGGTGGTGATAAGGAATCAAATCAATAGGTGATATCAATATTGGAATCACTAAACTCATCAATTTCCATCTTTATTTGGGTAATTTTGATTCAGTCCAGCTTCTTTTCTTTTCTCTTTTTAAATTATTCAAACTGAAGCAACCTATATTAATGAAAAGCACAGCTCAACTCTGAAAATGCCACAAAGCAGGTGTATATGCATTCATGAACTCTCACGCCGCTCAGCTACATTGGTGCATTTTCCTCTGTCACTCACTGAGCTGGAGTCAGATAAGGTACCAGTATTTGGAGAAATAACCCGATGATGTTTGAAGATTTCTTTCACATCTCCAGGGTCACGTGGTGACCCGCAGGTCAAATAAAACGCGCGTCGGTCTCGGGAGGAGCAGCAGCCTGCGGTGGCTTAATTAGTGTCCCAGCCGTGCGCCGCCTCGTGCCACCACCTCACCTGACCGTTAATTAACTCTGAGCGGCTAGGTGCTGCTAAACTAGCCAAGCTGTCCCCATCTCCAAACACCGGGTCGTGAATGTTAATAACCGTGTTTTAAGTCGTCTCCGCGGAGCAGAGCTGCACTGGGAGCTTCACTCACAGGGGGGAAAAATAAAAGCTTTAAATAAGACGTCTTTCAAAAGTTTGTTAAAAAATGGTGTTAAAAGTTTGTCCGCGTGCATCAATTGAAAAGGCTAAAACAAGCCAATAAAACAATTAAAGGGCAGCCTGAGTATCCTTACCCAAGTCTTCACCTGCGTCACCGTCTTCGTCCATGAACGCCACCGTCAAAACCAATAAACTTGTGCTAATAATCAATTAAGTCGAGCAGACAACGAAGCGAATGTCTTCATGACCGCAGGTTAATGGGCTTGATTGATTGATTACCTCTCTCTGCTGTGTGACGGAGAATTATCACGTGAAGGGTGAAACAGAAGCAGCCAATCACAGAACAGAACAGATGCACCATAGCTCTACTTTTACAAGGAAAAAAGGTGTCTCAAAACCAGGTAACGACTTCCTGTTCAAACAAGAAGCCTGAGTTTTATCCTTATCTAGTCTCGCTCATCGCAAACAGCTAAAAAAAAATGCTTAAATAAAAATGGCTTCTGAGGGCTCAGGTCTGAGGAGGTTAAGATATTGCCATCTATCGATTTTATCCCGTTTATTCATTTCTTTCTGGGACAAGTTTTATGTTTATACTTTTTTATTTTACAGTACAGGGGATTTACTTGTGAATCATTCAAGCATAAAAAAGGCATCTAACTCAAGGCATGTGCCATTGAACTTAGTGAATAACCAATTTAGGCACTTTGTTACTAGCAGCCTGTCGCTAAAACAAATCGTTTGGTCCCATTTCTTTATTTTAATATATGAAAAATGTCAAAGATAACACAGTTTGACAGGCATAACATTCTGTTTCTGCATCATCAAGATGATCCCGAAGAGCTGCTCATGGAAAACCTGGCATATGTCAGCATCGGGTGCAGCGTATACTTAAAGAAATTTAAGGAAACTGGAAAAGTGGAGGACAAAAGAAGAAGGGACATACCTAAAGCAACTATACAAAAAATGAACAGCATCTAAAAGTCAAGTTCTCAAGAAATCAGAAATAATCCAGCAAACAGCTGAAACAGGACCCGAGAGATACATCTGGGCTTTCAGTTGATCCATCTACTGTTTATTGAAATTTCATCAAAAATGTTCTCAGTGGAAGGGAAGGCCACTTATCCTTCCACCTATTAAATTCAGGTTCACAGGGGGCCTGGAGCATATCACGGCTGCCGCAGAATAATAGGCAGACTACTACACACTGGCAGAAAACCATTCACATTCACAGTTAATGCCAATTTAGAATCACCAGTTAACCTAACCTCACTAACTGCATGTCTTTGGACTGTGGGATGAAGACAAAATACCTGTAGAGAACATGCAAGCTCCACACAGAAATGCTCCGGCCAGGTTCGATTTGGATTTGAACCCAGGACCTTCTTGCTGAGGCAACAGCACTAACCAGCCCCATTGTGCTACTCTAACGATGAATGATGAATCAGGCGAGTGGTGTTGGAGCTCTTTTCAAAAATTAATGTAATTATGAACACAGAAAAGTGCTGTCAGAATTTGATCCACCGTGCAATACCATCTGGAAAGCATCTGAATGGCAGCGTGACAATGATGCCAAACACACTGTCAATGCTGTAAAACCAAACCTGGATAGAAAAACACACAATGCAACGCTATCAGGAGTTCAGGTTGTGTTGAAGAATGATAGCGGTCTGAACAAATACCGACTTTCAAGCTCATTAGTATTGTACAAACTCTGTTTTTCCCTTATATACTGTATTGCATCTAAATAAATCATTGCACCTTAAGCAGCTTGAGGTTACGACACAGCTAACAGCTGTACAATGTTTTTCCCATTTTCTTTTTTATGAACCTAATTTCTCAGATCACAAACTATGCCTTTATTGTTGGTTTCTAACTTGCTCCTATGTGTTTAAATGGCTTTTTTATTTTTAAAACAAAACTGTTTGTTGGGGAAAATGAATGAGAACATTTAAAATGACCCTCAATATGAAATAGGTAATTATTATTATATGTATAGTATGTTGATAAAAGTGGATTCTGGGATTACTTGAAGCATTTTTGCTGTAGTAGGTGAGATGAGACGTCTAAAACAAAATCATTCTGTGAATCATGTAGCTTATTTAAACTAGATCATAAAGACAAAATGAATGTTTTGATATAATCACCAAGGCGCTGTAGTTTAGATGCAGATTTGTTACACCTCTTAACATACTAGACTCTAAATGCAGGAAAACTAAAGCCGTGGCTTTGCGGGGGAACTACATGTAGATTTTAGTTTGAGATCCCGTGAAATAAAGACACGTGTCGCTGCTACACATTTGCTACACATTTGCAAATGTATCTGAAAGATGTTTTATTTTCTTTCAGCTTAAATTAATAATCATGTAATCCGTGAAATCTACGCTGGGACTCCTCATGGTTAACCCAACCCTACAGACTGTCAGCTGAGGATAAACAGCGCTGATCCCTTGAGCTTCTTACTCCACAAAGGTCTAAAAAAATAAGCCGTTGTAAAATCAGACACAAACGCACCACAGCCTGCTATCTGTATTTTTGTAGTATGTAAAATTACAGCTGAAAATAACCAGGTTAAAACTGGGTAGTAAATCAGGTTGTCTCTGCCACGGTTGTTCCTCTGTTACCCAGCAGATGGGGTACTGGTTGGACCCCAGGCCTGCTTCATTCTTCCCCAACTCTACTGTGCAGCTTTGGCTCGGCTGTTCCACCCCTCCCACAGGAGGCTCACACACAAGGAGCCCTCAGCCTCTGTGCAGAGGCATATTTCCTCATCAGCAGCCCGCTCTCCAAGGCCAGGACAGCTTGTTAGCTTTGCTGGATGATAGCCAGCTGCAAACCCACTACTCGGGTGACCTTGGTCTCATCTGGTCTCATGCTTGAAGAGCAGGAATAATCTCCTTTCCTGTGTGTCTGTGTTTATACTCACAAATCCCCACAGACAGTTTATCTAACTTTCAGTGAGGAGGGAAGAGGGAAAAAAAGATATTTTTATGTGTTGACTTAAGAAAAATAACATCTCTGTCTGTTTCTCCCTCGAGGGCCCACAGAGTTAAACAAGTGTAAATGAGGTGCTAAGAAGCTGTGATCACGCAAATACAAATACAGCATCTCTCTTAGATGAAGCACAGAAGAGAGGAGAGCTGCCTCTAGTGTCAGCGGGTCGAAAAGAATGGCACGCAGGCCGAGCTAATGCTGGCTGGTGTGTGAGAACATGGAGGCAGACTTTGTGTCTGCACGCAAGCGCCTTTAAATGCATGTTACTGAAATGTATTCATCTCCTGTTTCAAGTGCTTCGTTGCTGAGTCATGAGTGGACCCAAGAATAAAGCCTGGACCTCAAGTTTGAACAATCTTCAGCCGCCAAGGGAGCTGAGTCACATTTAAGACCGAGATATTGAAGGAAAAGTTCACCCACATTACAACACTGCATGTGATCACAATAAACTCATTTAAGCTTCCCGGTTTGAGGGGATTATTTGGGATTTTTATGCATCTCCTGCAGCAAAACGGATACAAATGGAACTTCATGTGCCCTGCCCACAATGTAGAAAAGAATTACATCTAAATAATTCAACGGTAGCCTGTCTTTCGAGCAACATTGTCTTGGTGGGTAATCCACAGACTACAGTGACAGTGTTCACTGTAACCAGAAGAAAAGGCAGTTTATAACCACTGTGAGCGCTACAAGCTGCAGACTGCATTAAGATGGAAGTGAAGGGTTGAGAAATCTGTAAACCTGGACAAAAAGAACAAAAAGGTCTGCATAGCAACATCAGGTTTTTGTAGTCTGAGTGAAGTCCTGTTTATCCTTGAAGAAATTTTACAAACTGCAGCTTTGATTAGGAGGAGGAGAGGGCACTAATAATGAGGTCAAAACACTTAAACATTACTCCGGTAGAATCAAAATTAGCTGCGCCGAACAGTTAAAGTTTATAATTACATCTTCTGAAAGACTTTTCCAAGTAGCAGGTACATTTGATGGCACCCCTTCATCCAGCCTGTCCTAGTCTACAATGAGCGAGAGGCAGGCACGCCCATCAACAAACCTGTGGCCACTTTTATAGGTGGTGAAAGAAAACTGGATGAACAGAGGAAAGCCATACAGTCACAAACTGCCCCAAAGTGTCACAAACGCCTCACTGGAAGAGCCGATTCAACCCTGAACCTTTTTACTGTGATGTGCATTTAAAATACTTCATTAACTGAAAGCAGACTTGCTGATTGTGGAATGTGCAGTGTTTGCTTATGAGGGAAGATGCATTATTACATATAAAACCAAGGCTGGATTACCTTGACCCCGAGGGACTCGGAAATTCCCTGGTTCATTGAATGTTAATTAGTTTTGGTGATTTGATTAATGGTGCGTTTGTTAGCAAATTAGCACAGCTAAAGTACAATACCTAAGAAAGTGGGGGGTGGTATTGTTTTGTGAGTGTTTCGGGCCTTTTAAGCAGGGAAGTATGCGTCAAACTAATATCTGGGGGGTAGGTAATAATTTGCAGAATATATGACGGTGATGGTGTCTGGTGAAATAATGAGACAGTGCTGTATGTATGTAATAAAGAAATATTGGTTTCTCGCAATACAGTCAAGAAGTTTGGTCTAAAGATAAGAAAGTTCACCTACATGCACCTTTAAAACAAACAAACCTGACCAAGAAGAGTACCCCTGAAACTACAACTGGTTGTTTTTACACTCTGTAATTTGTATGTTTAATACATATACACAGTGTAATAGTTTGTGAACTTTACAGGTGCTGGTGTGCAAACATTAAGGCTAGCTGTTTCACCATTTCCAGTCACATGTTAAGCTAAGCAGTGGCCTATAGTTTCCTATTTACTGTATGAGAGCGTTCTCAATCTTCTCCGCTAACTGACGTGGTTTCTTCCTAATCTTAAATTGACCCTCATGCATATTTTAATAAGATCTGAAGGCAGGGGGTCAAGGACGTAAACAACATGAAAGCACAAATCCATCCTGCCGTGCATCAGGGGTTCAGGTTGTTGGTGGTGTAATGGGGTGGGGGATATTTTCTTGGAACATTTTGGACCTCTTCAGTACTAAATGAGCATTGGATAACTAGGGATGCACCGATACCGATACTGGTATCGGGGCCGATACTGTAAAATGTGTGTGTACTCATACTCGTAAAAGTTAACCGATACCATGAACTGATACTGAATTATTTCATTAATCAGAGATTGGCTTGTCATTTTTGTTGTAGTTTTTTTAGATTGGCCACTAGGGGGACATCCTGCGCTAAACAGGCACAGGGTTAGACGAGTCAGACTGGCAGCTCCAGATAAAGAGAAACTGGAGGCTGCTAGGCTAAACAAAATGTCAGCAGTGTGGACCGGAACAGCCAACTTTAACTCAGGTTTTGGAAAAGCGATGAAAAATGTCAAGAGAAAATCCACGGGCAGTTAAAATAACAGAGGCTCTGACTCATTTTATTGCTCTGGATGACCAGCCAATGCCAGTCGTGGAAAGCATAGGATTCTTCTCAGCATACTCGAGCTGCGATATGAAATTCCCAGCCGCCCACACATCAGGGAGATAATGGTGCCAAAACTTTCTAAAGCAGTAAAGACAAGCAGTGTGTGCGCGATGTCAGTCCTTGGTTTAACAGCAAAGTGGACTGATGATCCACAGGCAGATGAGGAGTTTGTTCGTCAATGCCAAATACTTTCGTTATTTTGTTTGTTTGTTTACAATATGGACACTCTGCAACAATTGAAAAGTTTATTTTATTCTCAAACCTAATTTGTATTAATTTTATTCCAAACAGAAGTGTTTATTTATTATTCCGAAAGCTCGAGACAGTGCCAATAGTTCAGTGATATTTTGTTAAATTACAATGTGGAGACTCTGCAATAATTTAACAGAAGTGCTTATTTTTCACTTGAAATTTTTTTGTGGTCATTTTTATTAAGATATTATTTATTATCGGCAGAGAATAAAACAAAACGTGTCTTCCAATTCATTGCATTTGTGTGTGTGTGTGTGTGTGTGTGTGTGTGTGTGTGTGTGTGTGTGTGTGTGTGTGTGGTAGAAGTATCGGTTTTTGTAATCTGTATCAGCAAGTACTCAGATCCAAGTATCGGTATCGTATCGGTTTGAAAAAATTGGTATCGTTGCATCCCTACCTATAACCTACATTTATCTACAGTAAAGAGCAACAATACAGCAACACCATGTTCTTTATAACTTTATAACCTGTTTCCAGCAGGATAACACACCATGTCACAAATCTTAGATGATCTCAAACTGGTTTCTTGAACACGACTGTAATCAAACGACCTCCATAGTCACCAAATCTCAATGCAGAGAGCACCTTTGGGTAGTGGTGGAACAGGACACATCATGGATGTGCTGTGTGATGCTATTTTGTCAGTATGAGCTGATGACTTTGTAGAATATACCGTATGTCACAAAGACTTCAAGCATCTCTGAAGGCAGAAGGAGGTCCAACCTGGTACTAGCAAGATGTACCTCATGAATCAATCGATGAGTGTATACATGTGTTGTTGCCATAGTTTTGTCCCATCTGCATTTTTTATTATTACAGCATAGTTTTATCCATTTATAGCAAGTTATTTTTGTGTCTCTTGACTATGGGTCATTGACCTTAATTAAACTTCAGGTTGAGAAACACTGCTGTTGTGAGATTATAGATCATTAGCCACCAAAAAGACAGCAAAGGAATAATTGCACAATTTTAATGTCACACAGTTATGTAGTTCCTTGGTTGTTTGTGTCATTAGTCACAAATTCTTGAGAGGAAAAAAGAGTTTTTTAATCTATTTCAGTTTAAAAGAAGACAGGAGAGGACAGATTTACCCAATCAGGTTTTTTATTTGGAACAGAGTGGCAGATTAGTGACAGGGCGGTAGCGTGGAGGATCCGCCTCCTTTCGCTCACTCAGCCAATGACAGAAACTCAGCCTTAAAAAATGCAAATGTATAAAAACAGGAATGGGAACAGCAAACATAGAGTAGTGTAGCCTCCACTGGGCTTCACACACACAAACACACGCTCACACGCACACTCTCAAACATGCACACTAACACTCACACACACACATACAAATTTACCCTCTTTCTCTCAGACACGCACACACGTCTTATTTGGCTACGCAGGCTTAAATGGCTACAAACGCACACGTTTACACTTTGACAGTCACTTTTAGAAAAGACAGTACGTGTTTATATCATTCCTGCCTGTGAGAAAGTGGCGTGTTGTCTGTCCATCTGTCCTGCGGCAGACAGACAGGTAGACAAGTCAGACAGACAGTGAAAAGACACGGTCAGTGTGTGTGATAGCCACTGTGAGGGACGAGCCGCCCCACATTCAGCAGTGAACAGACTAAACACACCCTCACGCACGCAGAAACACACGCACACACACACACTCGCGTCGACAGGCTAGTCAGTGTACACAAGAGTCTGCTGTGAAATATCAAGGTGAAGCACTCATGCATACGCAAACACACAGGTAGCAGGTTTAGATGAGGTGCAGACACAGGCGCGCACAGGTATTCTTGGACTGGCGACGGGAAGGAGGGAGGGAGGGAGGGATGGAAGGAGGGGGCCCAGGTAACTACACACACAGGAGTGGAAGAGTTGTGTTACCTGCATGTGGAAGAGCGTGAGAACTGCTGGAGTAGGTAAACAAACACTCGACCACAGTACATTCCAGCTTTAACTCGCCCCTCTCTTCTTTTAAAGACGCACACTTGGACAGAAAAAAATGCACACACACTCACACACACACACAGACAGAGCCATCCGCACACACCCAGACGAGTATAGTTTTGACTCCCATGCATTTTTGTTCTACAGTACTGAGTATAATAGAAGCTACTAGCCCAGTCGCACTGGTGTGTTTATTGTTACAATCTCTTAGATAGAAGCACAGCCCGCCTGTCTCCTCACGTTGTCCCCTCCCCTCCCCCAAAATGCTCCCACGGCAGGTTAACGTTGACCTCATAAACACTAATTCATTTTCCTCTCATAACCAAAGCTCTAACGGCAAATGTTATGACTGAATTAGTGCACGTGGGAGCAACTTTTTTAAAAAAAAAAAAATTTCATTAAAGCCCCTCACACTTCCAAGAGGCCCCTCCCATCCCCAAACAGAGAGACAATGATGGAAGAAAGAAAAAAAAATCATAAGGTGAGGCATGCAAAAGGGTGTGTGCGTTTATGGCTGTGTGTGTATGTGTGTGAGAGGGGTGGGGTGGAGGGCGTTTATTGGATGATGGCCGGACGTGGAGTTGTGCTTTTACACAAACAGACCAAACTCTAAACCAACCGGCAACTGATCGATAACTAACCAATAACATTGAAACCACCTGATCTTGCTGGAAATCACAAGTGATGACTATCACTATGACGACGACGATGATGGCGATGACGGCGACGAGGGGTTCGATATGCGCTCGTGTGATATGATTTACAGTCTACTTAACGTCGGCGCGGTGTGTTTCAGTGCGCTGCGAGTTTTATTTCAGCTGTTGTGTGTTTGGTGTGTGTGTGCGTGCGTACGTGTGTGTGTGACAAGAGCACAGCTCATCTAAAGGGATGACGTGATGTGATGGATAAAAACTCTTCATGGTCATGCAGATGGTTAGTGACGCCAGAAAGGATACGCTGATATTTACATATAAACTTTTTTCTTTTTTTAAACTGCTAAATACACATCCTCCTGTTTATTATTATTATTACGGCATTATTATCATCATCATCATTATTATTATTGTTCACCATCCAGCCCAAGAACATTGATATATTATTGATTATTATTACTATCCATAACTAGTCTTTATACAGCTTAGAGGAGCAGAGGGAGGGGGGCCTGCCGGTGTCTCCGCAGCGGCTCCTTGACGTTGTGAAACACGCCGAGCACTGAGCACCGTTTTCTGGTTGGCCGAGCACAGAGCAAGAGGTCAGCGCCACCTCCGAGCAGATACGAGTGTGTGTGTGTGTGTTAGCGTGTGTTTATGCGTGGCTTTGTGGACGTGCGTTTGTGTGTCTTTGAGCACCAGATTGACGGAAGGCACACAAAAGAGACCTTTCCTCTCACCTTTGACCCCGGGCTCTGTGCGGCCAACCAGACGCTCTGTATGGTTTGTTTTTCTTTTTTTTTTCTTTTTTTTAAGTGTATGTGTAGAGTGGGGGTGGTGGTGGTGAGAGGCAGAGTAGAGCCCGATCTAATAGTTAGTCTGTCCATAGGCTCACTCCACCCGTCTCCACCCCTCTCCTCTCCCCTTTCAGGCCTTTTTTCAGATTTGCTCCGTTAAAAACAGAAGAGGATCTCTCTCTCTCTCGCTCTTTTTGTGTGTGTGTGTGTGTGCTGGAAAACACAGGTTGCAAGAGCATGTGTTTTGTTTTGTTTGTTTTCTTACAAAATAATCATATCATTACATACAGAACAAGAGAATCTGTAGAATATTAATAACAACATTTACTTTAAAAACATCTCGCGTGTACGTGTTATTTTTTTTCTGAATATATTTGGATTTTTTTTTTCCTTTTTTTGTCCTCTTTTTTTCTCGTTTTCTTTGAAAAGAAGGTTCCATGTCCGCAGAGAGAAAGGCGCTCTCAAGTATGGAGACGGGAGGAGAGAGGGATGAGGAGACCCGAGCAGATAAGGAGGGTGGGGGGAGAAGAAGAGGAGTAGGAAGGATGGAGGAGGAGGAGGAGGAGGAAGGGCAGGACTTATAGAGTATCTTTCGCTCTTCTCTTGCTCGCTCTTTCTCCCTTCCCGGTGTGCGGCGTGTCTCTCTGGCGTGTCAGTGTTATGCATAAAACTCCTCCTGCTTGTCCGGTTTCTGGTAGGTGACGGTGGCCTGTTTGGGTTCCTCCAGCGTGTAGCTGCCCTCGTCCTTCTTCTTCATCCTGTACACCAGCAGCATCACCAGGAAGGCAGCGAACAGGGCGCCCACCACGCCTCCCACTATCACCGCTGCAGCGAGATGGAAACAAGAGTTAGTCGTGTCAAATTTGCAGCAGATTAGATGCTACAAACACTCAAACACACGCAGAGACAAACACTAAAATGCCATTAGAGCCGCTGGCACGTCTGCGGCCGACTATGAAACAACACGGAGCTGCTTTAGAAACACTTCTAGCAAATCTACCACAGCATCACTACCACCTTCCTGCTAAGTGAAGACGGATGAGCCCGAATGTGCCAAAATACATTCTGTGCTGCCAACCGCTTTGTGTTAAAACTGCAGCCCTGCAGTGCCACATAGCAGTTTAACCCTGTGGGGGCTGCCGGGGCCAATCAGCAGCAGCTGCTTTGTTTCCCACCGTCCTTTGCTTCCTCTGCTTATCTTGTCGAAATGGTTAAAAACGCCCTCATTACAGTGACTGGCATCCACGCCAAAAGCGGGAAACAAGCGCTTTGTTTCCATTCTTTGCGTCGGGAGAGTTTACTTTGTTTATCTCCATTTCTGCTGAAGGGATTTAATTAATGCAGTTTTTCCACCGCGTACTTTCACCACAAAACGTATTCCCCTCGTCTGCCTCGTCGCACCGTTTTACGTAATTAAATCTTCTATAAGATTTCAGTCGGTTTTATCTTCTTTTGCCCAATCATGCAGTGCGTAACTACAGTCTGTGCGTTTCACCGTGTCTCTTTATCTCACCGTCTCTGATTTTGTTTATACTCAGACTTAAGGAATGTTCACTGCACCATTTCAAGTTGCTGTCAAGATAGCACATAATGAACCACTTGTCCGCGAATTCATAATATCAAGTCATCATTAAGACGAATGACTAAATCAAGGATTTTAGTCATGCTGGTGGGGCTGGGCCATGGATGGCATTGTCATTCAGCCCATCTGTCCACCGCTTTTATCCAGAATTAAATTGGACTGAATGGCCTGAAATTTGGCGAGGATACTGATGTTCCCCTCGGGATGAATTGTGTCAACTTTACTGAGCTCGCTGCATTTCTGAAAGCAAAGAAATTATAATTTTATTCCAAAAAATTTTGTTTGAGTTTAGTTCTGAATAACAAGTGGTACCCAGCCGATGTGCAAGACAGCAATAATATATTTAGCATGTTCGCAGTAAAGAGGACCTATTATGTTCTTATCCTTCTCCTTTTTTCTTCCATATACAGTCATGCAAAAAATAATGCTTTCATACCGCTCGAAGCTTTCCTGTGAAAAGCTGAAAATACCTCATGATTCAGTAGATTGTAGATTCACCTTTAGCAGGAATGAGTGGAAGTAATTGTTTCCTGTATTATTGTATCAGTCTCTCACATCATTGTGGGGGATTTTTGGTCCACTCTACTTTACAGTGTTGTTTTAGTGCATTGAGGTTTGCAGGTTTATGCCTGTCATTTTCATGCCGGCCATTGAAGCACCTTGATTATTTTCTTTTTGAGCCATTCTGTTGTAGGCTTGCTTTGTGCTTGGGTTCGTTGTCCTGTTAAATTGAACTTTAGCTGTTAGACAAATGTTCTCACATTTGATTCTAGAATAATTTGTCATACAGACAAATACATGCTTTCCAGAGGTCTTGTGTAACCTTTCCAAACAAGCCACACTTTTTCAGTCTTTATTTAATTGTACTGTGATGAACTTTAACATTTAACACACTAACTTAAGCATGTAGAGTCTGAGATGTAGCTCGTAGGTTGTTTTTTGGGGGTTTTTGCAGTTTCTCTGAGCATTGCACGGCAGTATGCTTGCATACCTGAATGCTCCAGATCAGGAAAATGCCCAAACTTATGCTCTCACTTGCTGATGATCAATTTATGCATTATGCATTTGATTAGGAGCAGCTGGCTGCTATTGACCTTCTTAACTCTTATTAAAGCAGTGAGAGTGTTCTTAGTTTTTCACATGACTGTATATGTTGTTAGAATAGTAGATGCTCGTATTACTTATAGCCAAAGTTTAATAATAATAAAGCCAGTGTGCGTACCGATAATCAATTTGAGTGAAAAGCTCAGACTTCAGCCAGGCTTTTTGTACTGCTGTCTCTTTATAACATCAAACCAAACCAAACCTGTGTTTACAAGTGGCAGCCAATCAGAAGAAAGCTGGCTTAAACCCAATCAGAAGAAAGCTGGCTTAAAGGGAGAGGAAGCTAAAACACCCTTTTTTTTTCAGATTTTGGTGCTAAAAGGGCTCTGTCAATGAAAAGCTGCACTACACTAATACACGTCTACTGTCTAGTCTAAAATATGTTGCCTCCTGCTCTTTACCGATGAACAGGAAATCAGCGAAAACCACAGCCAGAAGTCCACCAATCAGAACGGCTGAAGGAGAAACAGAGAGCCAGTCAGGTCAGGCAAATTGGCTGCTCCTTTCTTTTCAACAACAGCTCTTTGGGATGAGGAATAGGGGGCACTTGAAAAGGAACTGGATTTAGCCAAAGGGGAAAAGGATGAGAAAAAATAGGGGGGGAAAGGAGGGGTTGGATAACCCGAGAAGAGGATCTCTTGTTCTCAATGGGTCAAACGGGGCTAAGCAGGACATTCTGTTATGGTGATGAATCTGCACTACGTGAATGCGAGGTGATGCCAGATTGTCAGAGCAGCTTCCTGAAAGCAGGGAAAGAACACAGGAGGCAACTGGGAAATGTGTTCTGCCAGTCTAAGGGGTGATTAGGAAGACATGCTCAGAGACAGACAGGTGGATGAAAAGGGCTCGAATTCAGACACGACACACATGGAAGCCATTTTCATGATCTTTAGTGATGGATAATCTTACCTATCAAGACCTCTTTTCTCTCCAGGATGTTCTTCTGCGGCAGCTGGGCCGCGGAGCTGCCTCCGTCCACAGAGTTGCCGATAAGATCAGGTCCACCCGCCATTTCGCTGCCAAGATTATTGCGGCGTCCATCCATGATTTCATAATCTCCACTTGGTCCTGCAGCACCCACTTCGTTGGTGCCCTCCTGAGATGGGGAACAGAAAGTGAGACCAATGAGGAAACTTAAATTTGATGTAATCCCATTTCCCCCACAGAGCCGCTGCACTGAAACGCATCCAAACCAACACAGAACTTTCCATGGCACATGTTCGCCTTTAAAACAATGAGCCTCTGTATATTAGGATGGGAGAGAGCTGCAGATTGTCCAACCCATCCAGTATACGCACAAAATCTGGCAGCTTAATTATATGTGGAAAACCAGAAAAATCTAAATGGATCGTGGTTTAATGCCGTTTCTGTGATTAACCAAAAGCACATGTGTCAGAGAAATGCCTCTGGTCTCGAATAACGAAGAGGCAGTTAGAAGAAGAGCCGTTACGGTTTACTGGACCATAAACTGTATTTAAAAGATGGAAGAGCAGTAACAGCATGATGCCACATGATGTTTTGAAGCCTCAAGTTGAGCATTTTGGTCTTTACCGTCTTGATTTTAGGAAACTGAATGTGACAGTCTGAATGAGGGAGATGACACCTCTTCCTTTCTGCCTCTAAAATTGAACCATATTTTAGAAAATTGGAATTACATTTAACAAGACGTTCAACCAGCAATTGAAGCGATAAACTCATCAGTAAAGTGTTTATTGAGCTCACAGATCAAGTAAGCATCTCACTGATGTTGTGGATGCTGTTCTTGTTTTTTGAGTCTGAGATGAGGACACTAAGACTACTGTTTGTTAGATTTGGCAGCTTGAGCCCAGAAGTGATCGGCCTAACTTTGCATAAAGAGTGGAACCAGCAGGAACCAGCGAGGGTAACTCTATACAGGTTTAAATAAATATCACAAGTCCCGAAGTTCACAAATGAACATTTTTCATCTCGTTTGCCTAATACTGCCTGACATGAGCTGAGTCCTACCTGTGTTGTTGTGGGCTGCTGTGGGCGGGTCGTCCTCTCTGTTGGCACCGCCTGAGTCGTTGTCATCATGGGAACCCTGGGCCTGAAGGGGGTCCTGGTCTTGACAGTGGTAGCAGTGGTTGTTGCAGCTGTGGTGGGCTCAGGGGTTGACTCTGGTGTGATGGACATGTCTTCTTCTGTAGTGGTTACGTCAGTGAATCCTGGGTAAAGCAAGCTGGGCTCTGGCGAAAGGTAGATGTCTTCCTCTTCTTCTGTGGCGCTCAGGTCATCTGAACCAGCAGAGGGCGCTGCACTTTCAGCAGGACTGGCTGCAGGATTGGTGGTGAACATAGGAACGGCAGCAGGGGACCGGGGCGCGGCAGTGGTCTTGGCGGCGGCCCGGATTCTCTCCAGCTCTCTCTCACGTTCCCTCTCTCTCTCCCTCTCTCGCTCTCTCTCCCTCTCCCTCTCTCTCTCCCTCTCCTTCTCTCGCTCCATCTCTCGGACACGCTCCCTTTCCCTCTCCCTTTCTCTCTCCCTCTCCTTTTCCAGCTCCCTCTCCAGGTCCCTATCCAAGAACACGCCGCTCTCTCCCTCAGCTTCAGTGAGAAGAGGGGTGGTCGTCGGGTCCTCTGGGTTGGGGCTAGGCTCTGCTGCAGGCGGTGCAGAGGGAGCGAGGTCAGTTGCTTGGGTGGTGGAGAGAAGTAGGGGTTCCTCTGTGGTGAACGTGACAGCTACTGATGTTGGCCTCATACCGATCTCAGGAACTGAAGAGGAGAGAATTAGAATAAAAATGAAATAAGACAAGAATTTGAGTCAAATTTGACACAGTCACTCCATCACAAGTCACCACCCGCCCACCCACACACACACACACACACACAGATAACAGTAGATCAGAAACTGAGACTATTGCTGGCTCATTCACTTCACACTCAGTAGTTTACTCTCTAGTGACACTTCTGACACTTAATCTGATTAGTCTTACTCAGGCAGCAGATTGCATCGTCCCTAACAGGTGTCCCCGGTGTATATCCCTAATACCTAAAGTTCCCCTGATGGCTTACTTGATGGGCTGCAGTAGAAAATAAGAAGAGATGTGTAATGGAAGAAAGAGAGGAGCATACAAGGTCTGATACGGCTGTGCTGTTCTTCATGCAGCATCATTAATCCTGTCATGCCTAAGAATGGCGAAGCATGTCATCACATCTGAAAATCACTGAAAATCAATGCTTAAATACTGTATGCCTCATCACCGCAGGATCCACTATGATCACAGAAGTTGCACCGAGCAGAATGATGTCTTTAACTATCTGTAATATCTGAAGCTGCAGCCACACAGGTTTAACGCTGCTCGAAGGAAAGAGGTGTCGGGATCGATCCAAATATCCATAGTACCGATATCAAATATGCATCAGTACTGGACTGGATTGATACTTTGTTTCTATCGTCTAACTTCAGTATGTAGCTCAAAGAGCTTTATGCTTAATAAACTATTTTCTTGGAAGAGAACGGAAGATAAACCGAAATGCTTTAGAGGCGGGCACAATTACACTCCTGATGTCCAAAAAAGTTTTAAAATTGTTTCAAAATAGAAGCTGAAAGAGTGTTTTTTTTCTTTTGTTAGCTAAGTATTGTGGAAAGTACAAATCACAGTGGTTTACTCATCATTAAAACCTGTTCAAAATTTGAAAATTGATGCTAATTCATCTCATAAATCATTCAACACCCTGTATTTAATTGGTATCGGATCGATACCAAGGTTTGCAGTATGTGCAGCAGTACCAAGGACCATCACCAAAACAGACAGCATTCACATTGTTGTATTTTTATAGCTTTTAATAAGAGAATGTGGCAAAAGTTGCCTTCAGAGTTTTCTGAAAGGCGTCCTAGCAGGTGGGTAACATAGCAAAAAGGGCTTAATTTAACCTAAACTATCATTTTGCCTAAATTAAACCAAACTGCAAGCGAAAACTGAAAATAAATAAATGAATAACCCAGCTAAGTCTGCACTGGTAACTCACATGGGAGATGAGCCCCAGTCTCCTGGATGAATCACACACACTAATCAACCTACAACCATCCCCATAATTTACAGTCAACAGCAACCGTGATCCTAGAGCAACATTTATTATGACGTTGCAGGAACAAGTCAACATGGTGACATCGTGTCTAAACTTGTAAGGCTTCCACATGAAGCTGGAACTAAGCTCCTCAACCAAAGGCTTTCCATAATGCAGCACGTTAATATGTTTTATTAAGATACACCTTCCCTGGTAAACTGCCCACCTTTCAGACTCCAAGGCCAACCATTTGAGGTTTGAGGAACCCCAAGCTTGGGCAACCATCATGACATCATCCCCAGCTCTTAAGCAGCAATTAATTTGTCCTTGACTACACATGCAGCTATCTGCTTTATTCATCAATAATCCCTTCGGTAATTTTTAAACGCTAAGGAAAGATTTTCTGCAGAACTACAAAAAGCATCATTCAGCTTTTTTTTCACAGCCAGCTAACAAACAAACTGGGATTTATGAGTACAAGTGTCTCCGCCTCCATCTTTCCTTTAAATGTCAGCAACACAAAAGCACACACAGAGAGTGCTTAACTATGTTTGGTTTGTTTGGTTTTTTTTGGTTGCTTTTTTAAATCGCTTATAAAATAGTGAATGTAATGATGACTTGGCACCCCAATTAAATCGCCATTTTCTGCTCATTTAGCTGTCTGACAGCAGAAACTTAACAATGTGTACACGAGAACGACTGCTGCAAATTACGAGTTCAGCTGTGTTAAAAACCTGGAGAAGAGAAGAGAAGAGTGATTCATTTTCTTTTTAAATCTCATAATGCTATTACTCCACCCCACCTTTCATTCTGTTATAGCAGTGAAGCTCTTTGGGTTGAAAGAGAAACAAATTGAATTTACAGGCACAAAAACACGAAGGCTGTAGTGGAGGTGGAGAGGATATCGAAATATGGACTCCAACAATGCAGCTTCTGTTAAACACATCAGACACCACAACAAGAAAAAAAGAAAGAAAGAAAGAAACTGGATGGCTCTGAAGCAGCTGTGACACAAAATGAACATCTGCCTGTTAAAAACGAGCCCTTTCTTTGGGCTCTGTAGTTCGGTTTGAGCTTAAGCAATTTGCCAGGCTGCTGTTTCAGCCACAGGGGGTGCCTCTGCTACACTCTCCTGCTTTGAATGGTAATTTATTTTGAGCGTGCTCGCCACTAGCGCAGCGCCCGAACTGAGGGCAGCCCTCAACGAGTCATGCTTAATAAGGGGCGCCGCGCTCAAGCTTCGACAGCAAGATCAGAAAATCAACCTGAATTACAGCAATGTGATTTACATTAAGTAGGTAATTCCTACAGCCCGGCTCGAGCACGGGCCGCACGCTCGCACATAGGTGCCCGCGACACGCTGGTGTGCGTGTGATCGTCTAATCTGCATGGACTGTAATCTGATTAGAGTAAATAAGATCTCGGGGAACTGAGCTTCAGTTAGTGCTTGTTTGTAAGGGGTGTGTCTGAGGAATTTTCTTAATCAGTCGAGCCACACGGCATGTTTATGTGGTGTGACTTTGGGTGTGTGTGTGTGTGTGTGTGTGTGTGCATGGCCTCCACGCATGTGTGTCTGGTGAATAGAGGAGGGACTGTGGGGGTCTTCGGGGTCAGCAGATTGAAACCCGACAGCTGTTGAGTCTGAAAGAACCAGGGCATGAGTGTGTAACCTCACACACACACATAGATATATATATATACACTTACAGCCAGAGCCAGAGCCCGAGTAGAGATCCTCGTCGTCGTAAAATTCATCTCTCGCCGACCCTTCGTCATCGATAGGCAGCGACCACTTCTGTCCCTGTTAGACAGAGAGATTACAGATGACTGAGAAGTTTGTCATTTCATTTGAAAGAGAAACCACTTTTGCAGATTACACACACACACACACACACACACACACACACACACACACACACACACACACACACACACACACACACGCACACACACACACACACACACAGAGTTGTCTGGTGCAGCTGCATTATGTTGGACAGGGGAACATCTGTCTGTCTGTGGCTCTATGGAGGAGCATAGTTAATGAGTTGATCTAAAGCTGGGATTTTGCCAGTGGAACATCAAAGCTTTTAAGGAGAGAAGAAGGGGGTGGGCGGGTGGTGGTGGTGGGGGTTTCCATTTTGTCTCTGCGTATGTGTCATTTGCAAGTGATGCTCGGCCCGTAAAGCAGCAAAGCAAAGGAAAGCAATTAACTTCTGAACTTCATTCCATTACGGATTAATAGGGTAATATTTTTCAATATGAAGTGTTCGGTATTTAAAATGATAGGAAGTACTCATTTTTACACTCACAAAGCAAACATGATATCTTTAAATTGCTTGTTTTGTCTGAGCGGCAGTCCAAATACGACGGTTTGAAAATTACTGAGAACGGAGGCCAGCAGCAGCAGGCACATTTCAAGCAACCAGAGCAGGAAAATGACACCAGTGCTTCCTGCCTGCTGTGACACAGAGCTGGCAGAAGCATCTGACCGATTAAAAATCACGAAAGTTTCTAAAGTTTATTCCTACAGACTCGTGAATGTCTGCACCAAATTTTAATGGAAATCAATCAGACACTATTGAGATACGTCAGCAGTCTAAAACCCAAAAATCTATTCAGTCTACAAAAATGTAAAACGGGAGACAACGTTTAGTTTGATGAATGGCCTGAGAGGATCACAACTGTCCGCAGATCACTTATCGCCATCTCAAAATAATTATGTGGCTCGGAGGTGAAAAATATCACCCCCCCCCCACACACACACACACCCTGTCTGAAATGTGCTCATAACTGTCTTGCAGATCATTTCACAGCATCCTCCCTTCTCATCACTCCAGCTTAATCCAAGCCTCCTCCACGTCAGCCCGCGAGGAGGAAGCACAAGCACGCCGACCCCCACTGGGGTCAGGTAGGGGAGATTAGTGAGGGATCATTCAGAGGTTGAATCTCTGAAGTGAACGACCTCAGCCTCCGTTCACTTTGAGGCTGATCCCTCCTCCTCTTCTCTCTCTTCCTTCATCCCTTTCTCTCGACCTGAATCCCACATCCGTGCGATGTTTAAACGCACACTTTAGCACTCAAAGATTTTTCCCATCACACAGGGTCAACTAATGCTGCTATCGAGTGCATGCACTTAAGAGATGCCGCACGCACTGCAGTGCAAAGATAGATTCAACCTACAGAGGTGTTTATGCACAGTCAGGAACGTCCAGTCAAATATTTACAGACCGCCTTTCTATACTGACTTTTATTCACATGCTAAATATTTTACCTGTTTTTTTCAATGATTAAATAGTTGGATCGTTCACATCGAAGCCGAGTCCCTTTCATTTTGACAAAAACTGTTTTTATGCTAAATATCTTAAAGCGTTTACTTAAAACCATCTTCCAACGATTTAAACACGTACTGCATTGTGTGTGTTTGTTAAAAGATGTAATTTTCTGTAACGGAGATTCTGCTACTTGGGGGCAGCTGAACAAGAGGCCAATGCAACCGAGATTTTATCTGCTTCTCAAGTCGATGTGTTCACACTGCTGGCAAACATTTGCTTATTTGCATATCAAGCAGGCGTAAAGGACCATTAGCATGAGGAGTTGTGCTTCTGGCCATGATGAAGTCCAATAAAGACTCCGTTTACAGCTTTGTAAATTGAATTATTTGGATCTTTAACTGCCAAATGCTCCAATCAGTCACTACCACGGTTTTACAGCATTTTGGATTTTTAGCAGAGCCTGAACAATATACCATTTAAGAACCGATAGTGATATTAGGTGATTTTAAAATCTAATATTTTACTATATCGGCTGATATTTTTTTTCCTGTCAGACACATGAAACATAAACAGATCCTCCCAACATTTGCTATGTGCTGATCGGCAAATAGCTAATATCGGCTGATGATATCAGCCCGCCAATATATTAGTCGGGCTCTAATTTTTAAGATTCATCTGAGTTTTGTTTCTGTTTTTTGCTGAAAACAGCTGCAGTGCTGTGTGAAAATGAAACTGATGAGAGCAGCTATGTGAGTGAATTAAAACAGCAAAATTGTTGGCCATAAACGCGAAATGACATCCTGTTCTCGCTCCCAGCTGGTGGCAGCAGAGCCTGGTTCTGCCAGAGGTTTCTTCCTGTTAAAAGGGAGTTTTTCCTTTCCACTGTCACCAAGTACTAGCTCATAGTTGGCCATATGAATGTTGTGGTTTTTGCCCCATCATTGTAGCATCTTTAACTTACAACATAAAGCCCCTTGAGGTGACTGCTGTTATGATTTGGTGATTTGCTCGTGATAAACATTTCTCAAGTGATCCTTCGACAATAATTTTCAACTTGCAGAGAAGAGTTCAACATCTGAAGATTCCCTTCTGGGATGGGTTTCATATCGTCAAAAAGGGTATTTAACCCCCCCCCCCCCCCCCCGAGTTTTTTTGTGCATAAACCAAACGGTGACCAAAGACTGAAGTCCAAAATGAAAGTTAAGTATCTCGGGAAATAAGGCAAATAAGGAAGCAGCCTATCCCTTGTGTTAAAATATGATGAAAAGCTTTCTAGGGGATCAATATTGGACGAGTTGGGAGTGAGAAAGTGTTGAATGAATGTAAAAATGGCAATATTTACACTACAACCTTTACACTAGTTTATTATTATAGCACACAAACACAAATCAGGCCCAATTTTGAGGTCTGGCATCTTTCCCAAAGGCCTGGATGCGCTGAGGGTCAACCCACCAAATTTCAGATAAGTGGATGATCTGCTCTCAGCGCAAAAACGGAGCAGACCAGAAACGCTGATGTATACTGATGTTATACTGTAGAGTCAATCAGTGCATTGCTGGCATAAAAAAAGATCATAAATGTGCTTAAGAGGATGTTTTCTTAAATACTTCAGAACTGTTGCTACGCTTATTGGAGTAACGGAGCGCAAAGCTTTTTAACGCTTCCTCCAACGTGTATACGTCGTGTATATTTTGAGCCCAGACCGAGCTCAGTAGCAAACAGTAAGTAGTGCAATAATCCAATGACTAAAAAGGGTTTAGTTTTTGCTCCAGGTATTGGAAAACAGTCAGTCTTCTGCTGAAAATCTGACCAAAGCAATCTTAAGCCCATCCCCAGGGCCTGCAGAGCTGTTTTTCTTTCCCTTTTTTTTGCCAGCCAGTGTGATGCTAATTGTGCACACACAGAGGAGCACAGGCTCCTCCCCGGCTCCAGACAGAGGAAACCTGATGCCTTTAAAAGCCAATAAAAGCATAATGGAATCTAGAGACCCGAGTATCTCAGTCCATCACATCACAGCATGAGGTGGAGCTGAAACGCTATATGTACCTCCTGAAAATAAAATTGACTTAAAGCTGTTTGGAGGCCGGACACAGTGAGGAGATTGGTCTGAGAAGTGTGTGTGTGTGTGTGTGTGTGTGTGTGTGTGTGTGTGTGTGTGTGTGTGTGTGTGTGTGTGTGTGTGTGTGTGTGTGTGAAGGCCTGGAGATGTCAAACCCGGACAGTACTGAAAATACCAAAAAAAGACACACCAGTGTGAGCAGGGTGCAAATGTGTCTTTCTCGTATCTGTGTGTGTGCTATATTCCAAGGATCACTTTTACAATGAAGGCCGTTGCTATGGGCAACCTTTGCCTTTCACAGAAATTCCCATCTCCCAGTGAGAAGCTACCAGACACACACACACACCCTCACACGCACGTATGAGAGCTCTAACTACATAAGCAAAGGTGTTATGTAACATCAAAAAACAACTTTATAAAAAAGAAGCCCCACCATCAGTCTCCTCCTCAGGCTCTCCCCCTCTATCGGTTCCCCCCTTTCTGCCTCCCTTCACCTCCCCCTGAATCCACAAACTCCGTGCCAGTGTCTCCCTGTCCTCGCCCCACTTTCCTTTCATCTTAAACTCCATTCCTTATCTCGAGGCTAGCCCCCTAAATTCAGCATGACTGCCAAATAACAAACACACACAGATACTTAAATAAACACACCCCGCCCCTGAGGGCGGCACCAGAGCCCACCCCAGGGGCCCCATTTACAGGTCCACACATACACACACACACACACACACACACGCGCAATCAACAACCTCCGGGACTCCAGGAGTACAGCTGTGGAGCCCCTGTTTGTTTAGTTGTGCATCATCTACATTTATCCCAACATTTAGGAGCAATATAAAATCCACCTCGGTGCCTCGACATGCTTAAATTGTGAGTCAATATGTGCGAATTCACAGCGTGGCGGGCAGCCGTGCGTCACTGCATGTAATTACACTGAGTGTGCGTCTGGACCAGTGTAATCACAGGTTTTGTCTGTGGTGTGGTGCGCACGTACATGCAGACATAAATGCTCCTCGGACCTTTAGTGTGGGTGTGTGTTTTTTACAGGTTTTTCTTTTGGAAGAGGGGGGCAGCTCTGCATTTCGCCTGTGTTTCGGGGGAGCTATAAACAGCTGTACTTTCAGCCTGCACCACATAGCTAACCAACCACAGCGAGACGCAACGAGCTCCCCATCCACCGCACGCATAACCTAAGGCCAAAATCATCTGTGTGCCCTTAATTTCCCTCCACCGCTGCATTTTGTTCCCAGTCGTTATAAAAGGAAACTGTAAGATGACAGCTATATATTCAGCTGGATCTGCGAGGTGAATGCAATCCTGGTTTTTGGCAATGCATGAAGCAATGCCATTATGAGGCATGCGGTGCCAGCTGGAGTCATTTTTAAAACAATCTCGTCAGGAATATATAATTTTATACATACATATATATATATGTATGTATGCACTCGTGTAAAAAAGAACAGGAGAAAAAATGACATTAAGGGGCTGTAAAATCATGTTTTCACAAGGCCAACCCTACTGCGTCCTTTGAGGGGTGTTGCAACATTTGCAGTTAGTCAGGCAGAAACATGATCTGAAGCCGGCATCAGGTTTAGCACCATAAATGTGATCCTATAGCTTGTCTATGCATGTGTGCACAGCTACAGAGTCTGGATTTTATGCCTAAGCCAACAATACTGTGGTTTCACAAATATTAATACAGAAAATCCACAGGAGCTAATCTGCTCCACTTTTTTTAATTTAGGTATGGAGTAAAGTATTAAAGCAGCAGCCAGTAGGTACCAGAATTAGATCAGGAGAAAAAGACCAGGTGTGTGTGTGTGTGCATTTTCACTGTAGGAACAATGGGTCTATAGCTCTCAGCTAATTCTAAGCTTCAGGAAGTCAGATAACAATGGGAGGCAGAGGTGGTCCTACACATAAATCAATTAACACACACAAACATCCAGTAGATTTTCTGCCAGATGTGCACGACCCAAAGATGATTTTGTGGTTCTTGTTTTTTTTTCCCCCGAGTGGTCGAGATCAGTTCAGCTCGGAGATCCCCTTCAGGCTAGCTCTGCAGATAGAAAGCTTCATTGTGATTGACTTCAAATGCATTCCTCAGTAACCCGAGAGGCTGCTGCTGCTGCACAATGCCTCGCACAAACACGCACGCATCCACACGAGCATTTTAGTCTACTGATACAACACACACAGCCCTGCTCTGCTTTGGAGAAATAATCGTTAATTGTGCCTTTTAATATGTGAGATTTTATCGGACCGAATGTTCCCAACTGCCGCAGCATCTCTGAGCTCTCAAACTGTGAAAAATAATTTGAATACTCCCTCTGCTTTCTGGCACCAACTCAGTACCACAGACTCGATCTGTCCCTCTATTTACTGCATCCATGGTGCGGAAGAAGAAGAGGGCTGAAATACAATGGATGCTACAGGCTGGTCAGATTTGGTCCTCCCCCCTCCACACACTGTTCATTTAGGATTAAGCGAACCTTCCAAAGGGAACTCATCCATCGAAATTTTGTTCAGGATTCAAATACTGTGCTAATGTGACAGACAGCACAGGAAGCTTTAGATGGTAGCCTTGGCTTGACCTTTGCTAAAGTTTGAGTCACTGAACTGAAACTCTCATCTGCATTTGTTTGTCTGCATTTCAGCTGAAATATCTGACTAATAATGTGTGCAGTGTTGAGGAAGTGTGCACCACAGTTTGTGCTTTAGTTTCATTGAGTGAAACTACAGTTTCTTAATAGTTTGCTACTTAGTATTTGAAGGTATCCATGTATGTTCATTACATTCATAGAGTTTAGGGATACATCTGGCTTCCTAGCATTAGCTGATAGCTGATGACACAAATGACTTTCCGCCGTCATGCCCAAATACAGTCACTTGTGGCTAAGAAAAAAGAAGAGAAGCAAAAACACTAATGTTAATGTTAGTAAAGGTTTTTCCCCATAAATGTCAATAGATTCTGTTTTTCTACCCCTCCCAATTCAAAACCATAATCTTAGCTACAGTGTAGGACAAACATGTTTTAGTTAGCCAAAATAGATCAAAACATTCAATTTAGACTGTAACCCAAAACGTAAGCGGTCAGCCGATGTGTTTCTATGACTGTTTGGATTGGCTCTATATCTGCCCTATCTGAGTTTTTCCCTATTTGGGGGAAAGTGCAGTAAGAAAAGTTATTTACTCTGAAAGAGGTTGTAAAAAGAGTCAGGTGAGTAAGTCAGCCTCTGTTAGCTGTTGCTAGCCTCTGTTAGCTTCTGTTAGCCTCTTTTAGCTCGTGTTTACCTCTGTTAACTACTGTTAGCCTTTGTTAGCTACTGTTCAGCGGCATTACACTTCAGTTCAGGAGATGAGTTTGAAGGTGAGGAGGAAGCGTAAGTTATTTTATTAAGATTATATAAAAAAAACACCCAGCACGCCTCTGCGGGCGGTTTATCCTTCAAGCTCGGGTCCTCTACCAGAGGCCTGGGAGCTTGAGGGTCCTGCGCAGTATCTTAGCTGTTCCCAGGACTGCGCTCTTCTGGACAGAGATCTCCGATGTTATTCCCGGGATCTGCTGGAGCCACTCGCCTAGCTTGGGAGTCACCGCACCTAGTGCTCCGATTACCACGGGGACCACCATTACCTTCACCCTCCACATCCTCTCGAGCTCTTCTCTGAGCCCTTGGTATTTCTCCAGCTTCTCGTGTTCCTTCTTCCTGATATTGCTGTCATTCGGAACCGCTACATCGATCACTACGGCCGTCTTCTTCTGTTTGTCTACCACCACTATGTCCGGTTGGTTAGCCACCACCATTTTGTCCGTCTGTATCTGGAAGTCCCACAGGATCTTAGCTCGGTCATTCTCCACCACCCTTGGGGGCATCTCCCACTTTGACCTCGGGACTTCCAGGTTATACTCGGCACAGATGTTCCTGTACACTATGCCGACCACTTGGTTATGGCGTTCCATGTATGCCTTGCACCCTGCTGTTATGTGCTGGATTGTCTCTGGGGCATCTTTACACAGCCTGCACCTGGGGTCTTGCCTGGTGTGATAGACCCCAGCCTCTATGGATCTTGTACTCAGAGCTTGTTCTTGTGCTGCCATGATTAGTGCCTCTGTGCTGTCTTTCAGTCCAGCTTTGTCCAGCCACTGGTAGGATTTCTGGATATCAGCCACCTCCTCTATCTGCCGGTGGTACATACCGTGCAGGGGCCTGTCCTTCCATGATGGTTCCTCGTCTCCCTCCTCTTTCTTGGGTTTCTGCTGCCTGAGGTATTCACTGAGCACTCGGTCAGTTGGGGCCATCTTCCCAATGTATTCTTGGATGTTTGTTGTCTCATCCTGGACTGTGGTGCTGACACTCACCAGTCCCCGGCCCCCTTCCTTCCGCTTAGCGTACAGCCTCAGGGTGCTGGACTTGGGGTGAAACCCTCCATGCATGGTAAGGAGCTTTCTTGTCTTTATGTCAGTGGCTTCTATCTCCTCCTTTGGCCAGCCTATTACCCCAGCAGGGTACCTGATCACGGGCAGGGCGTACGTGTTGATGGCCCGGATCTTGTTCTTACCATTCAGCTGACTCCTCAGGACTTGCCTGACCCTCTGCAGGTACTTGGTGGTTGCAGCCTTTCTAGCGGCCTCTTCATGGTTCCCATTTGCCTGCGGGATCCCCAGGTACTTGTAACTGTCCTCTATGTCTGCAATGTTGCCTTCTGGTAGTTCAATCCCCTCAGTTCTGACTACCTTCCCTCTCTTTGTTACCATCCGACTACACTTCTCCAGTCCGAACGACATTCCAATGTCATTGCTGTATAGCCTGGTAGTGTGGATCAGTGAATCGATGTCTCGTTCACTCTTGGCATAGAGCTTGATGTCATCCATGTACAGGAGGTGGCTGACAACTGCTCCGTTCCGTAGTCGGTATCCGTAGCCAGTCTTGTTAATGATCTCACTGAGGGGGTTCAGGCCTATGCAGAACAGCAGTGGGGACAGAGCATCTCCTTGGTAGATCCCGCACTTGATGGTGACTTGTGCTATGGGCTTGGAGTTGGCCTCTAGTGTTGTACGCCACATCCCCATTGAGTTCCTGATGAAGGCTCTTAGGGTCCCATTGATCTTGTACAATTCTAGGCATTCCAGTATCCAGCTGTGGGGCATTGAGTCATAGGCCTTCTTGTAATCAATCCAGGCAGTGCACAGGTTGGTCAGTCTGGTCTTGCAGTCTCGGCTGATTGTTCTGTCTACCAGTAGCTGGTGTTTTGCACCTCTGGTATTCTTGCCAATTCCTTTCTGTGTCCCACTCATGTATTGACCCATGTGCCTGTTCATCTTGTGCCTTTATTAATTGGATAGTGTAGAAGGTGGGGAAGTGAGGAGAGACACGCATGAAATGTTTCTGGTCAGATTAGAATCCACAGCCCTGCAACAGCCTTTCAGCATACGGGTCACCTGATGAACCAAGCGTGCGGCAGAGGCACCCCGAGACCTGACTTCTGAGGTAAAAGGATCGCATTACATGGGCTTGACTAACACATCCCAGTTGTAGCAGAAAATCCTGTGTTGGATGATTATGTATGTGCCACTCTGTAATTAAACATTTGCTTCTAACTCTGCCCACATATCAGGATTCACTGGCAAATATGTCAGCTTACTGAAGCAAAACATGCTCTAACTTCTATTCCTCTGTGACCCTGATACTTGTTAGTGATCAGTAAACAAACTGCCAGGAAGTTCAAATTTTTTTAAAGCTTTTCTGATGCATTAGTGTTGCAACTCATCATATTTACACAGTCGGGGCGCAGTCTGAAATCACGGTGCCATCATGTAATCATATGTTGAGTACACTGCCAAATCGTTTATGCTGATGAGATCTCTCTAACACTAGGTGGTCTAAATAAACATTCGGCTCTGTATCCCACAGCTACGCCGCTGCCTCCACCTCCTTAGTCTGCCTCCTGTGTTAGCAATTAGCTGTATGTGAACTGTGGATGTTTGTGTTCACACTGCTGACTCATGACTGTGTAGCAACACACAGTTCAAATCACATCATTAAATTCGCTGATGACACGACCGTGGTGGGTCTCATTAGCAAGAACGACGAGTCAGCGTACAGAGAGGAAGTGCAGAGACTAACGGACTGGTGTAAGGACAACAACCTGTCTCTGAATGTTGACAAGACAAAAGAGATGGTTGTTGACTTTAGGAGGACACGAGGCGACCACTCACCGCTGAGCATCAACGGCTCCTCTGTGGAGATCGTTGACAGCACCAAATTCCTGGGTGTACACCTGGAGAAGGACCTCGGCTGGTCCCTCAACACCAGCTCCCTGCACAAGAAAGCCCAACAGCGTCTCTTCTTTCTGAGAAGACTGAGAAAGGCCCGGCTTCCACCACCGATCCTGACCACCTTCTATAGAGGAACTATTGAGAGCATCCTGAGCGGCTGCATCACTGTCTGGTTTGGGAGCTGTGCCATATCAGACCGCAAGACCCTACAGCGGATAGTGGGAACAGCAGAGAAGATCATCGGGGTCTCTCTACCCTCTATTGAGGACATCTACACCACACGCTGCATTCGCAAAGCCACCAGCATTGTGGCTGATCGGACACACCCCTCTCACACACTCTTTACACTCCTGCCATCTGGAAAAAGGTACCGAAGCATTCGGGCACGCACATCCAGACTGTGCAACAGCTTTTTTCCACAAGCCATCCGTCTCCTCAGCAAAAAGGGACTGACTGATAAACACGCACACACACACATACACTAACATTATCACTCAGCTTAACTCAAATACCTCAAAACATTGAGACTGGACTGACTAACCAACACAAAGCGCAAACACACTGACCTACACCACCAAACCATCGCACACACCAACCTGTAAATGCTCTTTTGCACAATATTATTACTAGATATATTATATTTTTTTTTTTTTTTTTGCACTAACTTGTCTTGTAGCACCTTGGTTCCTGGAGGAACGTTGTTTCGCCTCACTGTGTATTTTTAAACTGTATATGGTTGAAGTGACAATAAAGTTGAACTTGGACTTGGACTTGGACTAATGGCGTGCATTTCAGGCTCCACTTATAGTCCAGGTTGCTCATATTCGCACCAGAGAAGCGCGACGTTGCAAAACTGAAAGGGTGTTATTGTTGCGCTCGCTGAATGCTTTTACCTCTATGTGGGTGTCCTAACTGAACCAAAGTGCCACATGACCAACAATAATCATCTGGCAGACATTTGAGGCGCAGATCAGCCCTAAAATCAAGTGTAAAGTGATTTCAGTGAGCCGTATTTCAACTCTCCCTGCAGTTTAATAGATAGATAGATGCAGAGCTTCGTGAAGCAGGTGCTGATTCACAGCCATGTCTGCGTCTGCTCCTCTGCAGAAGCCCGTCGGTTGGAGCTGGAGAGTCAGAGCCAAGCTGTTCGCCGGCAGAAGACTAGCATCACTCTGCCTGGAAGCGGTCAGACTGCTTGGCACATGCCCTCCGGCTACATGCGTCCTTACAGGAAAAACTGCAGCCTGTTTACCGTTTGTATGATTCCACACCCATCTTTCCTTTCCGGAGTGGATCCCCGACCCTGTCAATAGTGACCTCTAATCTCTCCTCCAGCTCTTGCTTTTCTGCCTCGTCTCATTCTCCACCCTTCTCTTCCTCTTCTTCCAGCTGGGCAGGCAGCCAACCTGGACTCTAACACACTTACAGTCAGATGTAAGAGAGATAGAGGGCAGTCTGTGCGTGTGTGAGTGTGAGTAGGTTACCAGGTGATGGCCTGGTTAAGACACCTGCCACCTTCAGCAGAGATTAGCACAGACGCCTCTGCACAGTCATGCTGCTCACACATTCTGTGACACCTCATAACACACACGCATGCATGCACACACACACAGACAGACTCACACAGACAGGCAGACGGTCGAATGTCGAGACAGTATCTTGTAGCACTGACGTCAGGTGCGCTCACACGGTCCAACACCTGCACGCCACGGCCAAGAGGGTCAAAGAAATCCTGTCTCAGTCCAGGATGCTGATATAAAAAAGGTTAAATATACTTCCTGATTCACAGATACACAATGAGACAATGGGGCCCCTGGGCACAGGCACAGACACGATAAAGTGACCTCTTTCTCACAAGAGTACCCCTGCATGTCATTAGCAGTTGTTCTGTATATTTCTCTGTAGTATCCTGGAGGTTTTTAACTCTGAGGTTTTATTTACAGAGTCCCCGTAGGGCAAACAACGCCATAATGGGTAATGGCATTGTTTGCTTTCTACTTGTGCTCTAGAGAGTCCGCATCGCTCTGACATCACAAGTTAAACTGAGCTGATCGCGCTGGACTCCGAGCTTGTAAATATTAAACAACAGTTACGCAGCAAACACAGCTGAAAGTCTGACGTCATCTCTCGCCATACGACAATTGAGGTCACACACGAATCTAGATCATCATATTGCAATTATTTATTTATTCATTTTTACCTTCTTTGGAATAAACAGTTGTTATTTGATTCCATTATTGCTTTAATTGATAAAGTGATAGCAGGAAATTAAACAGAAACAGAATTTTTCTCTTGCTAGAAAGTCGAACGAGGACCTCCAGGCGACATTTAAGAAGTACCTCATATTGCCGTTTTTCATCCGTGGAGAAAAATACAGCCAGCTGACGTTTATTCAGCGTGGGTACTTTTACTGAAAAGCACAAAAGAGAGAAGACTGCAGAGCGGATTGAGTCTATATCTGGGTTGTCTGGTATGAGGTATGACAATGAAAGCAACCTAAATACAACTAGAGTCTATCGCATTTTGTTTAAAGGAGGCATTATCCTTGTGCAATACAACAGCCCATGTTTGTACGGCTTATTAGTACTGAGTGGCTCTATCACAATTGTTGCACACGTACTTCTTCATTTCCGTAAATAAAGCTTAAAATAACACTAAAGTGACACTTCCTGCCACCAAAGAAACTTTGAGAGCGCCGCTTCTGTTTTCAAACCTTTCTGTCAGCAGATATGCATCAACGTTTCATCCCAATGTAGCAACAGAATATCTCAAAAAATGTAATTTAAAGTGCATTTTTATTCATTACTTTTATGTTATTGTCAGCCAGCACGCACAGAGGGTGAGCGCCAATTATGGCAACTTCATGCCACGCTGTCATATTGTAATTACAGGTTTTCTACTTGTAAATAAATTTATGTCAGTGCACAAGTCATCCCCGATTTAGTAAACAAAGTGTAACTGACGGAAACAAGTGAATAAAACTATAATGAAACAATCGGATCAGTCTGGGTACCAATAGATGCTCCATACAAATGGGCAGTGCTACTTTTGACTGAGCTTTTGGCCCCATGACCATTGAATGCATCAATTTTGGGGTATTTACCTACAAATACTTTCTAGGTACATTAGAAAAATTGGGTTACAAGTCAGGCTTACAATGTAAGTAAATGTAAGTAATCTGTAAAGAAATGTTTAAGTAATATTAGGTAGTGCATGTATTTTATAGGACAAAAATAAATAATGCAAAATTTCTTTGTAATTCTACAGAAAAACAAACATTTCCCCATCTGCTGTTGTAAGTATGCTGTGCAGTTTGTGGCCTATTATGGAGCGGTCACATAGGCCTGCAGATTTTGATGGTATTATTGTTTGTTGTAAGCTGGTAAGGGAGAACAGTCCACATCACATTTATGTTGGTAAAATAAAAGGACAGTTGAATAATAGAATATTCACCATGCATATCAACACAATGAATATTTAATACAAATATAAAAAAAATAGACTTAAAGATTAATCCACTCCATAACAGTGGAGTGCAGCGAATTTATGATGTAAGATGGGAAATATTGTTATGAGGAAGTTGCACACAACTTAAAATTTCACAGATTTACTTATAGTATAATTATTTCTTTGTTTCCTGTGAAAATCTGACTGTTACCTCCTTATTCTAGCAAGGGTCTACCTTTAAGTATTTGTGGGGGTAAATATAATTACATTGTAATTTCAAACGAAATACCTTGAAATTCCACATTACAGGGGATTACACCTTAGTCGTAGGCGTGTTATAGTGGGGTTTTTTTTTAATATGTAGAGCATTGTTGTGGCTGTGATTGTTACTGACATGGTATCAGGATGTGATACCTGATCGTCTAAACCTGGGTAGGGGAACTGCAGGTTTTAGATATGTCCTTGATCCAACACAGCTGATTTAAGGTAAATTACATTACCTGTAATTTGGCTAAATTACAGGTAATGAACTAATCGTTTGATTCAGGTATGCTGACCCAGGCTGAGATCTAAAACCTGCAGGACACTGGCCCTTGAGGCCTGGAGTTCCCCACACCATTCAGCAGATATTAGGATGATTTCTTAACTATGGTGCTAATACAAAATGTATTTACTGCTATTGCTTTAGTTTCTCCTTCAAAATAATCACCCGTTCTCATCCCCGGGGCCTTTTTTGTACTGTAAGCCAAGAGAGAGAGAGAAAAAAAGTAGATGATGCTTTTAAATTTAAAGTCAAATTATTATTTGGCATCAAGAGATTCTTTACAGTTACGGCTGAAGCGGGGGGGGGCACACGCAGGCAACACTTTTTTGTTTCAAAGAGGAAACCCGCTGAGCAATTTTACTCTTATGAGCCGTTTAAAGAGAGTCAGACGTAATGGGGATTATTACAGAAATGTGTTCTGTTAGTCGTTAGACTAAGTGAAGCTGTGAAACAAAAACGGGCTCTGACATTTATAGCTGTCAGCCTTATTTTGAATATGCGACTGTTATTTAAAGGGATCCTCTCGGTAACGATGCTGTAAGTAGCTCTGAGTGGGAAGGTGGAAACAGGAGCGCGTTTGCCAAACACATTTCTGATCTTTTTCCCGCGTGTTTGTCTCAGTTTTTCACACGCGGGTGCTCGCTGTGACCAATGAACGTGAACCATCGAGCAAAAACTATAAACACACTCACGTCTAACAGCCAGGAAATGAGTGAAAACCTTTTCCTCTCTCCGATATTTATATTCCTTTCCGCTGATCAGATTCTTGATAGCGCTGCCGTGGCAGGTCCATATCGCAGCCGCGCCTGCCGTATTCATTCCCCACACAAAACCTGTGGGAGGATGGCATTACACCGGCTCTAGTTTGTTATTCCAGCTTGCTTGGACCCTAAAGCTGTCTCAGCGCAGCACCAAAACCACAGCTGAAAAGCATCCAAGCACTAATATTATCTCCTTCTCCACCGAGTTGCAGGGACAAAGATGATTTACGTGAAGAAGAAAGTTGTGCGTTTGCTAAATACGGTATATGGTACAGTGAGCGGCTGGGGCAGAGAGCTGCAGGGACAGAACAGGTGTACTGTGGAGGGAAATCATGAGTCTGGATCACTGAATTTAAAAGCATTTCATGCACAGACTTTCAGCATTCAGCTTCTGCATCTATCACAGAGCAAAAGACCCCGAATCAATGTATGGAGATGCGCAGTATACCTCAGTTATCATTCATTTGCTTTCATTATTAACCAAACAATTAATCCTCATTAGGTGGAAGGCTGCCTGGGGGGCTCACGTTAAATGATAAAAAATATGTAACACAATCTGGTTTTCTGCATTAATCTCACAACTTCAGCGCTAACGTCGATCACAGCAAACCCCGTGGTGCTACGCTCGTCTTGTATTTACCTCTCATCTCTTTACAGTAGTTTCTATTGTTGAGGTGTGTCATCCCTGCACAGCGTTCAGATGGTCCGCCTACGCACCAGGGATTCACAGGAAACGATGCATGCAAGTAATCCCAATTTTATGGCACGATATCAGCTTCACTGTTTGCTGTTTACTCTTCCATATTATATTACTGCCGATGGAAAAACCACCATTAAAAAAAAAACACGTTCAATTTAGAAGACACTGGGTGGGTTTTGATGTGAAATAGTCAGAAGAAACAATTTATTTATAAGAGAGGGGCGCGCTAACCATAACCGTGGGAAAACTGCTCCATTCAGTTCCTATTATAACAGCTTGTGTTTGTTTGGCTGCACTGTAAGCTGATACACCAGTTGCTCTTCTGTTGTGTTTTTGATAAAGTAGCTCTTCGGCTCTTTTTCTTTTGCTATGACATTAAACAGACATGCTACCAACCATCAATATTAACCAGACAAAGACTGAAATCTTAGAGAATCTTTATGTTTGCGATCAGCTGATCGAGGCTAAAAGAGCAGCGGCCCTCGGAGACGGAGTGTGTGTTTAACCTTTAAAGCGTCCGACAACGCAAACAGCTGACACCGAAGCTCGCCGCAGACTGGGGTCAAAGTCACGTGACTGTGATAGTGACACATCCGCTGGGCTGAAACCTTGTAATGGACGGGGGCTGTGAGGCTGTCTCGCACTCACACACGAATCCTAACGCACAGATCCGCCGGGGTAAGCGGTGTGATGGGAGGAGGGGTGACACACTGTGGGATGGAGATGTATATCTGTACGTAGGACCCAGCTGTTACACTAATCTGACAATCCAACAGGATTAAAGACCATCTAAAGGCTGGCACACGCTCTGTGTGGAAATCTCCTCCATTATATATGACCTTATGAAACATGCATCTCTGAGTGTGTGTGTGTGTGTGTGTGTGTGTGTGTGTGTGTGTGTGTGTGTGTGTGTGTGTGTGTGTGTGTGTGTGTGTGTGTGTCACTGTCCTGCTGCCAGAAATGCCTTGAGACTCTGACACAACTGCTGCTCCCACACTCCACAATACACCACAGTGTACTTGTTGTTGTGTTTACGTGGGGTGTGTATTAGAAGTTTTGGGAGCCGGCGAGTGTGTGTTTGTTGGTGAGTGTATCGAGTGTATTGATGCTAGGTTGGAGAAGTGTTGTGAGTGAATGCTGCTGGATGGCTGCTGGGTCAATGGCGGCGTTTTTTTGTGGGCGCTTTATGCGAAGTGCTGGTGGAGAGAGGCAGAAGAGAAGGAGGAAGGCTGAATGCAGATTTATAAGTGTGTGTGTCTGTGTGTGCGATTATAGCCCAGCTCAATGGGCCCATTTCTGCAGGGCCAGTGGGAGGGCGTGGCGCCTGTGGCTGAAACTTTTCTCGTGTTTCTAAGGAACTTTTCAAAAGGGCTCAGAAATGCGGCTGCGTGTGAGAGAGAGCGCCCCGCGGACCATGATGCCTTTGTGTAGCACAGGGTGAGAGGGGGCACTCGGAGTACACACAGAAACGGTAATCAATGGTCTCTTCTCAGCCCCGAATCGAAGCGCGCACACACAAACGTAAGCCGGCGACGATGATGAGAATCAGGTTTCTGCCAATATTCAGCGATGGGAATCACAAGGCAACATCTGTGTGTGTTCGTATAATTGCAGCTTGTGTAATCAGGCTAATGACTGTCACGCAACTGTACGAAGCCCAAAGGGGCGAACGACAAGGAGAAGCAGGAAAAATCGATACATAAAAGGCAGAGAGAAATGGAGATTATTTGCGAAGAGGAAAAAAAAAAGAACAGGACTGAGGAATGATGGGATGGATGGACCCTGAAGCAGGAGGGCGGAGAACAAAGACAGGAGTGTTTTTGTCTTTGATGCAGGGCAGAAAAATCCAATCAGCCCTGTGTAATTCAATCTGGAATGGAAAGCTGCACCTTCGCGAGTGTGTGAGCAGAGGGCATGATGAGTATTATTATCATGGCCATGCCTATCGTTTTCTCTGAAACACACACACAGGGGGAGGTAAACAAATCGCTGTTTGCAGGGAATGGCAAGCAGGTGACCTTGCTGCTCTCTCTTGGCTCCCCCCCATTGGTTGACCGACTTTGGCGAGCAGACAGCCGGTCCCGTCCCTCGCAGCCAGTGCCTGCAGGCCAAGTCCCTGTCAGCACAGCCGGACAGGCGATTGATTCTCCGTGTATCATAAGAGCTCTCGATATCGAATACTAATTACGCAGGTTGCGATATCTGGTGGCGGAGTGAACTCGAGATAAGGAAAGAGCGGCACGTGGTCTCTGCCTTAAAGGGGCCACACACACTGAAAGCTCGTGACCTAATCAGATAATTATCATGAGCTCCTGATTAGCTCTGACAAATCAGTGTCAGAAGACTTCAAGAAACGAGTAAACAGAGAAATTAAACATTTGGCTTGTCCTGATTTTTTTCAGTGAATGGATACTGTTGTCTCGGCAGATGTTTACATATACTTTCCTTCAGGTGATATATTGAATTTAGCAGATAATACATGGCAGCGGGTTAGCCCCGGGATGGACTGGTGACATGTCCAGAGAAGTACCGCACCCCACGCCCAGGCTCACCTCTGACGACAAGCTGGATAAGTGGTTAAATTAAAGAGTGGAGGATGGAAGTACAGTGTATAATCCAAAAACATTGTCTGTATAATCCCGTCAAGCTTTAAAGTCAATATTTGGTGCCATGTACGTCAGTGCTTCTTAGTACCAGGGCACACCTAAAGGGTCATAAAATGACACAGGTTCGCACTCCGAAGGACATCCTGTTTTCAAGGTTGTATAGTTTAATATGTTACAGTTTGATTATTTTATAGGCCTGAATCTATACTTTGTGTCTTTGAGGGTTTTCGGACGTTCCAACTGCAAAGAAAAAAACTTTGGGGCATGTTTTTCTGAGCATATTTAGACATTTTAGAGATTTTCTACACTCAGCTAAAAGCAGCAAGTCAGGAGTAGGAAACCGAAATCAGACTCTTATTGACAGTTACATTAACCAGTTGAAGCCAAGAGTAAAATCCATCAATACACATATGTCTTCCTCAAGTTACTTTTACTGGATCAGCTCTGCACTGTTCTGTTAAAATCAAATAATTTGTCTGTAACTTCGGTACATCTCTCAACTGCAAGATATCAGCTTTACAAGATATACAAGATATACTATATAATGTAAGTGTGGCAGAGCCTGCCTCCAGGCTTCATGCTACTTTCTGTCATCAGCTTTAAAAGTGAGTCAATCACCGTAGACTTACTTGATAAAACACCCATTTCTATAGCACAAATATACAAGCTTAGAGCCTGATCTAAAAACATTTTCATCTCTACAGCTAATTTCCCCTTTTATTCAATTTTATTTTATTTATAGCGCACCAAATCACAACAACAGTCGCCTCAAGGTGCTTTAAATTTAAATTTTAAGTTAAAGACTGTAAAACCCTGATAATAAGACAATCCCCTATTAGCAAGGACTTGGTGATAGTGGCAATGAAAAACTCCCTTTTTAACAAGAAGAAACCTCCAGCAGAGCCAGGCTCAGGTATATCCAGCCATCTGATATGACTTGGTTTTGGATGACATGAGATTTTTGTTTACATCAAGGCTTAAAGGTATGCTTTAAAGGGTCACTTTTGATTGTGTCTGTGGTTCCTATCTAGTCATTTTTAAGGTTGGACAACATAAGGCTACATAAGGGTACTTGTAATTTTTTTAAATATTTTAGTTCTGATAAATGGGTGCATTTATTTGTGTGATGCTCTCACACACAGTCAGTATGTTTACTTTGCCAGCTAAGCTAGCTAGCTTTAGCCAATTACTTAGCTGCCACAGTTTTGTTCAAATATCATTAATTGTGGCTCCAAAAAACATAAAATTAGTTCTGTCAGCATTAATCTCGTTAAAATGACGTTAACGCCATAACCGCATTAACACGACAATCGGATCACCTCATGCGTGGGGCTGCAGGGCATCAATGCGTTTGCACGGTTAGCTCGTTAGCGCCGCGCAACCCCATGCACGGGGTGATCCGCGCTAACTCGCTAACGGAGATTTGCCGCATTAATGCGGTTATGGCGTTAACATCATTTTAATAAGATTAACGCTGACAGCACTACATAAAATACAACATAAAAGTTTGCTTAACCAAAACGTGAAGTCAGACTGGCTGTGTCCTTCTTTTACATACAGTCTTTGGTCTCAACACAGAACACAAAGTTAAGCTTTAGAAAGAAACCAGCATTTGTGTTTCCCAAAAGCCCAAACTATTCCTTTAAACAGCCAAAACAGTAGGAAACCACTGCTGCACGGTACATCTAGCAAAATTAATGCGTGCGTGCAGCAGGTAGCTGTAAATAAGCGTCTAACCAGGATTAACAGGCCAGATATGAGCGCAGCCTTTAATGTTATTCAGGTGGGGAAGATTCATTGCCAACCAGACAGTGTTATCTCCCTTCAGCCTCTGTTGAATCAAATATCATCACAAGCTCCAAGTGAAACCATGCTCATTCATTTCTGACTGTTCTTTACAGCTAAAGATAGCTTTATCTCTCAGTGGGCAACATTACTCACTGACTAATTAATTAAGAGGTGTATTTAAGTAACTAATAGCTTGAGAATGATTGTCTAACGCACAGATTAGCTACACACTGCTTAGTATAACAATTGGTGATCAGTAACCGCCTGGTACTGTGGGCTCCGACTTAATTAAAGAGTGATTGTGGAGTCTGAAAGTAACGAGGTGGTCAGCATCCGTGTAAACTAGCGGAGATGCGTTAGTGGAGGACAGGGAAATGTATGGGTTATGATACCATCTTGCTCTTATAGCCCTCCTGTCTCTCGTCTCTATGTAATCCTGTCCAGGTTGTTCTTTCCATTCAATCTGTATCAGCCGCTATAAGCTCTTTACAGGCGTGTGTTAACCACCAGGCTACCCCTGTCTCCCTCTCTCTCTGTTTCTTTACAGCTAGCACGGCTCCAATCCACCCCGTCTATCTCCCTTTCAATTTCTCATTTTTCTCCCTCGTCAGCGCCTCTGCTCTTTCATCATTTCACTCTACATAAAGTCAGTCCCTCCCCATTCTTCCTCTATTTTCTGATGAGCTCCTCTTACCACTTTTACATATTAACAAATTCGATTCTCTGCCTGGTCACCCCTGTCACCCCCCCACCCTCACCACATCAGCTGCGTTTTGTTCTCCTCTCCAATCTGCTTCTGACTTGCACTTTGGCCAGCACAAAGTCTTCTCATACAACTTTAGTCTGTGATTGCCTCTGACCTCATTCCCCTTTCATTTTCTTCAAATCTTCTCTCCCTCCACCTCTGCACCACACCTAATCACGTCTGTCGCCACACCTTGGTGCCTTGTTCAGTTTTTGGGAGACTACGCAACCACCAATATTTGTCTCTCCGTGTATGCAGGTGGCCCTACGACAGATTGGCGACCTGTCCGGGGTCTCACGTGAGACCCTAAATTGGATAAGCATAAAAAAATGGATGGATGAATTATTTCCAAGTGCGCTGAGCCACGTTTCATGTCGTGTAGTGTTTTGTTTGGCACAAATGTATTTCTTCCTCTTGTTTTTCTACCTTGTCAATCATCTTACATCTGTATTTTTATAGAGCAAACCATCCCAATCTCTCTCTCATCTCCAAAATCCTGTGAATTGATTTTTATGCGAGGGACTTGGGAAAGATTTCTTGCAATAATCCGGAGGACGCAGCATTGTAGCAACAACAATGAGCAAATTAGCAATTGTTAGCTCAGAAACGGTGTCCACTAATCACTAACATCCACAAAGAACTGGCTCCGAGGGTAATATTAGCCACCACTAGCTATCCTACTAATGAAGACAGATTTCTGTCCGTCTAATGTAGCCAAATGGATATCTCAAGTGGATCTTATTCATCCAAACTGCCTGTGATAGTTAATCTGCTCAATTAGCTTGCTGTTTTCAATTTACTTTATTATCTAACATTACAATTCAACCACAGTCAGATCAAAGACAGTAAACTACAGTCTGCAAGATGGATGTTGCCACTGTGACCGCACCCACTGGTTAGTGAAGCCTCGAGCTCTTGGACGTTGCCATTTTGGTGTTTTGAGACTGGATGTGACAGGCGAGGGGTGGATCTTCCTGTAAAAACCACACGCTTACTGGCATTTTTTCCCTACAGACTTTTACGCAACCGGGAGTCTTTTTGTAACCAACAAAGCCAGTACGAAAGATGGACATAGCTTTCAGGTCTGAAAAGTGATAGCTGGAAGTCACTTTGGAAAGTGGCTGGCGAGCGTTTGTAGGCCATTTGGTGTCTTCTGTGCAGGTAAACAGAACAATCGCAATGTCGGGGAATATGCATTGGTCACCGCATGCTCATGAACCAGTCTGTAGGCCTGTGTGACTGGGCCGATACTCACCTGACCCTACAGTGCCACCATGATTACACCACATCCAAAATGGGGGATAAGACAAAAACGACCACGTGTCTGCGAAACCTCAGAAGTTTTAGGGGCTCAGTCACTCATTTCAGGTCATATTGGATAAAAGAAGTTATAAATCTTGGTAACACTGTATTCCAGAAGTGTGGATTAACTAGTGAATGCTCATTGGCTAATCACCTGGGATTGACATGTTGTTAGCCAATCGGTGTGTGGTCTCTCTCATCACGTCCAAGTTCAAAACACCAAAGATGCTGAGGATGAAAATGTTCACCCCGAGGCATCAAAAAACAGTGGATGACATCACACTAGCTAGGTACATCTTTGATGGTGTCTACGGTAACCACAGCCACAAATGTAACACTGCTGGTTGCCGACTGCAGTTCAGTTAATGGTTAAATTATGCAGAGAAACAATAACACATGTTGTTTGTATGCTAACCAAAGAACCTTTAAATTTGAACCAAAGTAAATAAAGGCACAGCTCACATCAGAGGCTGACTGGGCTCATTTTAAAATGTCAACCAGAGAAAAAGGAAGAAATCATCGCCGTGAAGACGAAACGCCTCTCCTCTATAAATACCTCCTCTCTCTCGTCCTCATGCTGGGTATAATGTTTCAGTGTTGTGCGACCTGTCGCTCTGTCTATTGTATCTACCTCCATCATGTCGTGTCCTGTCACACAGACACCGCGCTCGATCGGACAAGGGAAACAATTATCATGTCATACACACGGCTAAATAAACAATACGTTCACAGACGTGTTTGTGCGCACAATCCTGGTGTCAGTCAGCCTTTCAGACCCGAGTCTCTGTCGGCTGAGATTAGGGCTAATCCACAACTGTTGGAATGAAAGATTAAGAATGAATCACCTGCTGCAGGAAAACCAAGTGTGTGCATGAGTGTGTGCACCTGCATGTGGAAGGGTTTATAAGACAGGCCCTCTGGGGAAAGAAGCGTGCTGCAATCACCAAGCAATATTACACAACCTCTATCCTCCTCCACAAACACACACACACACACACACACACACACACACACACACACACACACACACACACACACACACACACAGCTCATTAGCTTCAGTGGCTCGCTCAAAATGCAAACGCCTTTGAAAGAGCCCTTTAAAGAACCAGGGTTCAAAGGTTTACTTCAGAAGGTCCATGCACACAAACAGAAACTCTCTCTCTCTCTCTCTCTCTCTCACACACACACACACACACACACACACACACACACACACACACACACACACACACACACACACACACACACACAGAGCATGTTTCAGTGTCCCTAATTAATTGGATCGATGTTCTTCCCTCATGGCCTGCTGATAATTGAGGGGACGTGAGTAACATGTGGGAAGCCTTTTGTTACTAACTTCCTGTTTATAAAGACAGGAAGAATAGACGAGGAGCTCTGCAGCGATGGAGGAGAAGGAGCAGGAAGGCTGGTGGGTGGAGGGTGTAAAGATGGATGGATAGAGAGAAGAAAAACGTTGCAGCAATGAGCTCCTGACCTCGTTCGCTCCTCTGTCGGGACGTTGGGCTAAATAATTCAAACACACACACACAGAGTCACATGCCTTTAGCACACAGTATTTCTCGTCGGCATGAGCGGCCTCCCCGTGCTCCGTCATCGCCTCCTCTGCCTCCATATTCGCATGTAAACACATAAATGCATCACTCAGGAAGCTCGAAGAGTAGATCTATAAATGCTCTCTCACTGTAGCCGTGCTGCTATCCCAAGGCCACAAACACACTTACAGGTCGTGCATTTCCGTATGCAAACAAGCGGATCCTTGATGAATCGCATAGTGCCAAAAAAGGAAAAAGAAATTGATATTTGTAGCTTTAAACTGAGGAAATGTCTTTATTCTTAAAGGAAATGGAGACTGAAAGAAAGAAGAGGAAAAATCTGCGGAAGAGACGTGTGTACGAACCCACGTGTGTTTTCATGTACTTTTCTCATCCAAGTGCCAATCTGAGCCCATTCTGACACCGCTTAAGACATGAAAGCCATTAGACAGGGAATAAAAACTTCCACAAACTAGAATCCATTTAAACTTTCATGCATGTAAAATCCCTCGTGTTTCAATTCGATCTGACGTCGTTCCCGTTTTTTTAATCTTTATCTCCTCCTGTGAAACCTTAAAGATGTTCCCCTGAGAACACACCCTCTCTGTTTTACTCCTACATCTCCATTTGTGTGGTACTCCACCGCTATTCAGTACAAATAACCTTACACGGTTTTGATTGCCTATAGTGGCTATTCTGAAACAGAGGGAGAGGGGTAGTATTTCCAGTCAGAGCAAGTCAAACATCGGGCCTCTGCAAACAAGATGCAAACAAAGAAACTGGTTCTTTGCAACAGAGCATGGAAGGAAGAAGAGTTTGGGATTCAGCGGTAGTTAAGCTGAGCAAAAGCTACAGCCTCCTTTGTTGTTTTAACTTCATTATAGTTTATTTTTACAGGCGAATCAATACATCTATCAAATGTCTGTGGAAGACAACGTCTTCCCATCATGCAAAGTGACTTTTTGTCTCACTAAACCTCCCAAAGAAATTGTATTTGCACAGATATGCACTCCCTGGGAACTTTATTAGCAACTAGTTATAAACTGGACCTCGTTTTCCCTTCAGACGTGCATTATTTCTTCATTGCACTGATTCATCAAGGTGCTGGAAACACATGATCATCAACATCACACAGTTGATGCAAATTGGTCAGTTGCACATCCATCACCACACGCCAAAGATGCTGATTGGATTGAGATCTGCTAACTGTGGAGGCCATTTGAATGCAGTTAACTCATTGTCGAGTTCAAGAAACAAGACTGAGGTGATTTAAGCTTTGTGGCCTGGTGCGTTATCCTACAGGAAGCAGACACCAGAGGATGGATACACTGTGGCCATAAAGACTCGCCATCAATACTCAGGGAGGGTAAGAAAACTGTCAGGGCAAAATATGCCAAGAAAATCTCCCCCACACATTAAGCAGCATGAACCATCGATACAAGTATTTTCGCCCAGAGAACTGCTGCTCACTGGACACCAACACCACGCCGCTTAAATCACCTTTCTTCCCCATTCTTATACTCAGTTTGCACTTGTCTACATGTCTCGATTGGCTGATTAGATACGCGCTTTTACAAGTAGTTGAACAGGTGTGCCTAATAAAGTGGCTGCAAGTGTAACTCCAAAGAAAAATGTTAAAATGGTCGCGTTTAAGCTACTTCTAAGATACACTGTTACTTCATTTTTTTTATGCATAAGGACACAGCAGAGAGATGACAGGAAATAATGGACAACAGAAAAAAAAGCTCCCAGTTGTGACTGCTGGTGGTAAATGTAAAAGTAAATGATAGCACTGCGGGTTATTAAACTAATGGTTAACTTCATAATAAGTCCTGGAGATGAGTTCTTCTTAACTAATGATATAGTCTATAAAACCGTAAAAAACAAAACAAGCAAATTATAATTTTTTTTAAAAAAAAGGTCCAACAGTTAAATACTGAAATATATTGAATTCAGTTTAATTTCTAGAGTTTTAGAGTACTAAGGAACAGGGGATGTAAGATCAAAAGCACTGGAACATTTAACTGTGCCAACAAATCCGCCTCCACGACAGGTTAGCAACAAGCTAATGAAGGCCATGTGATCATGTTGAAGAGGAAGATAATAATGGGAATACCATCAAACTACTATTTTGGGGGATACAGTGAGCCAGCTGTTTTAGCTCCATGATGGACCTCAAGGACCGCCATGCTGCTCGAGGAGAGTGGGGAGTGTATACGTGTTCTACAATAAAGAAATATTTTATTCACGGCTTCTCCTCCAAGATTACTTCTGCACAAGGGCAAACCTGACACGCTCGTGATTTCCATAACGCTATCACCAAGATAAAGAGTGAACCTCCGGGATTTTGCTTCTTATTTAAAGGTAGAAATTGCTCAGACTGGCAGATGGAGAGGGGGGTGGAGGGTCAAGTGGAGGCCTCCAAGAGGCGAGGCTTAGGGTCCTGTTGGGAGTGTAAAGTCGGGGCTTATCGTGGCTTCACCCCACTCTTATCAGCCGCATGCCAGGAAGTACACATTCCAGCATCTCCACTGGACAACTCCGAGTGACCCCACCCATCCGGCCCTTTGTTAATGTAATTATTGTGTTGATACAGAAACGGGAGAGGGAAGAGAGTGGTACTAAAAAGACACACACACACACACACGAGTGATAGTGAGTGAAAAATGATAGCATCATCTCAGCGTATAGTTAATATGCTGCTAGAAGGCATCTACGATTCTCACTCAGCCAAACACACACACACAGACACACATACACAAGGGTTTGTTAGTGGGAAGGAGGCGCCCTGTTTCTGGGGGTTTTATTTATAGCGAAAGCTCTAACACACAGAGATCCCAGAATGCTTTGTGGGTTTGGGAGACGGTGCCGCGTTTACGCTCTCTAATTTTGAGTCCTGTAATAGCACACGCGCACACACTCACACACATCTACTGTAAAGGTGAAAGACAACTGCCATCTTTTCATCTGGATGTTTTTTCCCCCACTCGCTGTGCTTGAACGGGAGAAGGAGGAGGGAGAGGAGGAGGGAGAGGAGGCCGGGATGAGACGTGAATGAAGCAAGCGACGAGAGGGGAGAGAGGAAAACGAGACGGAGCGAAGGAGAGGGGGGGGGGGGAAGAGAGAGGGAACGAGGGATGGGAGGGGACGGAGAGGAGAGCGGGGTGATAAAGCTGTGACAGCGGCAGCCATGGTGGTTGTCATGGCGACGGCCGCGGAGAGCAGGTAGAGCACAGTCTCCTGGGAAAGAGCAGTGCATGCCTCCCTCCCCCACCCTGACTCTCTCTCTCTCTCAAAATCCCTCCATCTCCATCGCTCTGGCCTCGCTCCATCCCTTTGCTGCCATCCCAATCATCCAGTCCTCATTTTGCCCAATATGGCCCATCTCTTTCCTTTCTCTCCCTCCATCACTCTCCCACGGTCCTTTTACTTCCCTCGCTCTGGTTTTTTAGGTTCCTTTTTTTATCCCCTTTTAATCGCCCACCATTCCTCCCCGTCTTTCCTCGCTGCCCCCGTCTTTTCCCTTGATCCCCGTCTTGCCATTAACTCTTTTTCTTTTTCTCCACGCTTTCTCCATTTCATGCCCTCCCCTCCATCCATCGCTTTCCCTCATTATCTTCTCTTTCCATTCCTCTCCCTCCCTTCCTCTTGTCTCTATATTCATCTAACCCCCCACTCCAGAGAATATGTATGTGAGTATGTCTGCGCAGTGCTGCCCAATTACTGCAAGGGAGTCTGTGTGTGTGTGTGTTCCTAGCCTGTTTTGACCTACCTAAAACACCTCCAGCATTCTCCGTCTCCCTCTGACTCACTGAATCAACAAAACTGCTGCTGCACACCACAGCTATTCACAGGAGCTGCACGCATATGTGTGTGTGTGTGTGTGTGTGTGTGTGTGCGTGCGTGCGTGCGTGTGTGTGTGTGTGTGTGTGTGTGTGTGAGCGCTGAGTTTGTGAGATTATTAGGGGCACAATGCTAAAGTGCGTCAGCGCACACATGTGAGCAGGCATGTCTGCACTTGCGTGTGGTGAACTGGTCATGGAGAGAGCAGGCAAAGTTTCCACGGCACACGGGGCCCCTTCCATCAGGACATGTTAGCGTGGCTCGGCGTGGGACTAAATGATAACTTTCTACCCTGCGAGTCTGGAGCGTAAGCAGAGATTAGATGACACATCTGTCAATTAAAGCAAATAACATTGCCATTTAAAGCAAAATATGTAAAGATTTAGGGATTTGGCACATACATTGTTTAAAACATAACTGTGCACAGCAAATTCTTCTTCAGAAGCACTGTTTTTTTGTTAATTACAATTTAAAGTCAGAAATGCTGATATTTCTCAGCATGAGAGATGCTTTTTTGTGCTTGCTTTTCATTTGTGCTGACAGCCTGTGCATGACTGATGTTTATGTGGAAAGCTTAATGAAACTGTGGTGCTAAGTCACTTCCAGCCAAATCCCGACTGTTGAATGACTGTTGTCAGCGGTTATCAGAGCCACACAAAAGCACCTGTTGGGCAACATGTCCAAAATCTCCAACCGGATAACCGCCGGTCTAACATCGATCGACTGCTGACAAATTTCTGCAGAAACAGAACTTTCCTCCAAAAACAAACTAACTAACAGGAAAAGGATTTAGCCTATTGGCTGACCCTAATCACCAGCAGGCGCCCTGGTACTAATCAATATGCTGTGTTTAGAAGGCACAGCTGACCAGTAGGGTATTGCATCATGCGTCACTGCACTTCTATCTGCTTTTCTGGGAAGACTGATGTCAGGCTAAAAGCAACAGGCTACACTGTAGGATATACAGCTACTCTACAAATTGATTTTAATACTGTGTATTAAGTCTAAAACTAACCAAGTGTCAACACTTTGGTGTTTATAGCTAAGCAAACCGTGCAAAAAAGGAATGTAAACAGGAAGTAAAAACAAAAACAAAAGAAGCAAAGCAGTTAAGTCCAAAAGTTGGGCCCCAAAGCTTACAACTGCCCTAATGAAGAACGGTGTTTTAATCTGGAAACACACCTTTGCTGCAGTTCTTTGAGGCAGCCTGTGAATCAGGTCTGCCTTAGATCTACGTCTACAGTGAGCTACTCTCAATTGTGTTGCTGCTGCTTCATCGCCCAGCCGAGGAGGGGAGCGAAATTACAAAATAAAAAGAGCAGAAGTGAGACTTCTAGTTAAAAACTAGAAGAAGAGTGAAGACTGTCAAGCTCTCAACCAATCAGCATGGTTTGCTTGGTGGTTTGATCCCAGTCCGTCTGTCAGAATATCCTTGGGAAAGATGCCAACCCCGAGTTGCTCTTTGATGCATCCACAGAGTGTGAAAGTTAGAAGTGCTCAGGTGTAGAAAAAGCAAATAGATGAATGCAGAGATTCCACCATTACTTCAGCTCATCGGGGCAGAACAACCCCCACTGAATCAGGTAGTCACAGGAGCCAACCTGCACACCAGCTGATAACATTACAGCCTTTATTATCCATGGGTATAAATGGAGACGAATATGCCTTTCATGATAAGAGGTAAACTATTCCAGGTTATCAGACTAAAGCTCTGTCCTTCTTCATGTTAATCTGAGCTCTGAGAACAAGTCTTCTCAACCACAGGGGCTTCATTTAGTCTTTGCTAAAGATGAGCTGCAGCATTCTGAAGCATCTGCAGGCTGAGTAAAGAGTATAATAAATTACAATGATATGGCCATGAGGACAAAAAAGGAGGCTGGGTCTTCTTCTCAGCACTTTTATACTCAAATGAAAAAAATGGTGTTAAAAGCAAACGAAATTTGCTCCACTCTGACAGAAAAACCCCTCAAAATGCACGCATATAATCGCTCGATAAAACAAACTATCTTTTTTTCCCCTCGTGGTTGCAGACACCCACTAATTTTGTGTTCTGGGTAAACAGTCACATGCTCTTCACTGGAAGAAGAATATTCACAAACAAGGGTCACATGAGATGAAACGTCTAAATTATTAGTATGCAGTTTGACATCAGCGGGTAAAGGTCCCGCAGATTGCTGCGATCTTTCTGGGCTTACTCGGGGCCAATAATGACGGGCTCTGATTTATTGTCAGCTTTTTGCACACGGCTTTTATTTTGGAGGTCAAACTCCACGCACAGCTGCAGATTCTCAGCACCCATTGTTCTCTCAGATCAGACGAGGTCATATCGGCATGACCGGCACCGTGCAGGCAGGTCTCCCCGTCCATCCCGCCGCCGTTATCGCCTTAATGGTAAATGTGAAATTTCGATTCCCATTTGGCTGAATGGAGCACTAAAACTCTCCGCGAGAAAGAAAAACTAATTTCACTCAAATGCAGCACATCTGCTGTCCTATGTGATAAGAAATTGCTTTCAGATATGAACAGACACACAAACACCCGGGCCGGTGTTAGGGGGGCTGAAGCCTATCTTTATTCTCTCACTGTGTCCATGAATGCAGCTCCGGATATGAACCATGATCCTTTTCATTTCCTCTCTCCAGTGGAAGGTGGATACCATGCCCTCACCCATCCCTTAATACACACACCTGAAATACTTCCTCCACCCTGGCTGTGTTTTCTACCTGCCACCTTGTGTGTATGTGTTTGCGTGAGGGGGACTTTGTCCTCCAGGAGAGCGAGAAGGACCCACTTCCTGTGTCAGATTGCCTCTCACATTCCACACTCTCCCTCAATCCGCCCGGCTTGGGCTATTTTTTCCCCTCCTCCTTGATCCTTCTCTCTTTCTTCCTCTCTATGGGGGGCTTTGTCTGCTATCGGAGGCACAAAACACTGATTCATTCCACGAGTTGAACATGATCCTCAAGAACACGACGCCTTTCCGCCAAACACAGACAAACACACTCGCACCATAAAACGCACTTGTTCAAGGAGAGAGAGGGCTGGCGAGAACAAGTTGTTGGCATTGGAGATTCACTATTTTTGAGCCCACACACAGACAGATGGACAGTCAGGGTTCTCATGAAGGCAAACGGATGCGCGCGCACACACACACAGGCTATCCGTGGGACACAACAGATGTCTGTGGGAAAATCAGTCTCCCATGTAAAATAAAGACGGCCGGATGTGATGTCACAGCTTTGACAACAGGAAATACCCACAGGGACAAAACACAGAGGAATCACTCAGAACACACACACACACACACACACACACACACACACACACACACACACACACACAGTCTCCTGGCTTCAACCCAAGAAGCATCTGAGAAAAGAGCTCATCAGCGGATGCACGCGACCACGGGTCATGCGCGCGTGCATTCAAAGCCCGGGGTTGCTTGAGGTTGAGTCTGTAATTATGACCCTCGACGGCAGCTGATCTATCAGTGCGCTCCTCACCACGGCGTATATTTACGTGTATGTGTGTCACACACCTGTCTCCATCTGCACACTTAAAGACAGATTAGGTCAGCTGGAGGCCAAGGATCTTTGGCAAGGATTGCAACCGACTGACCTACTAATCAGTGTTTATATCTGTGAGTGTGTGGTGTTGAAAACAGCTGCCAGAACTGGTGCAGCTTCACCGCAGAAACAACGAAAGATGGTCCAAGCAAAGCAAGGGTGAATTAGGCAAGAAAAGGCATTAAGCAGCAACATTTGGGCCTTTTGTACAACAATATGGAAAAAAAACTGTGACTATGTATAAAGGTGGCTTAAAGCTGATGGATCTCTCTGAAGTAGAACTGGTTTCTCTGGTCTGTTTAATTAATTGCCTGTGAGAAATAGAGGTATCCAAATATCGATGGTATCGACAGCAGTGCTGGTATGTGCATCAGATCAATACTAGTGCAATGGAACCGATACTATTTCTACCTCTATGTAGCCTGCTGAAATGTGTTAAATTGTTATTATTATTTGATTAGAAAACGTATTAAATATATGTGTTTAGTTATGCTAACTAATTATCATGGAAATTAAAACTCTGTGATTTAGTGATCATTAAAATGTGTTCATTTTCTATGTTGAAAGTGTCAATATCGGTATTGGTATCGGCTGGCCCTGCATTTACTTGGTATCAGATCGATATCAGCATTTGCAGTATGGCACTAGTGAGAACAGCTCGGGACCTTTAACAGGAAGTAGCCATGAATGAAGGTATAAAACTAAAACTGCAGATGAGCTAAAAATAAAACAGCAGGGGAGACGTGTTAAAAACCTCCAGCTTCTGAGTCTTGAAACTCAAAAGTAGATCTGGATCTTGATTTGTGTTTTTGGCGCTATCCTCGTTTTCTCTCAATGATTCAGCGAGCTTCCTCCCTCTTCCTCCACCCCCTCCTGCTGCTTATGGGATAAATCTGGATTAATCGGTAACGGAAAGTGTGGGCGTGTTACGGGGGGCGCGTGAAGCTCGGCGTGGATAGTTCCGGAGAGGAGATAGGTGTGTGTGTGTGTGTGTGTGTGTGTCTGTGTGTGCGCGCGCAGAGGAGGAGGGGGGAGGCTCGCGCATTCCCTAAACAGCTTGCCTCCTCGCGATTCCCGATGACATCATTCCATCCGAGCACTCGTTCGCGGACCGCATCGCCGTTAACTTTCCCGTTACCCCACCCACTTTGTGCCACAACCACATACCGCCGCGGGCTGTCTCTGTCACACACACTTATAACCGGAGAATGCCCCCCAGTTGGATTCTGGCATCCGCACAATGAGGGCGCTGATATCTGGGAAGTAATGGAGCACCCCTGGACATCCAGTCACAGGCACACCTTCTCTCTCTCTCTCTCCACACACACACACACACACACATCGTCCTGCAGCGCGAGTACCTGGTAATAAAGTCGTTAAAACCGCAGTATGACTGGAGCCCCCAAATTAAGGGCAGGATGTTGAGCTGGTGACACAGACACCACAGAACGAGGCACCGCACTAACACCCGTAATCAAGCCCAATTAGAGATAACCCGCTAATTAACCCCCCCCCCCCCCTCTCCTCCACACATGCACGCACACGCACCTCCTGACTCCAGGGGACACACAGGCCACAATAAATCCCGACATTGAGACACAAAGGCTGGTGTGTGTGTGTGGGGAGGGGGTGTGCAAGGGGGTAGCCGCCCCCCCTCCTTAACAGGAGTCTGGAACGGCCAATACGGATCCTGGGTCGAGTGTAGGATTTCCTACCGATCACCGACGCGCCGCCACTGTCTCATTAACGATAGCGCACTCACACACACACATACACGTGTGCGCGCACCCCGACTCCCGTGTGCGCAACGAGAGCTCCCCGGTTAACAAAGGATGTAAGGCTCGTGCTTACCGTGGTGGCGTGAGCAAGCAGCGCCGTGAGCGCCAGCAGCCAAGGCAGCTCCATGGTCGGGGTGCGCGGGCACAGCCTCCCGGTGCCGCCGCCGATGCTGCTGCCTTTACCGGTGTGGGAGGGGTGGGGGGTTCTGGGAGGTGGAGGGACCCCCAAAAAAGAAAAAAAAAAGCTGCTGCTGGCTGTCGCCGGCTCCTTGCTCTCGGTGCCTCGGTAGTCTGTCCAACTTCAGAGCGAGCCGCCCGTCTGCGCGACCATCCGTCCTTGTAGTCGGGCTTTTTAATCCAAGGCTTCACGCGCTCCTGCTGCTGGTTCCGGTCACCGCTGAAGCAGATTTCCACGATGCCTTCCGATCTGTCTGTTTCTGCGAGTTTTTGCGCTCGAAATCTGATAATTTACTACCAGAAGAAGCCAGACCTCGTCTCTCTCGCTCTCTTAATACACGCACGAGCTCTCTCTACCTCTCTCTCTCTGAACACACACACACTCTCAGGCTCTCTCTCTCTCTCCTCCCCCTCTCCGTTGAGGGCAGGATGTTCCGTATGGCGACGCTGGCCTGGGAGTTTGGCAGGAGGAGGGGGTGTGTATATGTGTGCGTTAAAAGGAAGTGTAGGGGTTGGGGGTGGATCTCCGCGTGCAAGGGCGAGGATGCCCCCTGCAGCTCGGTTAGGCACCCGCAGCCCCCCCTAAAACAAAACAATAAGCAGTCTGTAAATTCACAAGCAGCGGACCGCGGTGTTGGTTTGGTTAACCGCTCACACACCTTTAACGGTCAACCGCGCTCCTGCGCCGTGATTGGCTCAGTCACACCTGCGCCTGTACGTAAGAGGGGTTGATATCGCGCGATAACACCCCCCCCCCCCTTCCCTCTCGGCTCTTGCAGTATGGTTAGCTGTTATTGCACCGCAGCAACCGGAGTGGAAACATTTAATGACCCGTCATATGCTCAAAGTTGTGTTCGCCACTTTTACAACCACCAGCGACGTCTGAAGGTGAACTTGAGCGTGCCTCCGTTTGGTTTCTCAGCTCCACCTGCCACTGCAGACCACGTGTTCCCTCCTTATCCCGAAATTAGCCTTGGGAAAATGTTGAATTGCATCTGATTGATTGCGAAAGTTTATTAAGTAGGTTTTACCTACCTGTGATTAGTGGGATCAGAATGCTTTGTTAGGCTTATAAAATGTGACCTTTTTTAAAGAAAGCACTGCCAAATAAAGCCATCAGGTGTGTCTTCAAATAAAACTCGGTCTGATGTAGATTCTGGTAGTCTTGGGTGTGTTCTCCCACCACGTTCGCAGTGAATACATGTTTAACATATTGTTAAAAGTATTCACTCATCTGCCTTAAGGCAGGGTAGGGTTTAATATGACATCAGCCCACCTTTTCCAGCTATAACAGCTTCTGTTCTGGGAAGATTTTCCACAGGTTTTAGGAGTGTGTTAATGGGAATGTTGACCTTCTTCTGGATGTGTATTTGTGAGGTCAGACACTGATGTTGGACGAGAAGGCCTGGCTCATAGACTCCGCTCTAATTGGCGTTTTATCAGGTTGAGGTGAGGACTCGGTGCAGGCCAGTCAAGTCTTTCCACACTAAACGTGCTTATTCATGTCTTTATGGTCCTTGCTTTGTGCACCGGTCATGTTGGAACAGGAAGGGGCCATCCCCAAACTGTTCCTACAAAGTTGGGACAATTAAATATCTTGGTATACTGAAGCATTAAGAGTTCCTTTCACTGGAACTAAGGGGCCAAGCCCAACTCCTGAAAAACAACCCTACACCTAGAAACTTTACACTTGGCAACCGCCAAACCCTGATTCATCCATCAGATTGCGAGACGGAGAAGGGTGACTCAGAGAATACATCTCCACTCCTCTACAGTCCAGTCGTGGCGTGCTTTACACCACTGTAATATTGTGCTTAGTGATGTAGCCGCTCAATCATGGAAACCTATTCTGTGAAGCTCTCCAAGCACCGTTTGGAGCTCCTAAGAGCGACCCATTCTTTCACAAATGTTTATAGAGGCAGTCTTCATGCCCAGGTGCTTGATTTTATACACCTGAATCCTACGATTTGAATGGGTGACTGAATACTCTTGACAATATATTGCAGTCTGTTTGAATGACAGCACTGGAGGACTACAAGATGGATGTGTTCTGACTGAGGCCTGTTCAACACTGCAATGCAGGCTGATTATCAGTAAATTAGGACTTCTTCTCCACTGACCGTAGGAGGGTTTTCACTCATGCTCTTCCTATTGCGATCACATAATGAGCATAAACAGAGCAGGGAGTCAAAAATAATAGAGGCGGTTTTTGGTACACATTACTTAAATTGTTCCCGACTTCTTCCATTCAGCACTGCTGGTTTGTCAGTCCTTGCGATGCCCCATTAAGGTGCCAGCCTCATTAATCAGCCACATTTATGGGAGAAAGTGGAGCATCAGGACCAAACGCCCTGCTCCCCTCTCTTGACTCTTGCTGTGTAATTGCAGCCGTATCTATTCGGTAGACATCGAACACACGCTACGGCACAGAGGATCCTGTTTCTCAATTCAACATAACGAGAGTACCAGACACACAATGAAGCACAGCGGAGGCGGGTAAATTTTCAAAGTTTTTTTTTTTTTGTTCAGTTTGGTTTCAAAATAAAGATCACACAATTGTTTAGAGACAATCTACAACAGGAGTTACAAAAAATAGTTGCCCAGGCAATAAGCATACACAGGTTCTGTTAACTATACACATATGGTTACAGGTGTGCTCGTAGTAAATATACACAAGGCTGCTCCAAATGTACACCGCGCTGTGGCGGGCGGCCTCTCTCTCACCCAAAAGGACATGGACAGTATGATACAGCACTTACAGCACTAGAGAAAATGCCAAAAAACACAAGAGTCTCCTCTGTACAATCCACGCGTTTACCCCTGAAAACAGTCATGGGTAACTGAGGAGTTTGGGGGGAGAAGGGGAAGGGGGGTTTAAATGAGTAAAAGTTATTTCTCCCACCCAGCCAGCGTACTCAAAACACATGACACATTTCATGGGGTAAAGCATTCCTATAAAAAGATCTTAAAAAAGGTCAAAAAGTCCCCCCCCCTCCCCACCAAAACAACAAACAAACAAAAAACAAACCAGAAGACACCACTAATCTATCCGAACGTGTCCAATTGGGAGTCGGCGGGAGATCGACGTCTTTAAGTTAAGCAGTGACGAGATAAAGATAAAACCAAGCGTGGCGAATCTTTGTACAAGTACAACGCTGTATAGAAAGGGCTTTTCAAAACAAAATTTGATATTACAATTTACAATATACAACAACTCATATATCACAACCAAGGAGGTGAGAATATACACTGAAATGCACAGTTTTTTTTTTTTCCTTTTTTTTGTCCCCCAGAGTGAGATTTTTTTTCTTTTTTTTTTCTTCTTCTCATACCAAAAAAGGGTGGTAAAGCACTTTTACATTACAAGGGTTTACAAATGTACAATTATACAGTCAGAAGTATGTGGTCACTACTAGGATACATTATAGATACAGATTCAACATCAAAAACCAGAAAAACTACAAAGTTTTATATATATATTTATATATATATATGCAAAGGTCTACACCAAGTATACACGTTATATTTATAGAAGCAAGACCAGAAAACGAATCTCCCATGCTAAATGATCTGTCTGCTGGTTAGCTGATGGTGGCGCGCGCGCATGTGTGTGTCTGTGTGTGTGTGTCTGTCTATGATTCGGGGACGTCAGACAAATTAAATACTCGTTCCATCTCATAGTGGTAAATAGCTAGAATGAGAGGAGGAGGAGGAGGAGGGGGCTCTAGGATTGTGTATGCAGCAGTAGCAAAAAGTGAAAGATTTATCTTTTGAGTTTATCAGAAGGAAAAAAGGAAAAAAAGAAAAAAAGAAAAGAAAAGGAGGAGTGGGGTGAGTAGAGTGGGTCTCACCTCTCCTTGTTCACCCCCTCCTGCCACCGTCGCTGCCTTCCACTGCACCCAGTTTACAGACTGGAGTCCAGTGGGCGGAGGGGTGCCAAAAATCCAACCACGAAAAAAAAAGAAGAAAAAACCCAACCCACCAACTAAGGCTGCCTGTAGCAACAGGCTCCTCCCGAAGGGTTGTCATGGAAACAGTGGTGGGAGGGGTACACGATGTCCTCTATGAGGATTTGGTGGGGTGAAGTGGGCATGATGCTTTCTGAAGGGTCAGACGAGGGGGTGGGTGGGGTAGACATGAAGGCATGAGGAAGGTGAGCTGAAGGGTGGGGAGGTGGTAGACATGATTTTGGGGTGGGGGAGGAGGAGGGGGTTCAGTTTACATGATGCCATTAGGAGGGCCGCAGAGAGGACCCAGGTCGACGCCGTTCTTCATGTAGTACTTCTCGAGCTTGGCGAGGATGTGTTTTCCATACGTGTACTTCCTCAGCGTGGAAATGTGAGGCCGGATCTGTACACACACACACACGCACACACACACACGTTAGTCAAAAATTGATACAAATTTGCTCCTTTTCGAGTCCCCTTACATGCATGCAGACCTCACATCAGTGACGAGGCTGACATTAACTGAGGTTGATAGATGCCAGTCTATAAACCGACTGAGCAAACATTACTAGAAGAGTTAATAAATAAAGGAATAAATAAAACCCAGCTCTCTAATTTCGCCCTCTGATTTGCACTCACTCGACACTTTGTTAGACACATCTGTTCAAGTGCCAATCACAAGGCTGAATAGATTTAGGCACGTAGACACAGCCAAGGCGAGCTGCTAAAGTTCAAAGTGAGCATCTGAATGGGATTTTCCTGCACAGCCATCTCTAAAGTTTACAGAGAAAATATCCAGTGAGCAGCAGCTCTCTGCTGAAAGTGCCTTGTCGATGGTAGAGGTCAGAGGAGAATGGCCAGGCTGCTTTAAGCTGATAGGAAGGCAACAGTAACTCAAATAACCCCTTGTTAGAACCAGGTATGCAGTAGAGCGCACTGTGTCAGTCCTGTCAAGTAAGAACAGGAAACTGAGGCTAGAGTTCGTACAAGCACATCAAAACTGGACAACAGAAGACTGGAAAAATGCCACCTGGTCTGATGAGTCTTGATTTCATTCGGATGGATGGGTCAGAATCCGGTGTAAACAACATGAAAGCACCAGCACTTGTTTATTCTACGCCACGAAGAATGAATGCAGCCCTGAAGGAGAAAGGGGGCCTAATCTGGCACTCGCGAGATGTACCTAATGAAGTGTCCAGTGAGTGTACGCATTAATGCAAACTTCACTGAAATGTTCTTTCCCATTATAGATGGAGGTCAAGCTAGCAGACATATTTGTACCTTAATAGCTTTAGAGGTAGTTGCTACTTGGACACAACAACAGAGTGCATTAGCTGGATGAGCTCTCATCAATCCAACCCACCTGCACAGTTTTGCATTAGTGACGGTTGGTTTCATTATAGTTTTGTTCGCGTTAGCGATCTAATTTGCTTAAAAAAACAAACAACAAAACAATTCACACTGCTGAATTTAAGACTGCTGAATTTAACCCTGGGGAAGCTGAAAAGCTTCCCTAGGGTTTGACATCTAGAGCTGAAACAAATAGTCTCGGGTTTATAGGTTTTATAGCCGAGAACAGCTTCAATTTATTCACCTCTTATTCCTGTTCATGAGCTGAATTAAACCATCTTAAATCACTTTGAGCTTCGGGCTGTTTGGGGAATAAATGAATGTGCTGAACTTTACACCAACACCATAATAAAAATGACTATTTCCAACCTTTAAATCACAGATACTGCATTTGATTGCTCTAAAAAGGGTGAAATGTTCAATGATTATCCTTCAATTGTAACACAGAGCAGCGCTCTAAACGCCAGAAAACACCTCCTCATCCAGAAAATGTCAAAGCTATACAACAACGACTTCCCCATAAGTGACTGCAGTAAACACTGAACAAAAGAGGATTACAATCACATCTTTTATCCCAACATTTAGACGGGACGCACGATGACCCCTCTGGCCCCTTTACCAACCTTATGCATTACGATTTTGCGCTGCGTTGGCTCGGCCACATCGATCATCTTCTGCACCACATAGTTGGCGTACTGGTCCTTCATCATGGTGTATAAGGCACTGTGGGGGCCCTCAGTCAGGCTGCACACTTCATCTATCAGTACGGCCCGTTCTGCCCGTGACGCATGGGTAACACACTTCTCAACCACATTGCTGGAGAAAGGAGGAGGAGGAAGGGGGGACAGTGTTAATAAAAGCCACAAGAATAGAGGAGTGAGAACACAAGCAAATGTTTTCCCACACCAACAAGCCTGTCTCTGCATATGAAGTACCTGTAACCCAATTTGATCATTTCTGGCCTGAATTTTAAACAACAGCAGGTGACTTAAAGCTTAAAGAAGCTCCAAAATCACATTAGATCATCTACTCTGTAATGTGTGCCTATGGTGTAAATATAAAGGCTGTACCATGTTTGGTTCATGATCAAAGTGTCTGAGTAACAGATGTTATCATAAATATCGTAACGTCCCCCAGGCACAGAAAAAGTTCCTTATCTGATTGCAGGTGTGAAGAAACCAAAGGAAAACCTCTCAAACAAAGATGGAGCTGACAACGTGCGCACGTGTGTGTGTGTGTGTGTGTGTGTGTGCGCGCGCGTTGGTGTTTACCTGGCAAACTTGTGCTGGCTGAGTCCCAGTACATTGCCTCTGATCTCAGCCACAATTTTACTCTTATCCTCGGCTCTGCCATGCTCCAAAACGTGCTGGATCACGTAGTTGCCATATTGGTCCTAAATAAAACAAACCGCAGACACATTAACTAAAAACGTGAGAAGGACAGCTGGTGGCTCTGACGTCACATCAAACACAGCCAACTTCAGAAATCTGGAGGCTCCGAGAGGAGCTTTTTTCCCCTCTTTGAGCTAACTTGAAATGTCGTTATCCTGAAAAATATAAAGCTGCAGTCAAAGACTGACAGCGCTGAGTGCCTCACCTGCACTAGCTGCTCTGTGTGCTGATGGAGCTCCTCCAATATGGGCAGCGTCTGCTCGGGGAGGCAGTGTTCGAGAATGCGCTGGATCACTCGGCAGCCGTAAGGGTGAGTGGAGAGGGCGAAGACCTGAGAGACGCGTGTAGTTGCACATTTTTAGTCATTCCGCTCACAATCGCATATCAACTCAAGCTCAGTGAGGTGAGATGAACTCAAACTGTTTTCACTTATGGTGTACAAAGCGCCTCGAATTATCAGAGGTAGAGCTGGGCGATATGAGATTTTTTTCATATCATGATATGTTTTTTTCCATTTCAGGCGATAACAATATCTATCACGATATAAGCCAAATAACTATATTTGTAAGATTTAAATGTGCCGTTGCTCACAAGTAAAATGTGAAATAATCAGCAGCTTGTTTTTAAATATTTATTTCCCATAATAAGTTCAACAGGGTAGATGTACTTAAGGAACATGAGACTTTTTCAGATAAATAAAGGCAAATATTGCAAACTACACAAAAGGCAGCCGCTAAAGCGTTTAAGTTTCAAAATAGGACAAACGAAACAGACTACTAAATTGTCAATTCCACTTAGAAACAAAATATTAATTCTAAAAATAAATCTTAGTTTGTTTTACAGAAGAACAGACAAAACTGACTAACTTTTGTCAATATCAAATAAACTGAGAACTAAAAGGAAATTCTCAATCTCTCCTTGTTGTATAGCTGAGCTTTTCTAACAGTTTTAACAGTTACTTTAGTCTGACAAAAGCCGAATGACGAATTAGCGCTTCCAGTCAGAGACTGAGGCTACGTCCACACGTACACGGGTATTTTTGAAAACGGAGATTTTCCGTTTTCGTTTTAAAAAATAATCCCGTTCACACGGAAAGGCAGAAATGAAGGAAAACGCTGCTATGAACATGCCAAAGCAGCAGGTGGCGCTAGATTCCTAACCGTGCAGAAATGTTGGCCAATCAGAAGTCTAGAAGCCTCGGTGGGAAAAAGTTAACAAAGCTGCGGCATAGAAGCAGAACCGAGTCGTATGTGTGGAGGGACAGTAACTGTGTGTATATGTAAGCATTTAAACACTGCAGAGAGTAGAATTAACAGTAACAGTATTGTAGAAATTCATTTCACCGAAACAATAACGTGGCGCACAGTGTGACGCATGCACCAGTTTATTGTATTTCCAGACTTGCTTTCGGCACAATTTACAGTGCACGCTACTCTGTTTTTTGTCAGACTTGAAATAGCCGAAATACCTTCACACTACGGAACTTCTATGGCTCTTCCGTTCGACAATCTCTCCGGCATTGGAACCATCATCGGTTTTCTCTTCGGTCACGCTCGGTTGATTTTTCTACTCGGCACACTCATTTCCTCCATTACGCGCTGGCTGCTTCCCAAACAAACACACGTGCGGCTTGGCACTTGTGCTGTACGTAGCAAGTCACGCGACGTGACGCTGCGGCTGTGATTGGTTCAGCTCTGCGCTACTGAATTTGGATCGGCTGACCTTTTTTTTTTTTTTTTTTTTTAAGAGGACAAGAGCGGCGAGGTCTATCGCGATAGCTTAATTTCTCTATCGAGTAAAAGTTATATCGCGATACATATCGTTATCGTTCTATCGCCCAGCTCTAATCAGAGGCATACTTTTGCATACCCGGCCCACCCCTGCAGGGAAGGTGAAACACAGATTCCTGACATGCTTTCAGCTACACAAACAAATCTGAGCCACCGGGTACGAGACGTGCCGTTACACAACATGCAAATGCTCGAGAAGCAAAACACTCACACGGTGGTAACATTTACTGTCAGAGCGCCGAGTCGAGAAACCGAGACCTTTCATGTGTAGACAACAAAAGGATGATGCACGAACACACAATCTTTATTTTAACACTTTATGCTAATGTAACATTTAGCTTGTAGGTAGGTAGAAGATGGCTGTCGCCACTGGGCTGAGGTTTCTGTTGCCAAGGCAACATACCCTGTCCCTGAGAAGAAAAAAAAAAAAGAAAAAAAAAGGCCTGAGCATGTGTGTCTATGTGCTTTGGCGGTGACAATATGCTCGCTGCCTTCAGGCAGCAGCAGCGAGTGTGTGTGGATGTCAGCCATGCGCTGGCGTGCTACAGTGACTGAATGTGGAAATATTTTTTTGTGCAGACCGACCTGTCCCTTAAAGGCTTCGATGATGAAGTGCAGCGCGTGAGGCTGGACACATTCGATACACTTCTGCACCACATGGTTACCGTTCTGGTCCTTTACGCACTTCAGCACGTGGCCGTCCAGCTCCCGCACCATCTCGCTCTGCAGAGACGAAGAAGAAGAAGAGAGGGACAGAGGGGAGGCGGAGTGAGGAGAGGGACAGTAATTGTTTGTGAGAAATCAAATATTGCCTGATGGCATTTTTCAGCCTCTCCTTCATTTTTCATTGCGGCTCACAGCCAGACAAATAACACTGGGCTTTTAACAGATGCCCTGCAGGAATCTATTGGGGTCTATTAAGCAAAGATGGATAACTTACTTCCTCACATACACACACAGAGAGACCCTATCCTAAAACACTGACTTCAAACTAAATTATTTCCTGTTGATATTCCTCTAGCTTTATCTGAATAGCACCAGTTTACATTTGCATATAAACTGTGGCGTCTTTAGCTTCATTCAACGCTGATGATAGAGTGCATACAAGGAGCCTGCTGTTTCACAAGGGAGCGCCAACATAAAAGCTCAGCGTACCTCTTCATCGATGCTGCATTCTGCTGTATAAATAGAAATGTGTTATCTATGAGCAATGTGCTCTCACTCACAGCTGAATTATCAGCACGTGGATAATAGATGTGCTAACAAATTGGGACACTAGGATATTTCCCCCTTTTCCCCCCCGCCTTCAACAGAAATCCAAGCGCAGCAGAGTTGTGACAGGATAGATTTATTTAGGGTCATGTTTACACGCTCACAAGTGTACTTACAATAACCTGCTGATCCGAGGGGATGAACTCCAGAGCTTTCTGAATGACCCTGCAGCCGTACATCTGCAGGGCCAGAGACAGCACGTGACCTCGGATTCTCTCAGCGAGAGCCAGCTTCTGGTCCAGGCTGCCAAACTGAAACGCACAAACAAAATGAGCCTCTAATCCTTTTGACAATATGCAACACCACACATGTAAGCAAAATCAGACAGGCTACAGAAGCTATTAAAGCTAGGCGTGGTTCTGAAGAATAATCGACTGAGACTTTCCCATAAATTTAACGTTGGTGTTTCAAAGGCACACGCAGCACAGCATCAACTGCACACACACCTCAAAGAACTTCTGGATGACGTAATTCCCAAAAACATCCACCATGAGCTGGTAGGCCGCCTGCAGGATCTCGCTGAAGACGAGCTGGCGCTCTGCTGAACTGGCTCGCTCCAATTTCAACTGGATAAACCTTTAATAGAGAACGAGGATGAATAAAAGTATATCTTTTAAATTAAGTTCGACAAACATCTTTTGTTCTGTTTTTCCCCCCTTCTTCTTTTTCCTGTCTGCAATGTATACAAGCCTCATGAGAAAATACACAGACTCTTCTCATAAAATCAACCAAGTGCATAAAGGGGATTTACAAAGTTTAGATGAAACTGGAGATGAAGACAAACACGTCAGAGCAATAAAGCGAGACAGATGTCCTGAGACAGAACTGAGAGAGAAGTGCTCCAGTTTCTTTAACCTGAGGGACAGTCGGAGTGGAGACGGTCCAAAGAGGGAGCTGAAGGAAGTGAGCAGCCTGTGAGGTGAAGAGATGGATGCCCGGCGAGGAGAGAGATAAAACAGACTGAGATGGTGGAAAGAAATTGTCTGGGACGTGCAGATCGGGCATGTTGATATGTTCACAGATGACTTCAGCAGAAAAGTCTGCACATGTCTGGACTGCGTCACAGTGTCGGGCAGTGATGGTTCAGTGACAACACTTTTCTGTCAGTATCAATGTTTAATATAGAGGTTACTTCATGAAATTAAAGAGCTTAATCGCCAATTTTGTCTTCCTTACACTGGCTCCTCATAAAGTTTAGGGTTCAATTTAAAAATCTGGTGATCACTTCATAGCACAACACGTTCAAATGTCTCCATACATCAGTGAACCACTACAATCATGTTGGCTGTACATAGATCCAGTGACCTAAGATCTGTTGACACTGTTAATACCTTTACTTTAACAGAAGCTTAGGATGCACCGTTTCAGACGTGGCTTTATTTATTTTAATCGATTTATACCATTTTAATTCTAATTACTCTGTATTGAAAAGCACTTTGTAAATTTTGCTCTTGAAAAGGACTCTTCAGTCACACACCAACTGTCAGAGATCAATATGTGAGAAATAAACCTGCCATGCAAGTACATTATCGATGGGCACTGCTACAGCTCACCTGGCTGAGAAGGTGACCTCCCCCTGTGCTAAACCCACGACCTCGTCCCACTTCTCTCTCCAGTCTTCATTGTCCTGTCTACTAAAAATTCTCTGTATAAGTTAATGTGTCTAAAGACAAATAGACTCAATGGCCTGATAAATTTGCAAGTTATTACTTGAAATTCAAGCACAAGCGATGATTTGGTGTGTTTAAACTGCTGGTAATACAAAATGAACAGTCTGGAGGCTTCAGAGTCTACAAACACCCACTGCGAACGATTAATTGCTAAAGCGGCTGGTATATTAATCGTGCAGCACATCATTAGTCGCAGCCACAGACAGACTTTACTTTTTGTGTCTACTTTTTCATTACAACTTAACTGGCACTAGTGGTACGCCTAAAAGTTGACGTTTCACAGTAACACATCCTGTCACATACTTGTTGTGTGGTATCCTATTAACCTGCAGTTATTGGGGCCTCCAACTGACTGCCATTACTCATGGGACAGACTTTCGGGGGAATTCAAAGGTGTTATTTTATACTGGAGGTAACTGCCCACACGTACCTGCTGCCGTGCTGATCCTGGCTGAACTCCATGATGTGGCCGGCGATGTCTCGGAGCTGCAGGTTGGGATAGCGGTTGTTCCTGAAGTCCTCGAGCAGGCGGCTCCGGCCTGATGGCATCACGTCCGACATGCCGTAACGTAGCCGTGATGATGGGAAGAGCTGGCTGCTGGGGGAAAAGAGGGAGGAGCCCGAGCTGGCGGCGTTGCGGTACTTGGCCTCGGCTCCTGGAGCTGCGGAGATGAAACGCCCACTGCCATTGGTCAGGCCTCCTGAGGCGTCAGAGAGAAAGGGGACTGTCACAAAGTCAAATGAAGAGAATATGAACCTAAAAATACATCACACACAAATAAGTACCAATAGGTACTACAACAGTAAACGCAAGTTATACAATGAACATCATTCAGCCTGTCTGACACAGAATTAGCTGAAAATATATGGAATTAATCCTTGAAATTGAGCAGTAGATATTACTACTCAAAAACCTGTGTTCTTAGATAAACTTGGTGTCTAGCTGAGCATGTCAGTGCACGCTTGTTTCCTTCCTTTGAAAAAAAACAAAAACAAAAACAAAGAAGTTCTTTCTGATTGGTTGAATCTGTACAGAATGACAAATCTGATGCATGTGAATGAATATGCCACAGCTAGGTAATCCATCCGAGTCATAATGAAGCCTCGCCCTGACTGTCAGTTTGTTTAATTATCATTCCATCAACACTGATTTGCATTAAAATTCACTCTGCCGACTGTCAATCACGCAAAACAAAACACTGCGACACAATTTATAATTAGTCCCTCAAAACATGCTGCCGTACAAATCTTCAGCTCCATTTGTTAGTTTGGAAAACTGAACAACGGCCGCTTCTCAATTAAGCCAGACACATCTTTTACTAGAATAAACTCTAAATGATGCATATTTGTTTACATTATTGTAAAGCTTTAAAAAAAGTTCTGGTAAGTTAAGTAAAGAAACCATCAACTGATAAAACATCATTATAAACCAGCAGCACTCCTAATTAACACAACATCCAGAGAAAAGATGCTTACCAAGATTGAGGTTGGATGAGGAGCTGTGATTGGACAGGGAGGGTGGAGGTGTGAGGGAATGGGAAGGCCCCTGGTTGGGTAAAGGCATGCCCACAGGGCCAGGGGATGGACTGAAGCCCAGGGTGCCGTTGTAAAATCCTCCATGACCAATCGGGGTGAGGCTGGAAGGTGTGCGTTTATACAAATCGCTGTTGCCTGTCAATGAGTCCCGTCTTGAGCCACTGCCACCACTCGAGTTGGCCACTAGAGGGAGACAAAGATATGAATTCAATCAGGTTATCTGTTTGTATTTATCAGTAACTGTTATTCAGTTTAACTACTCACAGCTACATTATACATTGGCAACAATGTTCCCTCTAATTTTTCATGTGTCTGAGCGAACACACAAACTCCCTGAGCGGTCCCTTGGACCACTGTGAGCAACAGCAGACGTGTGCACTGTGGTCACGCCAGCATCGAATCCATCCAAAGTTACATGGTTTATTAAAATAATCAAATTACAGCATTTACATTTATGTTAGACTACTTTTAATTAACTGCTTTAGCCCACTTACAATGAAAATGTAAACAAATCTTGTTCATGACCTGTGTAGCATGTTAACACTATTGGGAGTAAAAATAACTTGAACTCCAATTTTGAAAACAAAACTTTCTCTCTCTCTCTTTTATAAAGCTCTGACTTGTATTATGAGTCTGTGGTCTGGGAGAGAGTCCTGTAACTCTCTGTCTGCAAAATACAGTATATAATGATACAATGCTGGGCAATTAATTATATAGTTACTTCTTTAAAAAAGTAACTGAGTTACGCAAACAACAACGTTTTTTGTAGCCGTTTACCTAAAACTGTAGCCAAGGCGTTTTTTTAAATAAACATTTCAAACTATTTACAGAACAATCAGCTGTTCTGCATCAAATTTGATGCCACACAAATTATTTGTGCCACTCCAAAAAATAATTTCTTTCCACTATAAAGGAGAACAACAGTCTGATACCTGCAGGCCTGACAACAGCAGATGTATCACTCCTGTAACACCTGTAACATTCAGCAGTCGCCTCATTGTTCTGACACACACAACAAAACTATTGACTACACTACACACTAACTACACAAGACAACACACTAACTTTAGACTCCAAACACGCTAAACTTTGCAAATCTCTCACATCTCAGAACACCGCTGTCACTCCTAAAACTTCCCCCCCTTTCTAAACAACTAGATGCCACGTTACCATATCATTTTTTGATTGATCGACATGCTACATTTTTCCACCAATAGGAAAGGGTGGGGTATTTTGGTTTTGCTCACAGGCGGAGAGTGCTTTCGAACATTTTCCTTATAAAACGCAGTTTTTACAGTTTCTTCCCGCAGTAAATATAAACAACGATAGTATTCAGGAAAAAAAAAAAACACTGCAGAAATTTTTATCATAACTCTGGTTTTACGCGGCCTATCAACATAATTTAAAAACTGGTATAAAGTTCACACTTTTTCCATCAATTGTTCGTCTGTCCTGCTCACATCTCCAATGGTTGTACACGTTGTTATTAACGTGGCTTCACTCCACATCAGCCACGCCGCTTTGCTAGCTAAAACACCGGTGTCGGCACATAAGGACGCTGTCATAGCCTGTCGACGACGCTGATTAGCTGTGTATATACGAATGTGAATCGCATCATTGGCTGGACTATGGGATAAGGTGGCATCGTTCTAATCCCATACGGGAGCAGCCAGTCACTTACTGACTAACACTGCAAAACAGAATTGTTAAAGTATTCATTTTAATTTCAATTCAGGTTAGATTTTGTTTCTATGCGCAACGCAGATTTTCTGTGCAATTGCGCACGCGCGCAGCTTAGAGGGAACATTGATTGGCAAGTCACTTAGATTTATTTTAAAAGACCCCAAAAGAACCAAAGATATCATGTGGAAAGAGTGCATTCCCACCTGCAGTGCCAAACCCTCCCAGCGTGGCCCCCAGAGTGGCACCGAGAGAGGATGAGGCTTGCTGGCTGAAGCCCAAGGAGGCAGACCCTGGTCCAGGCTGGGCAGAGCCTTGTGAGAACAGAGAGGAGCTCTGGGAAGAGGAGCTAAGGGACGAGGATCCGTAGAAGGAACTTCCTCCCAGAGCGCCACCGGGGCCACCCTGCTGCTGAGGCTGCTGGGATGTCATGGCACGGAAAGGACCGTTAGCCCCGCCACCAAGACCGCCGTTGGCACCACCAGCAGAGGCTGCTGCAGCAGCAACTGGAGACGGGAAACAATCCAAGTCAATCATCTCATAAAGCAACAAAAAATTTATATTGTGTTAAGTAAACGCGTCGTTGAAGATAATCGTAAGATTGATTTCTTTTACTTCCCTAACAATGCTTTCAATCACCTCCATCAGTGACGTAAACCTTGCTTTTTAAAACTCAGTAACACTCCCTTCATGGGAACTCCTTGTGCAAATCTAAGTCCAGACTTGAAAGTACATAGTCACAATCCCATAATTGCGTGCTCTGGTTAGATGGGACATTTAGAACATGTTGTTAAAGGCCACAATATGTAATCTGCTGTTTTGTGTGCATGACAGTCTCGTTTATTGCAACAGAGGCAGGCTGGGCTTCTGACCACACGCTCCAAGTGAGCTGCTAGTTTACCTGCTTGTGCTGCAGAAGGCGATATGATGACGGAGGCGGGGGCCATGAGGCGGACGGGGCCACTCCTGGCTCCCGTGTTGACCACCAGGGCCCCTGTCTGATCATAGTAGGCTGCGGGCGCCAATACTGGATACCCTGAGAAAGAAGATTTTGACATGTTTCTTTCATATAGATGACGGGCGGCAGTAACGCATAACTGAGCTGTTTATAGTTTTGCACTCACCGGGTACTCCTGCTGCTAACCCCTGCCCAAAGGCGAGGGCTGAGTTGACTGCTGCTGCTGCCACCAGCTGGTCATTTTGCTGACCCTGTTGCCCTTGGCTAGGGGTCAAAGGTCGCTGATTTCCTCCAGCACGCATCACCTTTAGAAAGTAAGAAAAGCAAAATTCTGAATTTGTTCCGTGTAGAATAAGAAACAAAGCTCAACCGCACAAATGGGAGAAGAACAAGTAGCAGTTCCCTGATTTGCTTATAATCATTTAATAATCAATGAAGAGGTCTTTGTCTAAATGCACTTTTTAAACTGGCATGAGAGACGAGCGCTCACAGAAATATTTTGAGCCGGTGGGAGCCCGTGTGTCAGTTTTCTGTCGGACAGTCAACTGACCTGCTGTTGGTTCTGCTGGCCCTGGCCTGCTGCCTGCTGATTGGCTGAACTGTTGGCTGCAGCAGCCTGCTGCTGGAAAAGGTTGGCTGGATAGACACCCCAGGGGGTCACACCGTAGTACTGGGGGGGCATCACTGCTGGACCTAGACACAAAGAGATACACAAAGTAGCTTTGAGATATGGCAACAGTGTCCATATTTATGGATCAACATATGAAAATTACATTTTTGTTTTGCATTTAACAGAAATCTAAACGGAGGTGACAGCGCGTCTAAAAAGAAGAACGTCTCACCGAGTGTAGCTGCTGCTGCTAGGCCCGCTGCGTATGGGTCTGTCCCTGGCGGCGCAGCACTGATGATGTAAGGATTGGGCACAAATGCTGGAGCCAGACCTGGACAACACAAGGAGGGTAAAGGTGGACCAGGGCAAAAGGGCTTTACATAATACATGAAGGAAAATCACAGGACTTGTTGTGAAGCTATGGCATAACTACTTAAGAGACTCGCAATGATGTCATATTTACTAATCAAATCTCAATCTTTAAGGCATTATTTTATTTTAAACTGAAAGACAAACAATAAAAACAGCCAGTCTATACACCGAGCCGGGGGGTCAAGCTTTGCAAACATTAGTGGAAACCCTGTGCTACGAATACAAATATACCAGAAGAAGAAGCTGGCCAATCATCATGAAATGCATGTGACTGTTTGTTTTTGGGTAGTTCAAAGATAATGCGTGCGTGAAGCCATACAACCATCTGACATGCAGTTTAGACAGACACACTTACCAATGTGAGGCTGCTGTGCGGCTGCCAGTGCGTACTGCTGTTGCTGGGCTGCTGTTAACTGCTGCACTGCTAGGGCATTGTTTCTCTGAAACAGCTGCAAACAGCATGAAGAAAGGTGAACCATAGGTGAGCTGAGTGCTGTTAACACACACTAAATAACTCCTCTGTCTGGTGATCTTACCTGCTGCTGGTTAGTGTAATCAAATAGGCCCACAGTGGGTGCAGAGTCCATGGGCATCTGAGAATTGTAGTCAAACTGAAGCGGCTCCATCACAGACTCCATGGGGTCCATGGTAACACCACCTTGTTCCACGCCAGAAAAGTCATCAGGAGGTTTGGGAACTCCGCCACCTCCCAGGGGTGTCAAACCCTCAGGCCCTACGCCCCCGGGACCACCCAGCAGATCACCCTCTGGGCCGGGAGCCGGCATGCTGCCCGGGGGGCGACTGCATGGAGCAGAGGTTCGGTTAATATCTAAAGGGTACCAATCATTTCTCTAAGGTGTGGGTGTGTGTCCTCTTGTGTCACGCAGATTTTTACCCAAACTCTTTGACGTCCACGTCGAGGCCGTTCTGTACAGGCAGCCCATTCGGGTTGATGACATCGCTGATCACATCAGATTCACCTTCCGTTAACTCTTTTAGTTTCTCTCCCTCAAACGTCGTCTTTGGCTTCTCCCTCTTTTCCTCCTCTACCTCTCCATCCCTCTGACCCTGTGTGACGGAGAGAAAATGATACAATGAGACCAGATGCACAGTGTTGCTCCTCTGCTGTACACACAGAGGAAGGCGCAGGAAGGACAAAGTGACACTGACAAAAACTACACGTTGTCAGTGGGAGAAAATGACACAATGGGCGTGTGTGGCAGTTACAGTTAGCATGATCAGGGGAAACAGAAGTGTTTGAGTAATGACACTTACATAGGGTCCTTTTCGAAGACAGGAATCCAGTTTGTCAGCCGGTGAGGAGGACAGAACGTACTCTACCATGCTAACCCCGAGCCCTCCGCTCTCAGACCGTGGAGACATCACAGAGCCCACCCCGACTTCACCACCGCCATGGAAACCTTGCCCTGGCCGACGGGACACCATGATTGGCTGAGACACCGAGTGATCTGCCGTGAGAGGAACAGAGAACGACACATTTACTCAGCAAACTGTGCAAGCAAAAAGTAGCAGTTTTCAAAACAGATGGCTTGAAGATTTTTCAATAGAAATGATCATCCGGAGCAGTAACAACATGTTCAGCTGTTACAGATGTGCTGGGCGAAATAACAAAGCTCCTGATGTATTTGATAGATTCATAAGAAATTAGGATATCAGCAATATCAAATAATCTTAATCCACTTACACACAGTGCACAAAATCTGAGTAACTTAAACTCAACGTTGGGCCTGTGTAGGCACTAGGGTTGCCAACCGTCCCTTAAAAAACGGAATCGTCCCGTATTTAGAAACAAAAGTACACGTCCCGTATTGAGCTAATAAGGGACGCACTTTGTCCCGTAATACAGTGAGAATCAAAAGTAGTCTATAAATGTTAATGGAATTAACGCTTTGTTTGAAAACATAATTCCCAGCCCCTCTCCTGCTTTGTGACCAATGAGCTGACAGCACACTTATGACAATTCGAGTATGACAATTCAGATTACCGCTCATCTCATTGGTCGAGGAAAGGTCGCTTGCGGAGAAAATACCGGAAGACAACAGATGACCACAACAAGAAGCATGGCCAACAGGGAAACAAACGCCGACACTGCGGTGCAAGTCTCGGACGACAGTACACCTAAAGCTGGGCAGACACTGCGATTTTTTTCAGTCACGTTATTCAGCTCTTGCTCAAACTGCACGATTGACTCGCAGGGATTAGAAGTTTGCAGGTCACGATGCAGGTCTCACACTATACGGCCCGATGCTCTGATGCGACCTGAGTGCTCACACTGTGCCAACATAACATGAAGGTTATAACAGAAAATCTGTCGCTCGCTCTCTCTGTCTTTCACTCACACAGACACACCACCATCAACTTTGCTAAATTGCTAATGAAAAACATGATCAGGCAGCTGTGATTGAGCAGTAGTGTAAATCCAACTATTTTCAGGTTGTTGTGGTCGTGATAATTTTGTGATGCCACATCGAAAAGGCTCGGATGAGCTTTCCAAAGTTCTACAAGTGCCTCCATCACTTGTGTCCAGATCACACGCTGCACAGCCGTGCTGCGCCGTCTTTTTCACCGATGTTTACGTGTTTGCGCATGAGCAGTGTGAGCGGCTGTGGTGACACCCTCACGAGCGATTGATGATCGGGAGCTGGTTGTGAGGTGTTAATCGCTTCTCGTTACCCCACGTATACTACACGATGCACGATGAAGGCCAAAATCGGTCGCACGACTCAAAAATCGGCTCAAAATGGGCCAAAAATCGCACAGTGTGAGCCCAGCGTTAGAGCAGCAATGTTTGTTCCCCTCAGAGAAAGAAAAGAAAAAAGGCTGCAAAAGTACAGGGAGGACTGGGAAAAGGAAAACACCTGGCTGGGAAAGTGCACGATAACACCTATAAAGCGCACTGCACTGTGTGCCGGCGCACTTTTTCCATAGGCATGCTTCTAGTGGTGGGCACAAGAAGAACATGAGGGGCGTGAAAGCTCGGGGAACCCTTAACCAATTTTTTGTCCACCAGGCCACGGCAGAAGCAGATATGGTATGTAAACACTGGTTTGTTGTTTAAACCCTCTGGTTAAGGTTAATATGGGCATGTGCGGTGAATATCAGCGCTATGTGGCCAGAAGTGTGATAATATCATTTATTTTGTGTAATAAACAACTGCAAGGATGGATGATTACAACAAATAGATGAATAATACATAAAAGTAATACATAGATGAATAATGATGATGAGTTAAGGTGCGTAATCATGGGAACAAGCGGGTTTACAAACAGGAGCAGCTGATTAGCATTAGAAAAGCTGAAATAATACCTCAACTGAAGCCAATTGTACTAAATGCACTAAATGTGCACTGTTACAAGAATATTTTTCTTTCTATTGTTTTCTATTATTTTAAGTTAAGCAGGACAGAGTTCTTTTAAAGAAAGATTTACTTATATTCTCAAAAGTTAAGCATGACAGGCTTCTGTTTAAGAAAGAGACCTGTTTTACTGTGTTAATGTTGTCATTTTGAGCTAAAAATAAATGGCTAAATGATCATTTGTTTCCCATATGGTCATATCACAAAGAATATGCATCTGCTTAAATCAAATTCAAGTCAAATGGTTAAAAAATAATTTCTCACACACACAAAAAAAGAGCTACCACACTGGGAAGGGTGAAGACAACTGGGTTGCCCGGCCCTGGCCACGAGGTGTCCCTTATTTATTTTTCAGGGAGTTGGCAACCCTAGTAGGCACTATGGCTGATTTCAGTAACTTAATCAGTGCTGTTGGCAGCTTCTCACACACATACAGCAGAGCGCATGTAACCACATGCTGAAACAAGCACTGGCAAAGGGGAAGGTTCCAGTTTCATTACATACTGCACATCACTTTTATTTACCGTATTTTTCATTTTATTTATGTACTGAGGAAGTTTTGGTGTTGCTAATAAATCTGATACAGCCATTCCCACACGTGCACCAGAACTTTCCAAGACCTCTCTTAACAGAAATGTACGGGGAAAATGTTCTGATGCTGTCACATCAGACATTAGCCGGCTCATCCAACAGCTACTAGCTCCCTAAAACAAAACCTGCATGAAATCCATGCTGGATTGAGTAGATGTGTGAATAGCATGGCTAATAGTGAAGTACATTCACTGGTATAGCGTGCATAAATTCTGCCATGTGACATGTGAGAAAAATATCTGTAGAAATATTCCTGAGCTGATTCTACAGAAACTGAAGTGCATATGTGGAAACGGCTCAAAGTTTTAACTAATTTATCTCATTTCATTTACTCATCAGCTTTACCAAAAACATCAAATCAATGTGTTACAACTCAATTATTCATTGGATATTGTCTGAAAGCGTTTTCAGTTTTCACAGGACTCTACGCAGCCCTGTAAAAAGCTAAGCACACTATGATTAACAAGGTTGTAGCAGAAATAGCCCGAAGTCTCTCACACCGTTGTGGGAGGGGGGTTTCACCCACACTTCAGTTCATTGAGGTTTGTGGGCATTTGTTTGTGACGCTCTCCTGAGGTCCTGTCACAGCATTTCAATCAGGCTGAGGTCTGAACTTTGGGCCATTGCAACGCCTTCATTCCTTTCCCCCACCTCACTCATTCTGTTGTAGAGTTACCTTTGTGGTTGGGATTACTGTCCTGTTGTTGCATTTTGTTTTTGCTGAACAGGCACTGTGCATTACAGCCAAACATCTACACTTTGATCCAGAAGTCTTGTGGTTTGTTCAGATGCAAATTTGCAAAGCTTTAGAGAGAGACTTTCTCCTGGCAGCCCTTCCAAATCATGCCAAACTTGTTCAGTCTTTTTCTGCTAACGTGACATACTAACTGAGGCCTGCAAACCAAAATGTAGCGCTTGTTTGGGTTTTGCTTACTTTCTTTGAGCATTGTTGTGGTGGTGGTAGGTGGGGGTGGGGAATTTGCTAGGATTGTGCAAACACACACCTGAATCCTCCAGACAAGCAAACTGACAAAACGTGTTACTGATCTGTTAAGTGCATTTGAATAGCAGCACCCAGCTGTTCCTGACCCACTTAATTCTTATGGAAGGTGTGTTTAGTTTTTTTTTTTTTCTTCACAAGACTGCAAAGAGTAATGTGAAAAGCATTTTTACATGACTGTAATTCATAAAAAAAAAATTAGAATACAAAATGATTTTTTTCCCTTTTTTTCATGAACCAGTGAGTATTTGACACTCTAGAAATGAGCTAACACGCGTCAGCATTTTTTCCCGGTGCAGACATGATGTACGAGGTGCGCCAGATGACTTGTAAAAAGCCGGGATATTTCTTTTGTCATCCCGTCTACAGAAATAACCACACTGTGTTAATTTGATACAACAGGAATCTCAGATCTCGACATGATCTGGGAGAACACAAGAGATCTCACTCTGACATCAGCCTTTGAGTCTGGCAGGAAACTAAATATATATTTTCCAAACACCTGACAGTGATTGTTTTGGTCGTTTTTGTGCTTAAGTGGGGGGAAAAAAATGCATTCACTCCAACCTTCTCCCTACAGCCATGGCACAAACAGATCCCAGGACGGCAAATACCTGAAGCCCCCCATGCACTGTCCCTCCACTGGTCCAGGAAGATCCCCTTTGGTCCATCCTTCCCAGAGTCATCTGTTTCCCAGAACTTCTTACCAGTTAGCAGCTGCTGCAGAGACACAAGACAATGAAGAAATGAAACAGGTGGCAAAAGAAATGATGAGGTTACACAGATATTGCTGGCAGATGGGAGAACAGGCAAACTAAAAATCAATCCATACAGAACAGGAAGTTTGTACAAGCAGAGCTCTGAGTAGATGGCAAAGACTACAAATGGGCAAACTTCTTTTTTTGTTGCTGCAAACAGTCCGTTCTTGTGTTTCCAGCAACATCTGTACTTCGACCCTTGACTGAACCCCCCCGAAAAAACAAACAAGAACAGGTCATTCTAACTGGATGAGTCAATCAAAAACATAAACTGCTTCTGCAGCAACAAAAACTAGCGTAGAGGAACAAACAGGAGCTCGATGTTCCTGCTGGGAACAGCTTCATGCTTGGATTCAAAAGAAATTCTTGCACCTTATCAGCAGTTCAGTTGTTTATCTTCATCTCTCCTCGGTTTTTATTACACCCAGTGATAGTTTTCTTTTTTTCACAGTAAAAAAAAAAAAAACTTTTGAAACTAATCTGATGTGCATCTTCTGGCTAGAGGGGGCAAAAAAATCCATTTATAGTTAAAAAACAAAGATTACAGAGTCATTTTTGTAAGCTTTTAATAGTCACTCTCACTACTGATATATTACAGTGTATAGCAGCAAAACAGTAATCAAGCAAGCCAAAACTAACTGCAGGCACTGGCCCAACATTAACAGACTTACTGAGTGCAAAATACAAAACAAATAACAGCCGGTCCAACGAGCTCGAATTAATAAGCATCTCTGCTCAATCTCTTCTCGGCTTTCAGAGCTTTTCAGTCTCAAAAAATACAACCCAACACCGCTTTTAGCTCATAAGCAACTGATCCATTTCTATTTTTTTTTCCTCTTGGATTTCCTGCTATTCAAGTTTGACTCACTCCCGGTAATCCATCATGTTTCTATTCAGCCAAATGCCCAAGCTACAAAATACAGGGCAGGCGGTTTAATGTCGCAGTGTTGATCCACGGCGTCTGCCCTCGTCAGAAGCACTCATTTCAACCTAAATTTAGAAGTGCAAACATGAGCAACCAGCCTCAATGCTTCATTATTGGCTGAGGTCACCATCTTCTTCACAATAAGTGACCCTGATTCATCAACTCTTGTCTCACCTCTCCCATAGCGCGTCCCTCAAGAGCGAGAGCCTGGAAGTCATGGTTCAGCTCGTCCATGGAGCGCACCTGCAAACAGAAAGCAAATGAGACTGTCCATTCAGCTAACACTTATCAAGGACTATCAGGACCATGTTAAGAAAATAGATATATATTAGTGATCATTTTGAGAAAGCTGTGGAGATTAAATCTGTCATTTCAACTCAAAGAACTGCCACGGCTGCTAAACCCTCAACAAAAGCCCCTTGTGCAGATGAGTTAGTTACTTTAGAGTTTTAGTTACAAGGAAATTATTTCCCTTTTAGCACATATACTTATCACCACACTGTGTTTAAGGACGCTGAAAAAGATGGTGCAGAGAGATGCATCGGGTGAAATGAAAAAAACGCCCCGAAACTTTCACAAACGTGGAAGAGTTGGAGGGATTTGTGAAAAAAAAGAAATAGCTGGCAATGGACAGATGCAAGGATACCGATGGTTACACCGCCGTGTAATAAAGATGATGTATGTTGCATCACAAGACAACATGACAGCTGATCAGGTTGTGTCACTAACTCATCTACACAAAGGCATTTTGTAGAGGTTATAACAGCAGTGGCAGCTCTTTAACTTTGGCAGTGTTACCAGGTCACTAACAAAAAATTTGATTCCTTTAATGTCTCTGCTGTATGTTGCCACTTGTGCAACATTAACACACACACACACACACACCTGGCTGTCATGGATGTTGTCTCCAGTGGGCCAGCGATGTTTGCCGGGCTGTTCGCCATGCTGCCGCTGGAAGAAGTAGTCTACCATGGCATCGTCCTGGGAACGTCCAGCGCCCGCCACACCCTGAGAGACACAAGTACACACATGCACATTACCCTGGAATTACTGGTAACAGCAACCAGAACACAGTGCCTGAGAAAGACTGCAAACGTTATTCACCAGAGCTGAACATGCTGAAAATATACACAGAAACCAGAGTTCTTATTGTTTTGGGGGGGTTTTCCTAATTAGTTATTTTATGTTTTATTTTGACTTTTTGTTTTTAATATAGTTCAGTTTCACTTTTCAGAGTGAATTTCCTTCTTTCAGTTTAGTTTTTATTGTTTAAGTTTTGGTTTTAGTCTTTTTAATTATTACTGCATGGAGGGCATGTTTCAGAGGTAAAAAGAAAATCAGTATTACAATATAAACACAGCTTTAAAAGCTGAAGTTTTCCCCAGTTAAATATCATCTCTCAGGATGTGTCATTTGGATTTTTTCAGAAATCAGCAGCATCACTCAAACACGACAACAGGCTGAAGTATGTAAGGCCACATCCTCTCAGGTCCAAGTAAGAGGCAATACTTCTGTTTAACAGAAAAGCCTCCAGTCACTTCCTCCCTCCCTCACTTTGAGGGAAAACTCAAAATTCCCCCACAAGACACCACCATCAAAGAATCCACGGTTACCATGTACTGGAAACAGCTGGGCTTACTGTTTGCTGTACACGCAAAGCACAAGACAGCCAGTCAGACCAAATTGTTGCTTATCAGAAAACATTCTTCTCCCCCAAGGATTACTCATGAAAACACCAACCTTGTTATCATGAACTAACATTTTCTACCCTTCAGACTACCTTGGGGCCTTAAAATGTTTCTTTTGCTGTGGAACAAATACAATTTACACAGTGCTGAAGACAGTATATCGTTCAGACCTGTCACAGCAGCATCACAGTATTAACAGATTTGGGGGCCACATTTCAGACTACCAAACAACATTTCAGTTAAGCAGCAGAGGACACTACAGATGAGCTTCAGGAACATTTTTGGCTGTAAAACGAGTACAGCAGGAAATCCAGCAGCGAGGAGGACATAAGGATAGACGGTGTGTCCAAACCAAAGACATGTGACACTTACTGGTTTTTGACCATTGTCTAGCTTCAACATCAGAAGTGACCTTATATGGATAAGAGGCTAGAGTGCTAAGGGCCAAGTTAACAGCTAATGCAATAGGTCTAGGCTGATAGGGGCTTCCCATGATGCACTGAGGGTTTCATCTTCACTCATCTCTTTCTGGTATGTGTTTATCCAACCTTTTGCATTTAATCATCACCATCATTATCATCACCAGAACTTCACTCACCAAAACTGAAGTCCAAACATCTTGGATGGTCTGTACTGCACAAAAAAATCTAAATATTTGTCACATAACCCATAAAAAATGCTCAAAAAGGCTAAAACAACACATACAATGTGAAGTCGCTCAGTCACTGGCTCAAAGTGGTGAATGATGTATAGGAGACTAAACTGAAAAGTTTCAGGAGGAGTTGATTGCCACTATAGAAGCGTAGTATAACATCATGCATTGCACCGAAAGAAAAGGTAGTAGCGCATCACTTAAAACTCCCACAAGATGAAGCTACTTTCTGCTCCTTCTTTACTCACAGATCACCACAGTGAGTAGCTCCAGGTTTGATTTGGCAGATTTTTAAGCTGGACCTTCCTGACACAAACCAAAGAGATTTGGGATCATTTGCTACAAACTGCCGCAAAGTATATATATTCCTTAATTCAGGAATATATGTTTGGTTTATTATGTATTCATCACAGTAATTCAGCCCATGTTGGTTTGTTACATTTTACCTTTGTTAATCTGCAAAATCCTCACATCCAAAAAGGTGACAAAAACTTCAGTAATTTTTCTATATAAATACCTACAAAGAATCAATTATCACAGCAGCCACGAGTTTGTTTGTTTTTTACAAAAATGAGCTGACAACAATGAATTGAATCTTTATGATATAAAACTGACTCTCTAGAAAGCCCGAACATGTGAATTGTATGTGTAACACAAAAAAACCAAAACAGTCATCATTAGGCAGCGCTCTAATGATTGTAGCCACCTTCATGCTACAACATGTCAGCTTCATTTCCAGAAAATAGCTGTGTTCATGGACACCCGATGTAGCAGAAATAACAACAATAATAACTTTTACGCAGTGGTTTAAAACAAACAACTGAGTCAGATGAAGATCAAGTTTATGCGCTTCAACCTCATAAGCGTGGTCACCTGTGGACTTAAAATAAGAGCGTGGAACAGTTAAAAGACCCTGATCAGATGGTCAGAGGCTAACTCCTAAAATAAGGTTTTCACAACATCTGAGCTTCAGAAGCCAGTGAAGGGTGTTACCGCTTCACTTGAAAACCATAATCCTTCCAAACTAGTGATCTAACAATGAGGAAGGTCCCCTTTGCTGTGGCTGATGCCCTGCATTTATCAAGCGTGATGCTAGCCGTTTAAGCAGAGCTCCTTTAACAACCATTGTTTATTCAGCTAATAACAGCCGAGGCAATACAAAAGCCTTAAAGCTAGTAAGATAAGACTGCAATTATTTGGTTCATTAGCTCTCGAGTCAAATGCACATGTTCCAGAAAGCTTGAGATGAGTGTCATCAAGCTTTAATGGCTGTGTTGCAATGTCTCATTTTCTGGTGCTCTAATCAGGGTTTGTAACAAAGTACTGGAGATTACAGTCATATGGGTATTTTTATGATATTGCTTAAAGTAAAACCGTAGGTGTAAGATCAGTGACCTTTACCCTCATTTGCCTAGATGCACCCAGATATGACCAGTTAAAATTGCCTAACAGAGTTAGCTAGCTAGCCAAGCACCAACCAGAATACATCATTTGAGAAATTCAGTGATAATGTCAAAGAGAAAAGGTGAAAAACCCCAAAAACGTAGACAATTCCTGGCTACATCTGACAGCTACACCTGCTAACACCTATTAATAAGTAACACTGAAGCTGCATCCCCACTTTTAATGATGCATAGCGACATGGCAACAAGAAACTGTTATGGAGGGCTGCAAAAATGTGCGATAGAAGCTCATTGGTGCGGTCCTCCACAACAATCCCAGTTTCTCAACTGGCCACTTGGGAAAATTAATTGCCCATTCCCTGCTTTAGAGGGTTACCTAGACAACCAGAGCTTGGAATGCTGCAAACAACAAGCCATCACTGCAAAGTGCAATGAGTGAATGGTTTCCAGTGTAAATAAATAGGAACTGAAAGATTACAAAACTGTGACAAACTAATCATTGGTTGTTTATGTGTTAGTTAGGCAGGAGCACCTTCTATTGGTAGATTATGAGGACAAGAACCTTCAAAACAAGGCAGACATGCTCAGATTAAGGTAGGTTGGTGTGGTCTGCCAATTTGCGGTAAAATATTGCATGATGAATACTGATAAGGGAAGGAAAATATGACTTGCACCATTGTGAACAACACTATAATAGCTGTAGTATTAAAACAACAACAGGTACTACATTGTTAAGAGTGAGAAGTCTATTAGTTCTTGTTGGTGCCACCCCACCAAATTACAACAAACTGTGACACCAGATAAGCTGTTGACCAGTTGACCAGCTTTCAGTACTTTTGTAGTTTATACCCAAATATCTGCTGTTTACAGTTCAGTTTCCTGTCTTACACATGAGCCTCATCTTACTGGACTGACTAGTTTTTGGTTGTTTTTGTTAAGTTAGTGCTGGGGTAATCTAAACAACTAAACATTTCCTGCTGTTAACAGCATCACACTTCAAAAGTTTCATTATTAAACCAGCAGGACATTTTTATTGTCTGCATGTCAGAGGAATTACAATGTGTTTATCACAGAGAGAGGCGAGCTATAATAGCCATCCAGGTAGACTGCTTTACCTTTTGTATGCGCTGTAGTAGAAAGTCATCACGCCAGTTTAATTCAATGGAAAAAGACATGAATGAATGAAAATAGCAAATGTATCAGAGAGGCGGTTTTTACCTGCTGGCTGGGGGGTGTGGCCTGAGGGGTCTGCCCAGTTGGAGGGGCATGTCCTCCGCTGCTCAGCACCACGGGCATGCTGGGAGAAGTACTTCTATGGTGGGGGCTGAATGAATCCTGCCAGAGCACTGCTTTCCTCTTCAACACACACACACTGCTCATTCCACCACAGCCTGTCCAGAGTGAGTGAAATGCATCAGTCACAGAAAACATAACAGTTCAACATAGTAAAAGTTTGGAGCACTCTGACCAATTTAACACCGAATCTTATGATGAACGGTGAAGATCCAACAGCCGCGAAGCGCAAGTGTCAAATTATGAATAAAAACGCTGCAGTCCAATAACCAACTTCGCTGCAATAAAATAATTATTGAGATTTGATGTTTATTCATTTGTGGGCTGTAAATTAAAAGCTCATCTGCTCCTAAATGAGAAGAAAGGGAAAAAACACACTGCAACACAATGCAGCATAATTAATCAGCACAACAATCTAAAGCATGAATCCATGCATCTCTACAAAAACAACAACAACAAAGCTGACTTTTGCCAGGGTGGATGTACTGCAGGGTTATATAATACATGCTCCTCTAAAAACAACTCAGAATAATAAAGCTGATATCCCACTATATTATCTTCATACCTAACATTTTCCCATGTCATCATGCCAGCTTGATGCCAAATTAGTTCACAGCAATTAAACTGCTGTGAACAATGACCCCTAACTCAGAAACGAGGTGGCTGGAAGCATATGAAGCAAAATGAACCAAATCATTTGTCTGTAATATTACGGTTCCCCCAGAGTTGTGGTCAAAGGTCAGGCTCAGTGCCACTATCCTGTAAACCAATTAATATAGATACCAAACTACACTTTATATTCTGACTACACTCCAGTGTACTGTAGTACTTGCTTTATGTTATTTATTTTCTGTGCTTATTATTTTGTATTTTAATTTTGTTTTTACTTGTGTGAAGGGAACCTGCAAAGTCAGAATTTCATTGTTCAGTGTAACCACTTTGTTTTGCAGTATTAATGACATAAACGTCTTGATTAAGGCACAAATGAGAAAACAAAGGAAATTGAGCCAAAATTCATTCATTTTCCAGTAGGGCAGCCCTCACACGTTTGACAATAAACCAGAGATGCAAAAATATTTAAACAAATATTGTTTACTTTCTGCACCAGGTGACAGTTAACGCTGTTTTATGCAACTGCAATACAATAACAAAAACTAGCTTCACGCGAGCTAAAAGCAAACTTTAAATCTATCAGTGTGCACAGGTTATATATTAGAATCACAATTCAAAAGCACTACAATGTACCTAAAAAATAAAATTTTAACCTAACTAAAACAGTCAAACCTTCAAACCATCTTTGGACTTTATTCTTTGTGAAGAAAGGTCAAAGAATATCACACACAATGCTGCAATACTGCTTACCAGACTGTTGGTATAACACTCTTACGACAAAATGGTGAACTGTTATTAAAGCTGCCTAACTGCTGAGGATCAGCACAAGAGCACTGGGATCAACAGATACAGAAGTAAACCAGAGAACATTTTACAAGCCAGCCCAGGGCAGCAGCTGATTTAACTGCCAACCTGCCTATCGGCAGCAGAATGTAAACTTTACTGCACCCTCTGTATCTGGCTGATGCAAACACGCTGCTATGAACTCCAGTGACAAAGGTTCACTTGGCAGGAATGTTGTGAAACTTCTACAAATTACTCACCCCTAAAAAGGTATTTAGACACACACACAGAGTGGCCTGCATATTCTGCAGAGTCACTGATGAGTTACTTCCTGACCAGTTCAAGGTGTTTCACAGCAGTGTGGCTTCCAAGGAGCCACACTGTCTTAAAGTTGTTTTTAACTGGTCTTTATCAAAGTTCTGCAGGTTGTCTTGAGTTTTTCACTCATTTTCTGTCCTTGCACCTGGCCATTTTCAGAGGAACACTTTTTTTCTTTGTTCGTTAAGCCCCTTAGCACTGACCTATGAATCATTCAAGCAGAAAAAAAATACCTAACTCAAGGGATGAACCAGTGTTGTGTTTATGCATAACAGACAACTTATCAAAGAACCAACTTTAAATGCAACATTAGGCACTGTTACTAGCAGCCTGTCGCAAAACACATCTTTTGTTCACATTACTTGAATCTGTATGAAGGAGGAAGCATTCCTGAAAACTATGGCATAGATTTCTCATTTTCCTAGTTAAGCATAAAGAAATAAGGAGGGGCTTAAAACTTTTGCACAGTACTGCACAGTACTGCACGTGCAGAACTGTTTGTTTACAGGCATGGCTTTCAGGGGGTAAATCAGTCCTGCAATACATCCCCCATTTATGAATATCATAATGTTTAGTTTTTTGATGAAAATGTTAGCTGGTATCTAATCATTCAACAGTTTCCATGACAGTATAGATCAGATGTATTATAAACTACAGAATTAATGGCCATAAACTTTGATCTGAGGCTCTCTGTAACAATATCCCTGTTATTGTATTGGAATGCACAAGTCTTTGCTAGATTTACCTCTCAAACCTGCAGTGCATTTAGTGCATTGTGTAAAAGGAACAATTTAAAATAGTAACTATGCACATTGGTGTGAGAATTAGAGGATTTATTTAGCCATGTAACAGAGACAAAGATGTGGTGCTTATTTTTTAAGAAGTTGTTTTGTTAACCCAGGTAAAGAGTGAAGGACAGATTATCTTTAAAATGTGCGGTGTGGACCTAAAGGCCAAGCATTTGGTGGTCAACAATTTTACACAACAGCCCCTGATCTCCAGCAATGAGAGAAGGGTGTAATTTGTATTTGACTCTTACCTCTAATCTCTGTTAAAATGAGCAGCTTCCCATTAATGTCCCCACAGGCTAGAAAGAAATTACAAGCACTTCTTTTTGCACTGAGCCATATACGGTAATTACCTTTGCAAGAGACTGGCAGACACTGAATCAAACACATGCAAGCTACCAACGTCTGCTGTAACCACTGTGCAACACACCCCCTCTACAAAGACAAAACCACAAGCTGACCGGATGAAGACCCCCCTCCCATAATAAGATAAAAACAAATCGACCGACTGATCATCCCTCCTCCACTCTTGGACAGGCCACAAGGAAATGTTAGCTCTTTATCCCTCTGCTACTGCTCCGAAATCAGCCAGAGAAACACCCGGAAATCCAGCACAGTGCGGCCATTCCCCGCCGAGAAGCGCACACGGCTCGGTCTGCCACAAGTTTGATGCGAGGACCCGGAAACAGGCGGCGGTGTTCACGGTCTAACTGGGTTAATCATTCAATACCGGGGGATCAATCCACCGCATACCGGGCACAGACAGGGGTGTGACAATACGAGAGGGGCAGCATGCAAGCTAGCAAGGGGGGATAACGCTGGAGCAACATTTCTCTCCCGGCAGACATGACACATCAAAACGAAACCGAGTATGGGGATGCTTCGTGAAATAATTCACGGCAGCTACCTTTATGCATCCGCGTCCCGTCACGCCAGCCCCGGAGCTGCCGTGGGGGGGGGGTTCACTATGTGTCTACCAACAATAACACGGCCTCCCGACACAAGCTCAGCCCGGGCGAACCGGTGGACAAACGCGCAGTGTTTTTAACCGCTCCCCACCACCGTAGTGTGGTTATTAATAAATAACCAGAGGACTACACCTGTCCGCCGAGCCTGCAGCCCCACGGGTCCCGGTGACGCGGATGCTAACAAAGGCCCGAGAGCTGTCTGGAGCGGAAGACCGACACAACGGGAGGAAGGAGGCAGGCAGCAGAAAGGGAGGCAGCCGCTTCAGCCTCGCAAAATATTCTCGTTTAGCGCCCTTTCAGAGCCGCAGTAACGACAATACCCGCACCGAAGCGTGCATAAACACCCCCCTGAGCAACCGCGACCGCTAACGACTCGATACTCACCGGCGGAGAGGGTGGATGGTCGCGGATTTCAGCCCCAGTTTCTCTCTAACACCCCAGGCTTTCACTCCGACAACATGGCGGCTCGACGGAGGAGCAGGCAAGAGCGCTGCATGACGGGAAGGGATGAGAGAGAGCGTACGGTTCACTGCGCCAACCGGGAGGGGAGGGAAGGAGGGTCACACCGGACCGGTCCCTTTGTTATGCATGTTTGTAGTCTGCTTGCACTGCGGGGCGTGTTTATTATTGTTTTACCTGCACCTCATTCACCTGTCTGTTAGCTAAAGGCGAAAAAAGTAAATGCTTTAACAGACGGCAGCTTCTCTGTTCATCTTGTATCTCAAATAGAATACGTCACTAATTAAATTAAATTATATTGCAATGTTACAATAAAAACTTTATATGTGTGTTTAAATTTAAAAAAGATGTAAACATTTTTCAATATATATTTATGGTGCTATCTTCCGCTGCTACAGCCTTCCTTTACTGTGGGCTATACAATGCGCCGGGGTCTCCACGGTAACGGGGTGCGCCACAAGGCCAGCCAGTGCGTGGCTCCCGGACGCTCCGTTACACCTCCGGAATGTGGGCAGACGGCGTGAAAAGGGGGCAGTGAGCGGCCCACATTACAAAAATAACCCAGTGGTCCTTTGGAAATGTGCCAGTGGCGACACCGTGACTGCAGACCGGAGAGAACGCCGTCCGCACGCACCCGCGCGCGGATGACGTCATGGGTACAGTAGATAATGGCTACCCTTATAGAAAATGTATTGGGGATCATATGGGGCATTTGTAGGACTCCTCCGGCCCAGTAATCCCGGATTAAATAGCCATAAGTATATAATTAGCGCCACTTGTTATTTTTAGACGCACAAAGTTAAAATAAGATTACCCCCCTCTTTGTCATTTACAATGTTTGAAATTATACCTCTAAGTCTCTATCATATGAGTTCCACTCAGGAACATGGTCAAGTTGTTCTGTATTGTCTTCTTTTTTAATATACTAAAAGTAATCATGATACTTAAATCACAATATAGTAATACACACTTTCAGACACAGCTGCTAATCTTTCTATGAAATTGCTGTTATTTTATTTTGAAATTCAACTTAATTACTTGAAATACACTAAACAGCCATTTTATTAGATACACTTAGCCACCACAAGGTTGAACCCCCTTTATGCCTACAGAGTTTTCTAAATTTTTCTTGGTATACATTCAACCAGCTGCTGGAAACGTTCCTCAGAAATTTTGCTCCATATTGACGTGACAGCATTGTGTACTGGGAACCTCCTGTTCTACCACATCCCAAAGGTTCTCTTTTGGATTGAGATCTGGTGACACTGGAGGTCATTTGAGTACAATTAACTTATTGTCTTGATCAAAAAATGTTTGAAATGATTTGAGTTTTGGACATGCCATCAGAAGATGGATACACTGTTATTATAAAGATCAGCAATAATACTCAGATAGGCTCTGGCATTTGAACAAAGTCGGTATTATGGGGCTCAAAGTGTGCCAAAAAATCTTCCTGAACCGTCAACGCACGGATGGGTCCATGCTTTCATGTTGCTTACACCAAATCCTACCCCTACCATTCAAATGCTGCAGCAGAAATGGAGTCATCAGACCAGACCATATTTTTCTAGTCTTCTATTGTCCAGTTCTGGTGAAGTCATGCAAATTGTACACTCAGTTTCCTGTTCTTAGCTGACAGGACCTGGTGTGGTCTTCTGCTTCTGCAGCCCATCTGCTTCAGAGATGCTCTTCTGCATACCTGTTGTAACGACTATTTATTTGAGTTTCTGTAGCACTCTGGCCATTCTCCTCTGACAGTTGACATCAACAGGGCATTTTCACCCAGAGAACTGCAGCTCACTGTGGATTTACTCTTTTCCAGACCATTCTCTCTAAACCGTGGAGGTGGTGGTGGAGTGGATCAACAGTTTCTGAAATACTTCAACAACCATACCTCGTTCAAAGTCACTAAAGTTATCTTTCTTCCCCATTCGTTTAAATATCACCACTTAATCTTTACTCTATCTACATGCTTAAATTCACTGGGTTGCTGCCATGTGATTGGGTGACTAGATAACCATATTTTTCCAGTCTTCTGTTGTCCAGACATGTGACTAGATAACAAACTTTTGAACATGTGTACCTAATAAAGTATGAAGTAAAAAAATTCTAATACATTAAAGGTGAGTAATACACATTTTTAGAGGTTTAAAAAGTATATAAGTAATGAAAATTTACGGTGACTGTATTTTCAAATTTAACTGTCTGTTTAGAGTTCATGTTTTAAAAAAATGAAATTAAAGTGATTTTATTTTGAAATTCACACATCAGCTTCATTAATGGATCCCAGTTCAGCAGCGGAGGCATAAAATAAGTCAACTCACATGTACCGTTACTATTATAATGTCACTTTGAGACAATGTTTTGACAGTCAAATCCTCGCTGCAGAACATCAGCCCAGCTGGGTGCATCATTTGGATAACGCTCCTGACTAATCCTCCAAACAATTCAGTGCCTTATAATCCCAATATTATTACAATGTAATCAAAGGATGGAAAGCACTCAATTTATTAAACCCTCCTGGGTGAGACAAATGAGTCTGCACACACACACACAAGCACACACGCAGAGACAACAAGAGCCACATTTCATGTAGAAAGTGTAGTTTTATTATTTCAAACTTCTCCTTAACACCCGAGAAGGTTTTCACCTCATACCTGTCTCCCTCCTTCCCTTTTCCTTTCTCCAGTTACATCTACAAAAACTACTCATTACTGTGTATGGTACATTTTCCTCCTCAGTCGCCATGCTCTGGAAATCAGCGAATGAGCTGCAGGAGTGGACGTAGCTCGTGAGATGACGATGGTGGGGAATATTAGCTGCAGATGGGCTTAAAAGAAGGCAGCGTGAGGATGTAAGCAAAACGAGAGGACGAGGGAAACGGGTACTAAGAAAACAAGTCTGGACGTGTAACCCTCTCCTCCCACCGAGTCCCACCCACCTGCCCCCACCCCTTTTTGTTTGTTTTTTCTTTCCCTAAATGGAACCAACAATAACAATCATTGGCTGGTTATTTACATGCACAGTGTCCCCCCCGTTACCACCCCATAGACACACTAATGCCTGATCCCAAAGCCATCTGCTGATCAACAGTGTTACATGTTACAATATGTTGAATAGATTTTCCTGACAATCACTTTTACTTGATTTCAGAAGCAAGCCAAACCTATAATTTAAAAAAGACAAGGCTGGTGATATTCCATGGTAAAACAAAAACAGCAACGAAATCAGCCTTTTGATAAATATTTTCCATGTTGTGAAAGCCCTCTTGTACAAAACTATTGAAAACCCCATCAGTCAGCCACGCCGTTGCACCAAATTGCACCCCTTTGTCACAACAAAGCTGGGCACTGTAGTTTATTTTAAACACGCACCTCTCCCTCACTGTAAATACTACCTGGACATAAAAATAGTTTCCACAAACGTGCTCTTTATTGCTAAAGAAACTACAGCGTGCAGCTGTTGTAGGAAAGTACAGTAAAACAAATCAGTGCTGGGCGCTACAGGGAAGCTACTGAAAGATGGATGTTTTTTGGTCTTTTCATGTTTTGCCTTGTATTTACCGTAATAATAAACAAGTGAAATATCACCTGCCTTATCTTTTAAGGAATTCACGCTTTTCTATGCGTCCTGGGACCTCAGCAGTGGCTTCGGCTGGAAGGTGAAAGCAGGGAAGGAGGAAGGGGGAGATGGCTTTGGGAGCGGGAATCGTAATCGACTGCTCTACACATCACCACGTTCTAAAAACAACAACAGGTACGAGCCGTGCCTCTTTTTTTATTAGGTGACCCCCCCCCCCCCCCCCCCCAACCCACCCACCCACATCGACGAGCCCAACCCCACCCACCCCCCAAACAAAACAAAACAAAACAAAACAAAACAAAACAAAGCAAGAACAAAAACAAAAAGAAATCACAGGGGCACCAAGTGGTAAGAGTCCAGGGTGCAACTGCAAAGCACCAGCTAGTCCTGTGGAATTACACAATCACACACACACACACACAGCAGTGGGAGTGTTGAGAGCTGGCAGTTTAGTGAACTGTCCCCTCGGTGAGGCCAGCTCTTGTTCTATGAATCTCTTCTCCCCTCGCCTTCCTCCCGCGTCGCCTTCCTCTCGTCACGCCGCCCGGCATGCTGGTTCTTCCCTGAGCTCTGTACATTCTTTTCAGGGCCATATTTCACTTTCTCAGACACACACACACACAGTCACACACACTCACACGCCTCTCCGTCTGGGTGGGGTTAAGTCCATTTCTCAGGTAAACTGTGACAGAGTGAGTCCATCCACAGTGACACCATCAGGGTTTGGCCTGAAGGGGGTGCTACCAACAGTTAACCAGCCCTGCAGGGGTGCAGAGAGGATGACATAAGTTAAAATTACAATATGCTGCACTTTGACATAACTGCATGAAAAAAGGCACTTGACTGATTTTACTCATGAAGTTGAATTTCGTGTCATTAAACTGCTCTGCCAAAAAACCAGTCCTGTAATTTTCAAAGGCAGGTTTTCATGCTTTAACGCAAAAACTGTTATGGTTATGAAATGTCTAACATTTTTTGAGATTGATACAAATGTATGGAGTTAAATTAGCCTCAAAAGGATTACAAACTAATACTTACAAGGATAAAAAAATACTGATCATTCCTGCACAAATGTTTACGTTCAAGGACACAAATCTGATCATTTTTACTTTCAAAAAGCTGCTACTTTCAGCTGCTCCCTTATTCACAAGGGGTCGCCACAGTGAGCCGCTCTGCATGTTTGATTTGGCAGATTTTTTTTTTTTTTTTGCACCAGATTAACACATTCACTTGGCAAGCGAAAGGTCACTGGTTCGATTCCAGGTGGAGACACAAATCCCCTTTGGGTTTGTATCAGGAAGGTCATCCGGTGTAAAACTCTACCAGCCTAGGCGAGTAGCCCAAAGAAGCCCTTCTTGACACAACCCCAAAGGAACAGTATCCTCCCGGATCAAACCGGGGATCTTTCCCTCATTAGGCGACAATGAAAACCTTCTTTTAGCTCACTTAAGAGCTTTGCCTGATACGGAGAGATCTCGTGATGTGTGCACTTGTTTATTTGGAGCATTTTTCACATTTGCAGCTTTGAACGGTTTCTCAAGCTGCGTTCAAGTGCTAGTGAAAAATTGGACACTGGAGGCCTGTAACTGAAGAAGGATTTTGTCTCATCCAGGTAGCTTGAGGGTTAAACCTGGGTTTTCAGTACCATGAAGATGTGTCTCTTTTTAGCGGCGCTCCAGAGCAGGTTAAGTTCTAGATTAGAGATCAGAGGGTATGAAATCACCACCTACTGACCAATCAGTTCTCCAGCAAATTATATCATCATTCCCAGAAGGTCCCATGGACCTCTGTGCGTGGACGGCATGAGGATCGAAAGTTTTTTTAATAGTGTCTAAAGTCTTTGCATTTCCCTGATAATTAGCAATAAATATAGATTCTTATATTATATTTTAAATATAGATTTTAATCACCATTTAATATCTCTGGAGTAGGTGACACTCGCAGGGATCATTTTCTGTGAAAGAAAACTCATATGATCCCATATGATTGCAGAGAGATACCCTGGGTATACTGAACTTGCTTCATAGTCCAGGGCCCTGGCCTTCCCTTGGATTCTAAGAAAAACTAAAAAAGTTTTTAAAGCTACAGGTCTGGATATATATGCATTTGTAAAGGAGTTTTATATTTGTTCAAATTGCTTTGTATTTGTGTGTGGATTGGAGCATGCATTTTGTGAGTACCCAAAAGTACTCACAAAAACGTTGTACACATTTTCATCATCCCTTTGAGACTAACTTAACTCCATACAAATTAAGGACTAAAAACAGATCCTCACTCAGCTTGACTGCACTACATTTATCCAACACCATTACACAATAGCAGTGCTACAATGCTGGAATAGCGCTTGAAAGATTAACAAAGAAAGCAACAAAAACAAAGATATTAAAATAGGAGACATTTGGAGAAGATGGCTGTAACTCACGTGTAAAGAGGCTGCAGCTGCAGATGAGAGGACTTCTGAGGAGGCTGGTAGCCATAAGAATCGAACCCACCAATGAAATCAACTTCATGAGGGGAGAAAGAACAAGAATGACATCATTCCACTTTCCCTTAAACTGTGTGTGTGTGTGTGTGTGTGTGGGGAGGGTTATATACCAGGTGTTGTATTTCAAGATAACTCTCTCACAGCATCAGATTGTATCATCTTATGCGTTTGGCATGCTTTTATAGACTGCAAACTGTGACATCAGAATGAGCAGAGATACAATACCAATACATCAACCTCCCTACTGCCTTTGTGTCACTGATACATAGTTCTAATCTTTCTCAGTTGATTAAAGGAACAGAGTCATGTGGTGTCGAGTGAAGTAGGATTGATTAGCTGCATCAGTGGGGCTATAAAAAACAAAAAACAAACATCAAGTTCTGGATCTGTTTTCTCTACAGCTAGAACTGAACAGCTCCATCATTTTAAAGTAAGAATGTTGTAATGCTTTCTTTTTACAATGAAGCACAAACGTGGTTTAAAAAAAGGCATTTAGTTATTTATTGATGTGTACACACTTATAGAGCTTTCAATAACATGAAGTGTAAGACAGATTAATTACCTGCCACATGCTAGGGAAAACGTGTATTCCCAGACTGGTTGCCGACTGATTACTGGAGGTTGCTGGCTGTCATTAAGTAAAAAAACCTTGTGGTTGCTTTGGTCACTAGCAGATTGCAGCAGTTTCCTGTAATTTGCCTGGAAGATGCCTACTTTTCAGTTTGCGTAATGCTTTATTCAACTTTAACTACACTCGAAGAGTAAATGGCGAGTATTTGCAGGCAAATTGCTTCAGCTAACTCTAGATAAATACAGGCCATTTACCATTTACCATGAATAACTGTTTTCCAGTATGTTGTTTTGCAATGTTTTTTTTTTGCATTGTTGATTTGTTTTTTAACGACGCAGCTAATAAAGCATAATGGGAAACAATTATGCCTCTTTCTTGTAAAATTCTATAATAGAATGAAACAATAATGCCAGTTATAAATAAAGACAATAAATTGAATGAATTACGAAACACTCATTTTTTGTCTATTAGAGCTGAAAATGTTGTGTAACACTACAACCTGAAACGACAAATAGATTGCGTTTGCCTGTAAAGGAGATAAAGGAAAAGAATTTAACAACAGCTGTGAAATGGAATAGTCCAAATCACCAAAGTAAACTGGATCTGAAGTTAATAAACATCTTGTGAGTGTATGCACTCACACTTAGGACCATATAATAATAAATATGTCCGTGATGAAAGTTGGGCAGCACGCTAACGTCCTTACTCCACTCTGTATGCTCGTAGGGGTCTGACACTTTCACTCCTTTGATTTTCTCCTCGTCCTTTTTTTTTTTTGCCTTTTTGTCATGTCTGTCTTTGTACGGACGTTTTATACATAACTGTTTTTGGGGCAAATAAAATGCAAGTAGGGATTAAAACCGCAGAATTAATGATTACCGGTGCTGGAAATACTAGCGCTTGATGCAGTGTTTTGATTTTGTTGCCACAGGTACCCACAAAGCAATGCGCGAAAGTCACGTGGTCTGTCAATCTCTATATTAAAAAGCCGAATTTTTGCAGAAAAAAAACCAAATCTATTACAAAATCTGATTTAGTCTCTATATTATAAAAACAAAAAAACAACATGGCGATGGATCTAAAGCTAAAATTTAGACCGGCTGATGTCAAACACTCGCTATATCCATCTTTTATATACAGTCTATAGTCCATCTATTTTATGAGTGTGAGTGGTGCCTTGTTTTAAAATAATACATAGCTGAGAAACTTGATTTTGGTTTTATGGATTTTAAACAAATCGTGTAGATGTTGCGTGTTACTGTTAGAACATCACTGACACTATGCTATGACAGGCATATAATTGCAATACAGCATGCTATTAAGACGTTAGAGACACAGCACTCGCCCACTTCCTCTTACAGGAAATCAAACTTATAACATTGATATGGGACTTCATTTCTTCCACTGAGTGAGCGTAAAACACTCACAAGAGGCACATCACGGGAACAATCAGTCAGACACGCAGATGGCACACTCACGCCGACAGACAAGCACTAGCCAGCTGACAGACGGACACTCTCATGGTGGGAATGCATCCTAATACTCCCCACAGATGGAGGGCTCAGATCACCCAGAGGGAATCCTCTGCAGTGATATCGCTAAGCATGACTCACACAGGAGAAACCAATGAGACGACAGCACTCGCACTCAGAGTCATGGATCTCTCACATAAGAGCCCTCGAAAATAGTACGACAAGCACACCTAATCAACTGAACAAGGTGCTGGAAGAGCTTTTAGTGAGAAGAGAAAGATACTCACAGCTGTCCTCGTCATCCTGGAAGACTTTGCTTACGTAGCAGGCGTAAACAAAGCCAAAGAGCTGTTGGAGAGGAGATGATCAGAAATAAATACAAGGGTTGTTCTGTTAGCTGAGTCACTGCTGACTTGTCCAATATTTCTCGGAAAATGTTTTAGCATGATATTGAGGGTCAGCAAAGTGATACAAAACCAAAAAATGAATGTACAAGAACGTGTGTGTGTGTAAGTGTGAGTGTGTGTTTGATACGTACAGCCAAGAGGATCTGAATGGCTGAGCTCAACACCTCGATGTACTGGTAGTCGAGCAGACACCCGGACACAGTGATGACATGGTGGTCATCGGGGGCCATGCGGGAGTCTAATACTGGTGTTACCAGGCAACCAGGACCGTGCTCCATCCACCACGAACGATGGAGGGATGTGTTGAACGTCATGAGAAAGTCTCTATCCTAAACACACACGCATACAGTAGACACAGAGCTAATTGTCATTCTCTTACTGTATCTTAAAGCTTCTTTTAATTGTTATTAATACAGTGATGCTTTTCTTCTGTCTTCTGCCATGTCTACACTGTTATGTTAAACATAACCAGTTATTAATGAGGTCAGTCTACGTAGAAGTAATACAGATCAAACTTGAGATTCTTTGCTTGGTTTTGCAAAAAGGGAAGACAATCAGAAAAAAAGTTGTCTTAAAAGTAGAGGAGCAAGTGAATGAACACAGTGGCTGAACTGAGATGAATACGGATTATTTTAAACTTTAAATCACTCAAGGCTAATTTACTAGGATCGAAAAAGAAAAATACGGATGTAAAAAGACCTGCCTTAATCGTTAAGTCTAAAAAATACTTCTGAAAAAAGCGACATAGAGCCAGAGAACTGCTAATATTTGGTAGCTGATGCAAAGTAAAATGATCTATAAAAATGTACTTAAATATAACAACAAAACCATACAAGTCAGAACAGGGGTCGCACACAAAACACAACTTACCTGAGAGAGGTTTCCAACCTCCAGGTAGAAACAAATAATGAAGGAGTTCCATCCCACCCAGACGACCAGCCATACTGCATACTGCCAAACAGAGACACAGGGATCGGTGTTTGGGGACCGTAAGTTACACACACAGTTAGTGCAGGAACTGGGACTCCGGTGCAAGATGATGGATATACACTACTCACAAAGATGAGGTATCTGAAGCGAAACTGCACAGTGCCAAACATGCCCAGGATGACGGCCATAATGTGCAGGAAGTTGGCCAGAATGGGAGCCCACTGGTAGCCCAGGAAATCAAACACCTGCCTCTGAAGGGCTGCCACCTGGGAAGGGGTGGGTCACACACACAGACACACACACGTATATATGCATATTAGGAAAGAAACAAGCACACATGCAAATATAAAGGACAGAAAAACACAACACACACACACAAGTAGTGAAGGCTACACACACACATACAGTGACAGGGAGACACATACACAGGCCTGCCGCAGTTGTTTCCATGGTAACTGCCTGGAGCACCAGCCAGTCCAGTGACTGTAAAAAAAAAAAAGAAAAAAAAAAAGAGGAGCACCCCCAAAAAGCTCCACCAAACTAATGAGAATCTATGGGCCAAAACCCTGTGCCGCACAACAACTCATCAGCCGGGCAAACAATAGCCTCAATAACTGCTCCTCACACTGCTGCTGTCCACGCCTGCATCACACTCACTGCGGGGAGATGTTACAGTCACTCTTATAACACAGTCATCACCCTTGAGAGTGTCAGTCCTGAGCTATTTCCGAGGAAAACAAACATCCAACTTTCACTCTACAGTAGAGACCAGGTGGTGAGAAGAGCATTTTTGTTCTTTACATTCAGATGATTTTTTTTTCTATATGGAGCTATCAAGCCTCTCTTTATAAACATAGACGACCCTGACACTAAAGACCCCCCTACCCTGTACCCTTCTGCTTTATACACACACCCTAGCCTGTAATGTGGCATGGCACCCCAGCAGCTGCAGCTCAAAGCTTTTTCCTTGTGTGACTGCATGAAGAGGCCAGACAAACATGTCTGATTACAATGTGTGGGTCTGTAGCACGCTCCTCTAATTATATCTTCATGGTGAGTGAGTAGAAACACACACACACACACACACACTTACCAGCTGCAGTGAACATATCACCAGCAGCGTGCATCTCCCGTCGCACTTCCCCATTTTGGAGGGCTCAGGACGCGGCTTGGAGCCGCGGAGGCTCCGGGGAAAAGATGGGTCCCCGGTCAGATCCAGACTGCCTGGTCGCCTCAGCTCACAACATTCCCGGCTGAATAGACGTGCCCAAGGCCGCCGCCTCCTCCAGCAGCGCTGGTCCGGCTCTTCCACTCACAGTGGATGACCCATCTTGGCCTCTGCTTTTTTTGTTTTTTGTAAATAACAGTCGCGGGAGGGTTTCAGGAAGGAGAGAGGTGAGGAGGAGGTGAAGAGGGTCCAGTTCACGCCTGCTGCGGTCTGACCACCACAGAATCACCTCGGCCACACCTTCCGAAGAGGGGCTACACAAAGACACAAAGAGAGACGGAAAGCTGTCATAATCCGCTCCGGGCTACAGACAGAAATGAGCATCATATGATTCCGGATCACACGGGGGTGGTGGCGGTGAGGAGGAGGAGACCGACCCCGCAGTGGTGGTACTACAGCTAACGTTTGGCTACATACACTACGGACACAAAGCAGCCCGTTGTGACTCACGGTTTTCTAGGAGCGGAAGAGTATCGCCCCCCTCCCCACCTCCTCCTCTCCCAACCTCCGTCGTCTGGATCGTCTTCTCCTCGAGCTGCTCGCGGGGGAAGAAGTCAAGTTAGCGGGCGGTTTTTCTTACCGATACCGGGCTCCTTTGCTCCGTCTCGCAGCGCCTTTTGTCAACAATCGGTGCCGGAGCAGCCGGGGGGAGAGAGAGAGAGAGAGAGAGAGAGAGGGGGTGGAGGCTCTCAGTCACCGCGACCCCTCGAGGAGGAGCTGCATGGATTCTGCGGATCCGCGTGCGCGAGGGAGTCAGCGAGTGAGCGCGAGCGAGCAGCCCCGCGAGGCTTTTGAAAGGATCACAAAAGAAATGGGGGCCCGCGGTGGGTGAGGGGGTTCAGACTTGTGGAGGAGGAGGAATAAAATCGCCTCCTCCCTCCAGCACCACCATCCAGACCGAGGAGAGGGAGAGAGGGGAGGCTGGCCCCCGGAGGTGCTGCCCTTTTCCTCAGCTTGTGGTTATTCGGAGCGGAAATAAACACAATTAACAGCCTTGTTTAATCTCAGCTACTTACCACGAGCAGCGCGACAGCACAATACAGTGAGCTGCACACAAGCTATATCAGAGAAGGAGGCAGATGATGAGGCGGCTATTGCAAAGGGCCACGCAGGAATCAATGAGCAAGACAAATGTTTTATTTGGACTTGTAATTCACCATGCTTTTGTGTCAAATCTTTGCAAATAAAGAATTCTGAGTTGTCCTGTTTTGATAAATTAAAGCACAGACTCCTTTGGGCTCTACTGAAGTAGATATGCAGTCAAATATAATTCTAAGTGCGGTACAAAAGTATTTGCCCCCCAGTCGTAACCAGTGGTTCAGTTCAGTTCCACTAACCACACCCAGAGCTGATTACTGCCAGACCTGATGAATCAGGAACTCACTTAAACAGAACTTGTCGGACAAAGTGAAGTAGACTAAAAGATCTAAAAATAAAAAACCAAACAAAAAAACAACAACAACAACAACAACACAACATGCCATAATCTAAAGGAACTCAAGAACAGCTGAGAAACAAACTGACATCTATCAGTCCTGAAAGGGTTATAAAGCCGTTTCTGAGACTTTCGGACTTCAGTGAACCACAGTAAGAGCCGTTATCCACAAATGGAGAGAACCTGGAACATTGCAGAATCTTCCCAGGAGTGGTCCACCTGCCAAAGTTACTCCAAGAGCGCATCAACGACTCATCCAGGAGGTTACAAAAGAACCCAGAATAAAATCTGAACTGCAGGCCTCAGCTGTGTCACTTAAGGTCAGAGTTTGTGATTCAACAAGACTGGGCAAAAATGGTATCCATGGGAGAGTAAGAAGAAAGCCGCTGCTAACCACAAAGAACATGACAGCTTGTCTCACAGCTGCCAAAAACATCGTGATGATCACCAGGACTTGTGGGAAAATATTCTGAAGACAAAAGTTGAACTTTTTGGAAAGTGTGAGTCCTGTTACATCTGGTGTAAAACTTACACAGCGGTCTGGTGCTTCAGGTTTTGGAGTGACTGAGTCAAAGTCTGGACTTAAATCAGATTGAAATGCTTTGGCATGATCTTAAACAGGCTTTTCATGTTCAAAAATCCTCCAGTGTGACTGAATTAACGCAAATCTGCAAAGAAGAGTGGGCCAAAATTCCTCCACAGCAATGTGACAGACTCATTGCTAGTTATCACACACGGTAGATTGCAGTTCTTACTGCCAAGGGTGGCACAACCAGTTATTAGGTTTAGGGAGCAATTAGTTTTTCACATAGAGCCTGGTAGATCTGGATAATTCTTTTTTCCATTAATAAATTAAATCATTTTTTTAAAACTGCATTTTTTTATTCAGTCAGGTTATGTTTGTCAAATGTTAAATTGGCTTGATGATCTAAAACACGTAAGCTAAAACCTAAGAAATCAGGAACGAAGCACATACTTCTGTTGGGCCTTAGGGCAGCCCCTCACTTCATCCGCTCTGTGAAATAAGCTTTTCAAGCCAATCTCTCTCTTTGAGACAACTTTCTTCTGATTGGCTGCCTCCTTCAAGCAGAAGGTTTTAGCAGCAGTTGGGTGGGGTTGCTGTGTCTGTGATGACCATATAAGGGTGTCATCTTTCGTTGATGTCATAGAGATCCAAGATTAGAAAAAAGTGCCTGACACAGAGTGTTTAGAGCAGCCTGAAGTTTGAGTTTTGCGTCACAGAGATTTTTTTCTTTTTATTTATTTTTTATTTTATTTTTTTACATAAGATGACATCACTATTTCAAAGTTTGGGCATGTTTAACTCACCCTTGTTACCAGAACCAGCTCTGGGCATAAGCTGGCAGAGCAGCTGCTCTGAGCCCCCCCCCCCACACACACACACACACCAACAGGGGGTCCCCCAAGAGAACACGAAATGTAACAGTGTTAATTACATAAAACATAAATGAAACATTCATGCACACTGTAACCATTTGAAACCAATCATTTCAGAAACATCGGGAAGACTGAAGTTCATCGCAGGGATCAAGCAGGACTCATGATCTTCACCAACAGCTCCTCGGAGGGAAATCGTCTTCTCCGCCATAGGGCCGTCCCAGAAGATGAACAGAGGTCTAAAGGTCATGTGCTTTAGAAATAGGAAACAAAATCCAGCAAGGACCTGAGAGATGTATTTGGTCATTCAGCTCCACTGTTCACAAAAGCCTCAACAGAAATGGTATCAGTGGATGGGTGGCTGTCAAGAGGCCATCATGAAATACCATCTGGAAAGAGTCACACAGTGGGACACTATCAGTCATGGACTGGTCTCCCCAGAGCCCAGATCCTAACATCATTGAAGCAGTGTGGGATCTTCTTCACAGAGAACAGAACAAAAAGCAGCCAACATCCAAAGAAGGGCCTTGAATGTTCATCAAGCCCAGAGAACTATTCTTAAAGACTACTTAAAGAAAGAAAGCTGCCTATGAGAGTTCAGGCTGTGCTGAAGAATAAAGGTGGTCATGCTAAATATTGAGCACTCTATTTAGATTCTTTGGAGTACCCCGAGTGAGACCGAATTGAAGTGATGCACTACAGACAGTTAGAAAATTAAATTCTTTTAAATGAATTATGCTGAGGTATTAATAGCTAAAAATGCACTGTCTACAAGTAGTACTGGTCTTACTCGTCTGTGAAATAATGAGTTCATTTCAGGTCTTTGAAAAAACACACACACACAAATGCACACGCAGTTACACAATAGGGCTTTATAAAATATGTAAAGCACACTTTCTCTTAAGAATGGTAAAACCTTTATTAGGAAAACTGCAGCCAATAAGAAAATGCACAGGATAACATAAAAAACAAAGCTGTGTGGGGAGCTAGCAGCCAGTTTATGGTGTTTTCGAACTGCACGCATAATGAATCCCAAACAACTTGGAGTGGATTGTAAAACTGCACCATAAACCTCCAAACCACACATTTAACTTGTACCATTGTACCACTGCATAAGTGATTTGTGAACCCTTTACTGAGATTTCTGCTCTGACGTCTTGTAAAATTATAGACAGTCACAACGGGACCAAACTAATAGCACATTTTTCATGTCTTTATGAAGCCCTGAGATAGACTGGCAACCTGAATACGCTGTTAAGAAAATGGATGGATGTCTTTATTAAACACATTAAGTTACAAGCTGTAAGTCCAAGCTGGAAAGAGTAAGTCAGCATCTATACCTCAGTAATGATTTCTCCAAAAGATACTCCGAACAAGACAAGTTAACAAGATAGGATAACAGATATTAATCCCTTTAAATCCTTGTAAGATAAATGCATGCAAAGTCACAAAGTTAAATCGCAAGTTCCCTAAAAAACATTACAGAGACGAACAAAGCTGGAGACTACAAAACCAACATCCAAAGATGTTTCTGTTCATCAGTCCACAGTAAGAAAACTCTCTACAAACAGCTGAAATTCAGACCTGTTTCTATGCTAAAAGTGCAATCTTCACGTTTAGTTTGGGGTTAGTTTTAGTCTTGTTTTCATTACAATAATAGGCATGATATTTGTCAGGGGAATATTTATTTAAGAAGTTCAGAATTGATATTAAAATATGAAACAGAACACTCTGTAAAGACAGCGGAGTCAGATTGATGTAAACATGGTAAGTGCCAATAAACACATCCACAAAATCCTCTTCAGAGAGATCCTTTTGGTATCCATCAATAGGCTTTGTGCATAATTCTGGTTGGATATTTGACCAAATTTTTAGCAGAATTGGCAAAGTTCATTTAGTTGGTTGGTTTCATGGATTGGACCCAACTTTTAAGATTAATTCACAAATTTTCATGGATTAGTTTATGCATCCGAAAACCAGTTTTGATGTATTTGGGATCATTTTCCTGTTGGTACTTCCAAGTGTAAACTGTCTCCCTGTTGATTTGCGGTGAAGTTGAAGAATTTGCTGGGAGTCCTGTCACTGTGTCCAAAAAAGCTTAATTTTTGTCTCATATGACCCATCAACCTTGTCTCCAGATGGCATTTGGTTTGTCCGCTTTTTTCTTTGTAAGCATGTTATTAGTCCATGTGATGGCAGTTTCCAGTTCTTTGCAGGCTCGAGTTTTTGTGGTTCCTGGGTTATTCCTGAACATCATAACCAACTTCCTGTCACTGAGGGTGACAGTTTGGGTCTTGTCCAGACCTTCACAAAGTGGTAACACATCAGAATTACTTGTACTCACCGATTAACTTGGAACCTGCAGTTGTTTAGAAATGGCTCCAAGAGACCATTCCAACCTGTGTAACTCGACAATTCTCTTTCCTACATCTTCACTGACTTCCTTGGACTTTTCCGTTGTTCTGAATATTAGTCAGTCCAATGAGTGATGTCACACAAATCCTTTTTATAATGGCAAATAGAAACTACCAGTTGTAGTCAAGCACGATCACTAACAAGTTGATAGAATTTGGCCTTTCCACATTAAAAGACATTGCGTAACCTTTAGCAGAGCTTATTAGATTTGGGTGAGTATGTGTGGAGGAGTATGCATACTTTTGGCTCTGTGTGGATTAAAGAAAATAGTAATGCTGTACTATTATTTCACCCTGGAAAAAAGAACAGTTTAAAATCCCAGAATTACCATATCATTTGTGCCCATGATGAGTGAATGTGAACTTCAGATCTGAACCTGAACGGCCCTCACTGAGAGCTGTGGCATGATTAGCAGAGGGTTGCTCAGTGCTAATAATAGAAATCTCCAGGAATTGCAACAGTTTTGTTAGAGGAATGTCAACATGTTCCCAGGTTACATAAGTTAAATAAGAAGGCATCTGATCAAGCTTACTGCTACTAAAGAAAGTTTTCCCAAGAGACGTTATTCACTAACTTTTCTAGATCCCGATTGCTCACTCCCTGTTTATTGTATAAGTTTAACCTGATTGTGTTTATAGTGGTAATTAAATGAAGATTCAATCATTTTTCTGGTTAATCAGTTTAGAAATACTTGTAAAGGCTCCACAAACACAACAAAGCATTTCAGTCAGAAAATAATTTGACAGCTTTTTTTTTTCTTTTTTCAGAATATTGAAGTTTATTATAAAGCAGTACATCAGAATAAAAAAAGAAGTCGCTGTGGAGGTTCTTGTGCCTGAGCCTAATAATCTTCAAACGCATCCTGAGGTTCTTTTGAAACAGGCTGAAATTACAGAGAGTCCTAGACCACTGTCGAACACCACCCATCCACGTCCAAGGCAGAACGCACGCACGCACACACACACACACACACACACACACACACACACACACACACACACACACACACACACACACACACACACACACACACAGCCCCTACTGAATTTCTCCCATGTACAGACGTTTATCACTGGCACCAGACAGCACTGTGTAGAGAGACAAAGGAGAAAAAAAAAAAAAAGGATTCGACTTTGATTTTTGTTTAATGTTTCATAAGGAAGCTTAAAGCGACCTAAGCGCCTAACTTAACATAATTCTGGCATACTGACATCCACCTATCCCAATGTGCCTTCAAGTTATCTTAATTAATTCTTGTGTTAATTAAAAAAGTGTATTTTAGGCCTGAAACACACCTTAACCGATGAAGTTAGTTCACTCACCTATAGGCTCCTCTGGGTGGAAGACCACTTCGTTGACCGAGCCTGCGTGACCCGGCAGTTTGTACAGGATCCTGCGTGATGTGGTGTCCCAAATATACACAAACCTGTAAAACATGATGCAGAAAAAAAATGGTGCTTACATTTGAAATCGCCATATGTTAAAAACTGTATATGTCATACAGTCACTCACCACTTCATTAGGTAAACCTGGTCATCTGCTCGTTAATATAAACATCTAATCTAATCTTATTTTTACTGGTAACAAATCACATTTTCGTCACTGCATTTTTCTTAATTATGTCCTTTGCGGGATGCAACGGGACAGAGTTTGCTTTCAGAAATACAGATTCGATGGTGCACTCAGAGTACAGCAGCTAACCTGAAGGTGACTTGAGCCCTTTGTGTTTGTGTGCGAGCTCATATTCATGTACAGTATGAGTCGGTGTATTTGCTTCTCACCTGTCGGCCGAGCCTGCAGCTATCTTACTGCCATCAGTAGACCAGGAGCACCTCATCAGGTTCTGAATGACAGGAAAAGATGAATTAGAAACAAAGCATTACATGTGTGAGCTGCTGAGGTGAAAGACAAAAACGCTTGCAGGACTCCAGCTGTTTGTCACTTCAATGAAGAGGGATATAACTTACCTTTTCAAAGTTGTGAACATTGCCCTGGAAAATCTTCACACATCTTTCCTTGGGAGCAAATGGTCGAACATCCCAAATACGGACTGCACAGAGACACAGGGAGACTTCAAGAACAGGATTCACCCATACAGCCAACCACGTTTATGAGCCAAACATGTCTGATAGTACCTGTGTTATCCATGGAGTTTGAGAGAAGGTATGACCCCTCGGAGCTCAGGCTGAGCCCAGTCACTGAGTCACCGTGTCCGTGCATGTTGTAGATCAGCTTATTCTGCCTCAGATCCCACACCTGCAACAACACAATCAATAACTTTGGGTAGGGTTCCTGCAGAAAAGCCATGCAAAGTCATTCTTGAACATTTTATAAGAGGTGCAAAAGTAAAAAATGATTCACTGCTTTATGGTCTTTGCAGTACCTCAGGGAAACAGCGTCCCAACAGTGGCTAAATACAGAGTAGAAACAACTTTTTCACTTGTATTTAAATGAAAAAAACCCAGCGCTGAGCTACACGTTAGCATCAAACCGCTCCAAACTAAGATAAAACCAAAAGTATTTACGCAATCTTTTGTTCATGTTGCTCCAGAATTTAAGAGCCACAACCACTGGGAAATTATTTTTAAAAAACTAATTATAGTAATTTGTCCTGGATACATTCTAAACTGTGCATGAACTACATGTAAAACCTTAGTTTCACTTTTCAGCCTTGTGTTCTTGAACATGACTAGAGGCTCCCTTTCTTCTAATTGAAAATAGTTATGTATGAAAACCCATTTATATGCCTGTCAAGCATGTAACACTTTGATAGGTGGCAAGGATAAACAGCCCACTCTGGCAAGCTGTGCTGAGTCCATAGGTCCTGCTCGCTTCTGCTAATCAAATTCCATCTTTTTGCCTTCTTTGGCCACAGGCGTCCAAGATAATTATTTGAAATTAAAGCGGCGCCATGAAGTGAAAAATTGGCCCAGCCGAGATTTAATTTCACTAATACACTATGTGTGCTGTGATAATAAAATCCACAGCATAAACAATCTCGTTTTTCAGGATACCCTCGAAAGAACATGGACAAGAAGTTCCATCAGCAGTAACGTGTTTCCAGTGTCATTCTACCTTGATGTCATTGTCGATGCCTCCTGACAGGATCTGATCGCTGGTGTCGTTGAAAGTCACAGCCAGCACCTGGTAGGTGTTCTGGAAAGTGTGGATGGCTCCTTTTTTACGGATGTCCCAGAGCTACAGAGCAGACAGTGACATCAAACAGAAAGCACAATCAGACCTTCATGTTTAATTTTGTGGGACAAAAATGTGGCATCCAGACCTAAAGATGTGGATAAAAATAAAGCTGGAAAACTCACCTTCACTGTCCCGTCGTCACTGCCGGTGCAGATGAGTTGGGGTCCACGGCGAGCTGGGTAGCATGTATTAACGAAGGAAGTGTGGCCCTTCAAGCGCTTGATCCTCTCGCCCGTTTCACTGTCCCAAACACCTACAGTTTTGTCTGTGCTGGCTGAGAACAGCATGCTGAAATGACATAGCAGGAAATAACAGTTAGTTAACCCTTTATAAAGAGCACAGGGTTATTAAGCCCTTAATAGGAAGTGCTGATTGCATGTGTCCTTTGCTAAAGATCTCCACCTACTTACCTGCCATCTGTGTTGTAGTGCAGCTCCATCACTGCTCCACTGTGTCCCTTCAGTGTGGCGTAATTTTCGCAATCTCCATACACGTTCCAGAGCACTGCAGCAAAAAAACACAAAACACCGGTACACACCAAGTTATTCACAGTGAAGAAGTCGTTGCCTCACTGCAGAGATTTACTGGGAGTTTAACTAACTTACATATGAGTCTGTCAAATCCTGAAGAGGCAAGGGTGGCTCCATTGGGGTGAAACTTGCAGCAGTACACCTCACCCTCGTGGCCAGACATTAGCATGATAGGAGCCTGGAGGCTGGAGGTCCGTGGGGGGCCCTATGGGAGACATATACGTGGTTAATACAGAGGTTGAGGTTAAAGAGGGAATTTCAGAAAAAATGTACTGATGTGAGGCTATGACAAGAGGACCTTGCAGTACAGTCAGTGGCATGGGTTTTGATTTATATGGTAACACTTTAAACAATAACTAATACAATGTTTCCCCATTATCAGTTCTTTCTTGATTCCTGATCAGTTTTCTTTGTGGGAACAAAAGCCGGGATCAAAGGCAGCTGTTGGTATAGAAACGTGTCCTGCCAGGTGACCTGGGAGGGTAGATACATCTGGAGGCAGATGATTAAAGGTTTGAGTATCTTGTTTCTAAATATTCAGGTAACTTATCCAGTTTAATCATACTGGATATTTTTAGCTTGTATTTATAATTTATTATAAAATCAGATATGGACTGTGAACGTGGGTCAAAGTGTTGTTGTTGTTTCTTTTATATAATAGTCTCAAAAACAAATGTCAAGGTCATATTTAATGAAATGCTGGTGTTTTAATGCGAATAAAGATGATCTGCAAGGATCATCTACCTCCATCTCAAGCATCCTCCTCTCTCACACCAACCCTCTGCATGACATCCTTCACTACATCAAAGGATCTTCTGTGAGGTCTTCCTCATTTCCTCCATCTTCAACATCCCATCCACTATCCCTCCTCTCCACATGTCCAAACCATCTCAGCCCTCTCTAACTGCTCAATCTGCAATGTCCCTCTGATGAAACTTTGCATGCATCTTTAGTATTGTCCATTTGGGTCCTTCCCAATGTAAATCTGAATGTTTTCAATTTGTCAGAGCCATGATACACCATCCAAACCATACATACAGCAGGTCTCATTACCACCTTCCCTTTCACTCCTGTAGCTGCTCTTCCACAACCCATGGACTGCATCCTGGCTGCACTCTCTTCTTCCCTTATCTAATGCCCCGTCCGTTGCTTTGGATGTTTGAACCCATTTATGTAAACTCATATACCCTCACTGTTACACCTCCCATCAGACTGGAATTTGATGCGTCTCCCTCTCATTCACACACAAGTTCTCTTTTGTGTCTTCTGACTTTCATTCCTCTTCTCTCCACCACATACCTCCACCTCACCAAGCTCTCTTCCCCCTGCTCCCTCCTCTCACTACAGATCGGCTGCAGACATCATAGTCTACCGGCACTCTTGCCTGGCCTCATCTTTCAGCCTCTCCATCAAGACTGCAAACAAGAAAGGGGCACAGAGCCAAACCCTGACATAATCCTACCCCCACCTTGAATAGTCGAAATGTCAGAGTTAACAGCCAAAGGAATAGAAGTATCTATTTGTTCTACACTGAGATACAAAGTAGGGGTTACCTGGGAGTAACTTCCTGAATCCAGAATAGAAATGGTGGTCAAGATAGTTGATAATGTCTTTTACTTTCTTTATCACCCGTGTTTCTCAGTGTAAACACAAATCTCTTTGCGCGACCCCCGTTATTTTGGAGCTGGTATTATCAATGTTGCTGAGAGTTTCTATCCTTAAAAGATAAAACATTAAACCAGAACACAAAAGAACATTTTCTGTGATCGCTTTAAAAACTCTTTTTAAACAATCGTTTACCCAAATCTAGATGGAGACATTGTAAAAAGCATCAAAGTGAGAGCTAATGCTGTGCTAATTTTATTTGCATGTTTATAGGTCTCGCTGGCAGCCCAGATAATGAACCTAAAATCACCACAAAGGGAAAATGTGACTTTTTTCCAGGCGGCTTTATATATAATTAATCACAAAGCGTACACAGTATAGTGTGGTTACTTGTTCTAAGTGTTTGAGTCTACTTCAGTAGCCACCCCTCCCGGTTGTAGTAACAGCTACCCTCCGTACCGTGGCCACGAGTTGCTGAGACTGCGCCGCCGCTATCAGCTCCGTCCGGGGCCGCTTCACGGCGGAAGGAACCACCGCCATGTCTGCCGCTCTTTTCATAGGCTCAATCATCTTTACAGGACAAAAATCCGCAAAAATTTAAAGCTTTAACGCTACAATTTACAAAAAATGAATAGACGTCTTTCATACGAGACGTCGGAGGAAGTAGCACCAACGTATCAACACAGAAGAAGTACTTCCTGTGAGCGCGAGGAATACTATTGGTCGAGATTTGCAACGGCTAAGATGATTGGTAGATTAGCCGCTCCGCTTGTTGTTGAAACGTTTTGAACCGGATGTAAAATAACCATCGTATCAATCCGAAAGGTAACGCTGATATCATTTTAAAATTATTTTCTCTGAAATTATTGCTGCATGAGGTTATGTTTATTGTTTATTATAAACTAGAACGTTAAGCAGGCGCGGGCCCATTTTCTTGTTCATATTTTATTTATTCAATATCTGTTTATTCATTTATTATAGCTCTTTAGTGTGGCTAACATTAGCCGAGGAGCTGCTGTTCCATTCAGCTTTTGTGTTTGAGATAAAAAGTGAGTCTAATAGGTTTTTATTGCTATCCAAGAGATCCAACACATAGCTGTGAAGCTCATAAAAATCACTTTCGGGTACAAAATATGACACGGCTGAATAGCAAGTCAGCATGCGAGTGGGGGTAAAATAATCAGTGAACATAATAAATTAAATCAATCTCTTTTTAGATTTAGCTTTTGTATACTGTTAGGATCAAATGAACTGTGTTGACATTTGACTTCAGTAAAAAAAATATGTCTTTGTTTTAGCATGAAATTCCATGACTTTTCCTAAAGTGACCCAAAATACACGAAAATTAAAATGTTTAAAAATTCATAGTGTTTGTACAATGAGGCTGTTCTAGGTCGTATCTATTCAGATGGATTTTAGATCCACCGGTGTGGTTCAAATAACAGAAAATTTTGGTTTTAGGGAATTTTAAAATGGTACATTCCATGCATGGAATAATAAATTGGCATAGAAGTATTTATATATTGAGGTCATACAGAGGTCAGAGGGTGCCTTGGCACAAGATCTGAAATAGGATGCCATGATCATGGGGTAGTTAGAACCGTTGCCTTACACCAGGAAAGTTCCTGTTTCAGAACCTGTCAGTGGCCTTTTGGTGTGAAGTTTCCTCTAGGTACTTGGGCTTCTGGCCACACTCCAAAGACATACGTGATTCTAAATTGGCTGTGGATGTGAGGTGAATAAAGTGCTTAAAAGTGCTGCATGAATGTATAGTTAAAATGTGCTTGTAGTCTAAAGTGGTCATAAAGACTAGAAAACTGATGTATAAATTCAAAAACAATGCAAAAATACCCGCCATGTAAGAATGTGACCTACAAATAAACAAATTAGAATTAGTTTATTCTGAGCTAACAGAGTTTAAACTCACTAAGATTAAAACAGAGAGTATAAATGCACCTGATCTGCCATTTCAGGGATTGTGGGAATCCAAGCGCAAGATTCAGTTATTGGAAACCGTGGCTGTTTTGAGACGATGTCCGACCGTGACCGCCGACCATCAGAGCCGGCTGGGCTGGATGGTTTGCCACCACTGTACAGCATTGCCAAAGGAGAGGTGGTTTCAGTGCAAACTTATGGAGCATTTGTTCGACTGCCGGGATACAGGAAGGAAGGTCAGTGAAAAGATTTGATTATTCAGATGAAAAATAAAGAAAAATAGGTTGAAGAAGAAAAAAAACAAAGTGTTGTTTTGTCTGGAGATCTCTTCCTGTTAAAAGGGAGTTCTTCCTTCCTACTGTCACCATGTGCTTGCTCATAGGGGGCAGTAAGATTATTGGAGTTTTTCCTTTAAAATTGCAGGTCATTACCTTACAGTACAAAGTGTCTTGAGTCAAACAAAACACTTTATACTGTTATACTTGTTGTTGTGAATTGGTACTATGTAAATAAACCTGAAAACAACAAAACCCTTAAAAAAGGACATACATGTAAGTATAGTAGGTAAGCCTGCCGTAATTATTGTAGCGTCTTTACTTTACAATGGGTGGCTGTAGCTCACAGGTCATCTACTGATCGGAAGGTTGGTGGTTCGATCCCTGGCTCCTCCAGTCTGCATGCCAAGTATCCTTGGGCAAGATACTAACCCCAAGCTGCTCTCCGATGCATCCATCGGCGTGTGAATGTTGTTCACACGCCGTCTAAACTGTAGACTCAGTTTAGAGTCAGTGCTTGGGAGAATGGGTGTGATTGGGTGAATGTGGCATGTTGTATACAGCACTTTGAGGACTCCTGGAGAGTAGAAAAGCTATATAAGAATCAGTCCATTTACCATTTACAATACAAAGTACCTTGAGGTGACTGCTGGTATGATTTGGTGCTATATAAAATTGAATTGAATTAGTGTACTGTCTCACTGTGTGTAAGAAGACAAGGCTGAAAGACTTCAAAGACACAGGTCAAAGTAAGATATTTCACATTCTTGTTATGTTTAAAAAAAATTGTTCTTTTTGGCTTATTAGCACAATCATAGTTTCTTCTATTATAATTCATTTGTGTTATCTTCATAGCAACAGAAATTGAAGATGTGTGTGTACAGACAGGAGGTGTGGGAGGATGGTTGGGCGGGGTTGATAAGAAGTGGGACACGTTGATGAAGTGGGATGACTCGTATCTATATTTACACTTGGGTTACCTCTTTGATAATGAAGTATGATTTATTGTTGCTTGGCCTTGACCTACATGTCCAGTTAAACAGCAGCTTTTCATTTTCACCACCGGAGGGCGAACCGAACAACTTGTGCTCACACATTCATAACCTGTAGCCTAAAAAATGATTTGGAGAGAACTTGTATGCTTTATTTAAATTACAGTCCCTTTGAAGTGAGAGTCAGTTAAAGTGGTTTGAAGTAGATGTAATGATTAAGCACAGTTATATGATTTAGTTGGTCAAATGTTATTGAAGCTTGATAACAGCTGGAAATAAGTTTGATTCTTAATTTAGTATTTGGGTTTTCATTTGTCATCCAACACGTATTCATGTGTCAACCTTTTCTGTAGGTCATGAATGCTCACCATGAAGTGCTGTACAAAAGTCTTGAGCCACTCCTTATTTCTTTATGTTTTGCTGAAAATGGGTGCAGTGATTTATTCAAACCTGTGCAAACATGAATGGAAATACAGAGTTTGTACAATTCTAATGAGCTCAAAAGTTAATATTTGTTATAACCACATTTATATTTCACAACATAGTCTTAACTCTGTTACCTAACTTTCTTTAGGTAGTCTTCAGGAATAGTTCTCCAGGCTTTTTGAAGGACATTCAAAGCTCCTCTTTGGATGTTGGCTGCTGTTTGTTCCATTCTCCCACACTGTTTCAATAATGCTGAAATCTGAGCTCATGGGAGGCTAATCCATGACTGGTATAATGGTTATGCATTATAAGTTTTTCTATCTGGGTATGCTTTTGCTGCATTGGTATCATGTTTTACAGATGGTTGTAGACACTCTTGTATTTTCTCATGACCTTCTCTGTACATATTGACAACGATATGAACAAAAAAATAAATAAATTTTGGATTCATAACTTAATAAGACCTGTTGCAACTGATTTTCAATCCACTTCTTGTGTAATGTGGCATTTGGCCTTCAGAAAAGGCTGAAGAACTGTTGTTCAAGACCGTTTTATAAATTACGAAAGAAAGTCTGGTTCCAAATATAAAGACATGAGGGTTTGCTTAAGACTTTTGAAAGTATTAATGTATTTTAGGTGATATCTAAGTAAATGAGATTTGTCCTTTGCTTTCACAGGTCTGGTACATGTGAGTGAGATGTCAGCTTCCCGGGTGGAGAACGCTTCAGAAATTGTGGATGTGGGAGAACATGTGTGGATTAAAGTCATAGGGAGAGAGGTAACAATATCACACGTATTTTGGACAACATTTGTTAAATGAAGGTATTCTTCAACTCCAAACCCCAGAAAGGCTGCATTAAAAGTCCTCCTTTACCCTTAAACCTGAAAAGGTGTCAGAAACTGCCACTCCAGTGGGCTCAAACTCAACCTGGTTCTCATAAAGATAGTCACAGAAGTGCACACACAGAGCAGAAAGTTTACAGCTTCTTCCTCTGCTCATCAGATTCAGGGTGACAAGGTGAAGCTGTCTTTCTCCATGAAAGCTGTCAATCAGGGAACAGGGCGGGACTTGGACCCCAACAATGTTATGGCAGAGTAAGTGCTTACGGATTCATTGTGTGTGTTTTCATGTGTCTGAACAGGTGTGTGTGTGTTGTTAACATCTGTGTGTGTGTGTTTATAGGCAGGATTCAAGGCGGCGTAAGCAGTTTAGAGACCAAACCAGCAACAGGATCACGCTGGAGGCTGTGCTCAACACAACGTGTTCAAAGTGCGGCTGCAAGGGTGAGGTGACATCATGAGTCATGTAATGTGTCAAAGAGACTGTGCTTGTTTCACACAGATGGCTGATTTGTTTGAATTCACACTGCAGTTGTTAAATAAATTATTACTCTCTTCAGGTCACTTTACAAAGGACTGTTTCTCTGCTCCTGGCCTGCAGTACGCTCTCTTGCCTGAAGAGGACGATGAAGAGCCACAGCAGCAACCATCTACAGCCGCACAACATCAAGATTCAGACAAAAAGAAGAAAAAGAAGGTGACAATGTGACCTTTAAAGCCCTGCGCAGCTCTCGCTTCCTTTTCCGCTCTACCTTTCCTTTGCTGATTCTTTCTTTCTCTCTTTCATCTGATGCAACAACCCCCACATGTCTCTCTGCATGACATGCGGTTGTGACCACATTGGGAGTCTGTTGCCTGGAAAAATGATTTTTGTGCTGATTTAAGAGGAACATACTTCAGTGTTTGGGTTTTGAGGTATTGAAACTGCTTTTTTGTGCAACTTCTTTGTTTTTAACGCCTATTCTCCAGGAAAAGAAAGCAAAGAAGAAGAGTAAGAAAAGGGAGAGGAAGGAGTCTGAGAGCGACAGCAGCAGCAGCAGCAGCAGTGAATGTAAATCCAAGAGGAGGCGGCAAGAACACGAGCGTGACAGAGATGACAAGAAGAAGAAGAAACACAAAAAGCACAAATCGCACAAACACAGCTGAGACAAACACAGGGTGAACGTGGTTGGCAGCAGACTGAGAGAAAGACTTCCAGCTTTAATATCTAAACCTTCATTCACTGTCTGTCAAGTTCAAAACTTGAAGGGAAGCGCTGTAAATACAAACATGTGATAATCTCCACTTGTCCTGAAGTTACTCCTCCATAAAGGGAGGAGTCTGCCACACTGTGTAATCAGATAGGTGCAATCGATATGGCGGCAAGTGGCTATCCCTTTCCAAAACCCCGATATTGTTTACAGCTGTTTAGGATCTGGGAAATCCATTATACACAAGCGAGAGGGTAAAAAAGGAGAAGGGAGACACGCACGCACATACACAAGAAATAGTTAAGACATAAACAGGAAGTGTAAGGCACCACAAATGAGCTTTAGAGTAGTGTAATAACACGATAGCCTGAGGTTGTCTGCTGGTTTTGTTTTGTTTTTTTGTGCGTGTTTGCGAGTCTCACCTCGAGGAGACTCTTTAAAGTACACCCAGCCGTCTTCCTGCATGTCCACTGTTTGCTCCATTAAAACTATTTTTATCTGTAAAGGTAACAAAATGTCTCACGATCTCTTTGTTCAAGGACCTTGAACTCCTAATGTTGCCGTCCTTGGAGGACCAAAACACATGTACACGCACACGCAGTGGAATTTTTCAAGCTCTGGTCCACCCATAACCAGTTAATGTTTTAAAGCCTGGACAGGCGCCCCTACACAGCATAGAGCCCAGGTTATGTCACGCAAGTTTTTGTTTTTTATCAGGGTTAGAGGCCCAACATCTTGTTTCTTCTTCTCTGCTGCTTTGACCCAATTTCAAGCTTCTGCTTGTGAGGCTGCTGAGTGAGATCGCTTCCAGCTGCGGCGGTTTGAAACGGCTCCAGTGCGATCCACCGTCAGCGGGTTTAGTTTACCGCTTAATCTCAAAAATGTTCTCTATTTCTTTTCCTTTCTCTGCTCTGACAGTCGTATGAGACACTCGGCATGACTGCACACCCAGACGTGTTGCATTAATACACATACCTGGATTACAACTGCAGTAAACTGTGGATTCTGCATTCATTTACAATGAACTGCAGGCTTTAATTTTAACCTTGGGTTGATCTTATGTTGTTTTTTTTCTGTGCAGAGTGTACCTGGAATAGGTGACACATTATGTTTTAAGATGTTAAATGATTTGGAAAAAGATTGTTTAAAGGCAGCTAGAGGAAACTTTTTTTTTTAAATAAAAACCTTGTGTTTTAGAGTTATTATCGCATTTTTATTAGTTCTTATTCTTGATTTTCAATCCAGTGTAGTTCTGAAGTAATTAGCAGACACTTTGATGTCTGATCCTGATTGCACAGTGTATCTGTCGACGGCTGTTCCTCTTGACTGTTCCCTCCCTGTTTTACAGCACGGAGTTGTTATCTGTAAATTTGTCTGAGAACACATTTGAGCTCCAGATGTCAGTTTTCAAACTAGCCGTGAAAAGATTTTCAAGCACGAGCCGAATGATTGTGACACATTGGTCGTTATCGTTTGCTCAAATTGGAATTACTAGTATGATCCAGGTACTGTATCAGCCTTGTGATGTTTCAAATCCACAAAGCACTGAGCACTATGACTGTATAGTTTATACAGTGTGCTACGCTGCACATGCACTGTACATACCTATATATGATATATGTGTTTGGGTTAGTATCATAAAATGAAAAACAGCCCTGTGAGTGAGCATAGTAAAAAAGCTGTTCTGCAGAAATGTAGTAAAAATCCAAAGTTTGAAAATGTAAATGTATAGTTATTTATTTAAGGGCTCCAGCGTGATTAGTTTTGCATGAGCTTTGCATAAAATCAACTGTGCTCTGTTCAGGAGCTGTGAAGCCACATCAACATGGTGTCATGGCGACGTGAAGAAAATTCAGACCAGGTTTACCCTGCAAGAGGACCTCTCACACCTGTATGTTAGTGGCTCAAACTGTGTCACTTAGTGCTCAGAGCTGCCTTAATTCTTCTTGGCAGAGATTCAACAAGGTCCTGGAAACAGCTTTTCTGCTCATTTGCTTTGTTTGTGTTTACTCTGCAAAATTTTCAACACACTGCAGGTACAGTGCGCAAAAACAGCCGCATCCATAATCTCTACCCTTACTCCATCCATTCGTTCCTCAACCATTTCAGCTCCGGGTAACTTTAGGAGGCAGTCGCAGCAGGAGGTGGCCTGGGCTCCTCCTCCGCCCTTTCACCCCTTTACCCTGCATTTAGTTGGCAGTGCGTCACATGACACCAGTGTACCCCGGGAAGGAATGATATGAATTTAGACAGCACATGCACAGGCCTAATTCAAGTACAGGACATAACATTATCCACACAAGTACAAGCTTTACCTCAACTTTCCTTTAACCTCACCAGGGCAAAGGCAAGATCCACACTCATCTGTGCACACACACAGGAGCTGCTAAGAGGCTATAATTAACCTCCATGTGAGTCCCTCTAAAGCCCACTGTGATGGAAAATGTGGTCACACATCTCGAGTCTATAGTTGTGTTGGACTACTGAACTCTTCAACCCTCCTGTTTAAAAGTACAGCTCAGATTGGAACAATTTCACGCTCAATCCGCCTCGAATACAGCCCTGAATGCACGAGATCAACCTCGCAATCAGCCTCCCCGAATAAAGCTTTAAATTGATCATTTAGATCCCAGATCAGTTTTTCCTGAGCAACGTTTCTTGTACCTCTGGGCTACGGACCGTCATTAAAACAAAGAAAAACACATCCAGGGAGCATTTTTTTTCCTCCAGTGTGTCCATCAGTGTAGACACTTTTATTTGAAACGTATCAGAACTCCACAGGAAAACTTTTCAAACACTTTTCCAGGCAACATGTTCTTCCAGGCCACATTCTTAAAAAAGAGAAGAAATGCAGACCTGGAGTCTTACAGAGAAACAAACATCAAAAAAATTGATGGAATTTATTCATTGTTTCTTACAGTAGAATGAACAACGTATAAAGGAGGTGGGGAGGAAGAAAAGGAGTCGGAGGTCACAGTCAATACTAAATTAATACTAAAAGGGACAATGACGGGGGTCGATAGCAGCCATATGAGGAGGTGGGGTTGTTTTTCTTTTTGGCCTGTTTTGAAGAAGTGTTAAGGAGTCTGGGATGCGGGATTTTAGTTGATGCAGGTAGCTGCTGAAATGTTGTGGGATTTCTTTTTCTTTACTCTTCCTTCTCGTAGCGACGCGTGCAAACAACCTCTCCGAGTTTGAGTGTCTGTTTGAAGAGAGAAGAGAAGTTACATACACATACATACAGAAGTTACATTTGAATTATTCTTTTTTTGGGGGGGTGGGTTACTGACCAGCAAGAGAACGTTGCCGTTGACTTCTCTGACCAGGCTGGTCTCCTTTTCGTCCCACCGCTGAATGTGCACCAGCTTCCCGTCCTCTATCTTGACAATAGACTGGCGGGGAGCAGAAACGAGAGTCAGACACACATCCAGCGAGCGAGTGAGGATCATTTAAATCAGTGGTTCGGCTTTCTGTTATTTCATTGTGCGCTTCACCATTGCGCAGACATCTTTATAGGCAGCTACCGCACTTTTCCCATCTCATGGCAAGCTTGTAAAAAAATACCTAAAGTTACATATTAAAGAATGCAACGCAAAGGAACTGTGCAATCAGAGAGGACGACAACGACTTGTTGGGTAATTCATGTGCTCGTGCAACAGCCCACAGAGACATCAGTCTGAATGTGAGCTCGCAATAGCCACAGCTTCTTGCCATCAGCAAACACTCTGCAGTATACATTTAGTTAAAGTGTATGCTCCTTGCTCCTTTCCCCCGTAACGTTCCCTTTAAACGCTACCGCGCACTTAACTTTATCTCTTTCCCAAAGCTTTATGTCATCCCATCACGACTGTTTCCACGGCGATCCATCAGCCTGTGCACTTTAATTATCACACCATATTTCTGTATGGTTACTTCTCCAGTGTGCAGGGAGGTTCCAGCAGACTTCTCCTTACCTCATACGAAGCCTGCTTAAAACCTCTTTCATAAAAGGCTAAATGCAAGGTTTTGCATTGTTCAAATTGGACCTTTGACCTCTCACCTTGACCTTCCTGTCGTCGGCGGTTGTCTCGTCGAACTCCTTTCCCAGCGTGAAGCTGAGCTCTGTGTTTTTCATGGTACTCTGAGTCTTCAGCGTCACCGTGTCGCCGTCCACTGAGATGATGGTGGTGGGCTTGGTGAGGTTGGCCACTTTCCGTGTAGCGAAGCCCACGCCTGTGTAACAACACAAATTTAAAACAACCAGGTAAGTCAGGTGAGGTGTGCTGAGGGTGGATTATCCCCGTGGGAAATAAACAAGTCTAAAGGTGAGGCAGAGACTCAACCTGTTTCTCTGCCGCTGGCACTGATCCTCTCACATAGGGGCAAAGGTTGTACCAGTGTATCAAGCAGATGTTGAGATATTCTAACCCGACTTAAAGGAAACGTCCTGGGAGTGTTTACAGATACCGAAAGGAATATGTTGTTGCACATCCAGAGCAAAAGCCGTTGGTTTGCCCCCGGGCTGCCCTTCATCTGACATGCCCTCTAATCTCTCCTTTATCAGCCACTTAAGCGTGCTGCACGTTCTTCAAACACTGCAGAGTCCCTCTGACCTGGGAGAGTGCCTGTTTGGGCATGTGTGTGTGTGCAAATTATTACCTGCTTTCCTGGTGTGCGTTTGTGTGTGTATGAGGGATTGAGTGAATTTGTTTCTCTGGGTAAATGTGATTCGCACCATTTCTTTTACTGAAGGGAAAAAATCTGTTTCTGTTTGAAGTTAACAACCCAATTCATTTACAGCAGCGACATTCCCATAGCACATGTGTGTGTAGATGCCTCATCGATTAAAAGGACTGGGGTTAGAGGTTAAAGGGCGTCTGCTTGTTACCGTGATCAGAGGAAATACGTCGATGGTGATGTGGCTCTACACAGCTGTAAAACAAACTCCATCCACCTGCCTCCATTCCACGCTCCACAGCCATGTGTGTGCCAGGAGCCAAACTATATCTCCATGTTCCCGTCCCACCAGCTCCTCCTTCCAGCTTGATATTCAGCTCCTCCCATGACCTCACACAATGAACAGCTTTCAGCGAAGGTCACCCACATTATACTACACTGTGTGTGTCTGTGTGTATGAATGCCATTCAGTGATTCCCACAGTGGGGCTGATTTTTTTTTCTTCACTCAAAAAAGAAAAGGGGGGGGGGGGGGGGGTCCTCCCTCCTTTCCAGCACTTGGCCCATGTGGTCAGCCATGATTCCTCTTTTTCCTCCCTCCCTCTGGTGCCCATCTTCTCCTGCTGTATTTCTGTTCCCAACCTACGCTTCGCTCCACCCTTTACTCTACAGCCTACCCCTTTATTTCTCCATTTGAAGCCTCCCTTATTTGCTCCCATGATTGATCATTTTTTCCCACACCCTGTATCAACAAGCTACTTAAAACAGTTTACATATGAAACACACCTTATACCATTCAGCTCGCCTCAAACCCGTCTCAACATGCGCTCGCTTGCAGCACTACTGCTGCATCCTCTGTTTCACACGCATGCGCGCACTCCCCTGCGCAATGTGCATGCATTAAAAAAAAACAGAAGAAGAAAGAAATAGAAATACACGGAACACTTACCCAGCTCTTTCATGTAATCATCAAATTTATCGCTCTCCTTGAGGAGCCATGTGCCAACGAAAGCATCGACCATGTCTGCAGCGGTGCGGAGGAATGAGGGCGAGAGAGAAAGACGGTGTGTGTGAGTGTGTGTGTGAGGGAGAGAGAGAGGCGGCAAAGCAGGGGAGCGTCAGAATGAGAGACGAGAGAAAGAGACAGGGGGAGTAATGTAAAGCACCACCAGCTTTGCTGTGATCTTACTGGCTGAATGTACCGGCTGTTCGTGATGTCATCAGTCTGTGTCACCCACAGACTGCCGGGCGGGGGATGGGGAGGAGAGGGGGGAGCAAAAAGAGAACACGTGATAGCCTTGGTTTTGTCAAAGTGATCGCCATGCAAATAAATTGTGTTTGAATTGCTTGAAAGGTTTGTTTGCATCTGCTTTCTGTTCGTATTATCAGCCATAATAAAGAGGATCAGAGAGGGCTTTAGTAGAGAAATCAAAGAAGAGGGAGAAAGGGCAGAGTGGAGATGTCAATGGGGAGGAGGTGGAGGAGTACGAGGAGGTGAGCCTGAGGGAAAAGAGGCCCACCATTGAGTCTTTTTTTTTTTTTTTTTTTGCAGCTGTTGGTTGTAAATGTCGTATTTTCTCTGCCCTACTTTTACTCCCTAGTTGTTCTCCTCATCTCTGGTCTCTCCACCTGGGGGGTTTCCATCCACCTGCACTGTGTGGTTTGCCGGTTATTTTGATGACCTAAATGTGGCTCACCAAAGTGTGAAAAGTGTAACCAAATGTGTATGTGTGTTTGTGAGAGTGCTTGTAAACACAGATACAGGTCCGAGTATGCTGGCAGACGTGTGTTGCAGTTATGACTGTGAAGATAAGAGTGCTGGTGTGTTACTATAGTGCTTGTTTTCTAGACACAAATACAAAACTTGTTCATCTCCAACCGGTTAGAGATTGCTGCCCCTTCCTTGTTCTGCCAGAGGTTTCTTCCTGTTAAAAGGTAGTTTTTCCCTGTTGACAAATTGCTTGTTCATAGGGTTGTTTGATTACAGTTTCAAACGACTTGCAATACAAAGCGCCTTCAGGTGATTGTTGCTGTGATTTGTTACTATTGAATTGATCTGTATTAACCCCAGAACACTATCGCTGGGTGATTTTCACCCGAGCAAATACATTTACATGATTTCTCTTTCCTGCAGCTATTAGCGTGTCGAGCAGACTGTGCCTTCACCAGGGAAGTCTCAAATGTACCAGGAATAGGTGGATCAAAGACCAGCCTTCCAGTGTCATTATTTATTTATTTATTTTTAGGAATTTTCCTTTTGTTAAATTCCAGATTTTTCTGTAATTGGCAGCATTATCTTAGGGTCCCCCCCATGACACTTTTTTCATTTTGTTAGACGTGACACAGGTGAAAGTAAAAGCAGACCACTCTGATTCAGATCCCTATCAGATCCCTGCTACAAAGTCCACGTAATATCTCGGTAGACCTCTTGGAGGACAGAGCAGGTCCTTGTCTGCAGACTTCACAGCAAGTTAGTGGATGTCATGAGTCATTTCTCTTTCAGCTCTACCAAGCTAAATGAGAATTTCTGGCTTTTGCAACAAAACATCTGACAAAGTGGATTGCCTTAGTTTGCTGCATGTGCGAAAGGGAAACTTTGCAGAGTCCGGAGAATCAGATCCAGATGTTATAGCATAATAACTGCATTGTAAGACTCAATAAATACACCTTGTTGTTATGTTTGGAGTCAGACATCTTCCTGGTGCAGAAAATGCAAATACTCCACCAAATGTGGAGTTTCCTGACAGAAAAGGTACCATCCATCCATCCATTTCTGAAACACTTTTGGGGAACACATTTGGGAGATTAAAAACAGGAACACAGAGGGCAAGACTTCACTGATGGAAGCACATTGTTCTTCGGTCTTTTCATTGCTCTCGTAGTTCCTGATCATACAGCAGAAACAAGCTAAATAGGAATAGAGCAGCATTTTAGGAAAAATGCGGAGAGATCCAGGCAATAAAATATTAGCTTAGCACAGAACCTAGAGTAACTATTTAGACAAGGCATCTGTCCAAAGATAAGTTCAGACAGCTGCAGATGCCAAGCACAAGCAGTCATTCTAGTTATACTTTTATAAGTCCACTGGAGTCTGCTTGATGGACACACATGCATAGTTGGAGCATTTATGCTGTAGTCACAATAAAACTGGAGATAATGGAGTTAAAAAAGTACACCAGGGAGCACATATAAACCTCTCTAGTTAACATAGTTAAAAAAAAATTCTTTTTCCAGAAAAGGAAAAAAGCTTAAATGAAAAACCTTTAGCTGTAGCTTGTGCTGGACTAGGTTGAATGGAATATTTCCCAAGGTTTCCCATTACAGCTGTGTTTTTTCTCCTCCTTTTTAAAAATAGTACTCATGTGTTTTTTATAGTACTCAGGTCTGTATTATTAAGCTTTTGAGTTACAGATGGTTGATGTTTCAGTTTTACTCAAAGAACGCAGTTTTTGGTAGATTAGTCTCATTTAATACCACTGTGTAGTATCTAGGCTAACCAAGCTAGCTAACTAGTGTTAGGCTGTGTCCCCACAGAAAGCAGGAAGAAGCACATTGCTTTGAAGCTGACAGTTGGTCCCTAGTGGATGTTCTAGGCCCCAATTGCTGGCAACTCTCCTGGTGTTGTCCAAATATTGTCACAAAACACAAACCATACATCAAATAATTCCTTCAAAGCTAATTCTTTAGCGTTCTGTGGTCTACATGGATGCAAGCAGAGCCCCTGAGTAAGTCAGAGTCCTGTTAGCGGGCGTTCAGAAATCAAAGTCGTCATGTGGTTCATGTAGCTTTCAAATAGTTCCTGCAAAGGCTTAGCAGGCAGTTGAAATGTGTGGTGATAACATACAGACTTGTTTGTTTGTTTTTTTTAACTTCCCACCTTTCAAAAATGTATCTCACACTTCTGTGCTGCTATATATGTCACCATATATTGGAAACCTTCAGAAATATTGCGAGGCTTGTGATGAGCCACCATTGCTTTAACTGAAAATGGTCCATTGGAGAGATTGAAGACGGTGCAGCTCTTATCAATACCATCCTTCCAATGGCTCTGGATGCTAGCTGCTTCCTGTGTGGATTCAGCTGTAGTCTTAGCTGACAACGCTCCTGGTATTGTCCAAGTACGCTCCTAAAATAAGGCCCTACTTAGAGAGACTACTTTGAATGAGAGTGTTATAATTTTCTAATTCAACTCTTAGCATGAAAGCATTTCTCACCATGTCAAAAATCATTTCAAACTAATTCTAACTTTAACACTAACATCCAGTCCTGAAAACGTCACTCTGAGATGTGTATACAGGTCAAGTGTAATTTCCTGCCTAAAACTTAAAAAAAACAAAAATTCAAATCACTCCTCACAAGTACAGATGTAAAGACTTGTTTTCGTCCTCACTGTGATATAAGTCCCTATGGGTTGGTGTGCAGTCAGGTTCAAGTCCCCAAAGGGCATCATAAACTAGCCTCCGTGCAGAAGCACAAGTGTCCACTTATTATCTATCTGTCTCTCTCAATGTGACGAAATTCTCCCCTATCTGCTAATGCATGGTCAGATCTGTGGACGTTGTGTAATAGCAAACATGCATTAAAACTACCACACTGTCAAACCACACACACACGGGCAGACAGAGTGGGCAACAAAAGTCAATAGTGAATACTTATCGAACCATGTTACACACTCTGTCCTACTGCCCTTGTCCTCCACCGGCCTCCCTTTGCTGGTGTCAAGTAGTGTGTCTAAACTGGCACATGTGTGCGCGCTGGAACGAATCAGTGGTGCGCACGGGTCTGACACTTGACATGAACAGGTGTGAGAGGGACACATGGAAAAAAGAGAGGAGAGGACAGAGAGAGAGGAGGTGAAAGGTTAAAATCGTTTAGTTCCAGCTTTTCCTCTTACCCTCATTTGCCTACATTGGATTTTATTATTTAAACAGTTACATAGGTGGTAACATGTCACTCAAATATATGTATATATGTATGGATATATGGTTAAAAATTGAAAGATTATTTTATTTGTTGGGGGGGGGGGGGGTGTTCTTCTGCCTATAAAGGCTAGAATCTAAAATTAAAAAAGAACACGTCAGTCCTGTCAGTGTCTGTGGAAATATCTTTCCAAATGTGTGTGGGTGTGTGTTTGCTCTTATGCAATCCTGTGATATAGTGCTCTGGGATGCCACTATGGTTATAACTCACATAGAGTTTTTTCTGGGAGTCTGAGGCGTAAAATCCCCTCTTCATAAAGACTTACATATGTGTGCTGGAAACTTTAGCCGTGCTGGGTAAAACCATAAGTTCAAGTGCAGTATAAACACTATTAAGCGTAAGTAAACAGAGATAGCATACCAACATTTGCACTAGCAGGTACATGAGCCGTGTCTTTATTTTAATCTTGGTTAATATAATTATCACCTCTAAGCTTCTTTTGGGCTCAGCCTGTTCAATCTGAATACAGAACAAAATCAGTTAAACTGCTGTTTGCATTGTCAACTGCAGATAAAGCCCCTATAGCTATCTAGGAGAAGCCTGCACAGAGTGTTTGTCCTCAAAACACAGCACAAGCAGGGATGTGTGCTGGAGTGCATGTGTGAACATACATGTACGCTGACCTCACATACAGTTGTGGTCAAAAGTTTACATACACTTGTAAAGAATATAATATAATGGCTCTACCGAGTGTCCCGTTATTTCTAAAACTCTGATTTTTCTCTGATAGAGTGATTGGAACAGATACTTCTTTGTCACAAAAAACATTCATGAAGTTTGGTTCTTTTATGACTTTATTATGGGTTAACAGAAAAAAGTGATCACATCTGCTGGGTCAAAAATATACATACAGCAGTGCTAATATTTGGTTACATGTCCCTTAGCCATTTTCACTTCAATTAGGCGCTTTTGGTAGCCATCCACAAGCTTCTGGTTGAATCTTTGACCACTCCTCTTCACAGAATTGGTGCAGTTCAGTTAAATTTGATAGCTTTCTGACATGGACTTGAAAACATGTGGACAATGCTGAAGAACAGCATTGTCCACATGTTTTCAATGGGGTTTAAGTCAGGACTTTGGGAAGGCCATTCTAAAACCCTTATTCTAGCCTGACTTAGCCATTCCTTTACCACTTTTGATGTGTGTTTGGGGTCATTGTCCTGTTGGAACACCCAACTGCGCCCAAGACCCAACCTTCGTGCTGATGATTTTAGGTTATGTTGAAGAATGTGAAGGTAATCCTCCTTCTTCATTATCCCATTTACTCTCTGTAAATCACCAGTTCCATTGGCAGCAAAACAGCCCCACAGCATAATACTCCCACCACCATGCTTGGCTGTAGCCATGGTGTTCTTGGGGTCAAAGGCCTCACCTTTTCTCCTCCAAACATATCGCTGGGCATTGTGGCCAAAAAGCTCAATTTTTGTTTTGTCTGACCACAGAACTTTCCACCAGAAGGTCTTATCTTTGTCCATGTGATCAGCAGCAAACTTCAGTCGAACCTTAAGGTGCTGCTTTTGGAGCTAGGGCTTCCTTCTTGCACGGCAGCCTCTCAGTCCATGGAGATGCAAAACACGTATGACTGTGGACAATAACACCTGTGTTCCAGCAGCTTCTAATTCTTGGCAGATCTGCTTTTTGGTGATTCTTGGTTGACTCTTCACCCTCCTGACCAATTTTCTCTCAGCAGCAGGTGATAGCTTGCGTTTTCTTCCTGATCTTGGCAGTGACGAAACAGTGCCATGCACTTTATACTTACAAACAATTGTTTGCACTGTTGCTCTTGGGACATGCAGCTGCTTTGAAATGGCCCCAAGTGACTTTCCTGACTTGTTCAAGTTAATAATTTGCTTTTTCAGATCCATGCTGAGCTCCTTTGACTTTCCCATTGTAGCGTTTGTGGGCGTTTGTATCCAATGAGCCCTATTTAACTGGCCTAAGAGAAGTCAGCAGCTGTAGTCACTCATAATCACTCACAAGTTAAGAGGCCATGCTATGAAGCTCAGTTCACTGACAACTTTGTAAGTCACCAAAATTGCTAATTCATGTTGCTGTATGTATATTTTTGACCCAGTAAATGTGATCACTTTTTTCTGTTAACCCATAATAAAGTCATAAAAGAACCAAACTTCATGAATGTTTTTTGTGACAAAGAAGTATCTGTTCCAATCACTCTATCAGAGAAAAATCAGAGTTTTAGAAATAACGGGACACTCGGTAGAGCCATTATATTATATTCTTTACAAGTGTATGTAAACTTTTGACCACAACTGTAACTACAAGGCAAAAACCAATTTCACAAGCATAGAAGGGTGTTTTGGGGTTTTTCTATAGAACTTTATGTGAGTGTGGGAATAATACAACTAAATAAACATCTGGAAATTGCCACTCCCTTCTGTAGTGTGTTCATATGTCGGCTTCTCTCTCGGCAATGCTTATATAATTTTATTCACACTGATTTGTCTATGCGGCGCTCAGGATAGAAAATTACAGGGTGAGTATGAACATCATAAATCAGCATGACTCAGATTGCAGAATGAGCGATAGACTTTTAAACGTGTTATTTATTGTGCACCCACCTTTCAGCATGGCATGTTTTATGAGATTCAAGAAGTTTGTCATTGTTCAATTGTTTCAACCAAGGTATGCAGAACATGCAAAACCTTTAAGCAGATGGACAGCAGCAGAAGACGGCACTGGGTATCACTCCAGTGAGCTAAGAACAGGAAACTGAGGCTGCAATTTATATGGGCTCACCAAAAGTAGACAGCAGAAGATTGGAAAGACATTTCCTAGTGTGATGAGTCTTGATTTCTGCTGCAACAACAACATGAAAGCATGGATCCATCCTGCCTTGAATCAATGGTTCAGGCTGCTGATGGGGATATGATGGTCTGGGGGATAATTTTGGGAACACTTTGGGCCACAGGGTACCTGATTATTGTTGCTCACCATTCCATCCCTTTATGATCACACTGTACCTTTTAAAGTTTGATTGCAGGAGGATAACACACAATATAACAAATCTCAAATCGTCTCAAAATGGTTTGCTGAAAACGACAAGTTCTATATACTCAAATGAGCTCCACATTGACCAGATCTCAATCCAATAGAGCACCTTTGGGATGAGGCGGAACGGGAAATTCCATCTCGGATGTGCAGCCGACAAATCTGCAGCAGCTGTATGATGCTATCGTGTAAAAATGGACCAAAATCTCGGAGGATTTTCCAGCACCTGGTTGAATCTACCATGAATGAAGGCAGTTCTGAAGGGAAAAGGGGTCCAACGCAGTGCTACGAAAGGGTACCTAATAAAGTGTCGATAGAAAGGGAGAGAGACAGACTGTAATGACCCGACTGTCACTTGTGGTTTGTGTCTAAGTTTGAGGCATGTGTGGCATCACATGACTAGTCAGCCACGGACATGTGGCTCATGTGACCAGTCTGTGATCATTTCCAGTCTTTGGCAAAAACCAGATGAATATGAACGTGGTAATGACGATTTTTTTCTTTCGTTTTTGCACAGGACTTATTCTCCAGCTTTCAACTGGTAAATAGAATTTTGTGGGTCACCCCATACACTTATGACCTGGTGCCTGACTTTTGTAGTTTTGAGGAACTTTAGTAGCGGTGGTTAATATGGATGCGTGTATACAAATGGCTCATCTGGAGTCCTGCTGTGGATGTCACTGTAGAAAATAAAGAATTTAACAGTATGTTGCTTCCTCCACCAACACTATTGACTCAGTGCTCTTCCTGATTAGCTGAAGGCTGTTTTTAAATGTTTCTATTTTCAAAGCTTTTATATTTTTTTTATTTGTGAACACAGTGGAGTACTTTTACTCTGATTCATCTGCACAAACACTGGTAGGGTTCAAAGTGGCCTGCGTGGCTTTATAGCTACTCCATTTTCAAAATAGGCCTAAACATGCTAATGGGTTGTTTTTCCTCCACTTCATAATTGTTCTGTTATGTTGATAATAAAAAAAATAATGGAAAAACAACTGTTGTTGATTTGGTTCTATAATTTAATAATCGGCACAAAACATGTTGTTTCTGTAATGCAACTTTGCAGCTGCAGAGTTCACACATGGCAAAAAGGTAATAGTAAAAAAATATTTACACATATAATACGGATAAGTTAGTATATACTTAACCTAAATATGATTATGGGGTTCATACAGATGAAAAATGGCTCCTTTGACAGTAACGTTTGCATATGCCTGGGTTAGTCAAAAGATGCCTGACTTTGACTGTGTCAGAGCTTTTAAATGTCATGGATGTTTGGATGAGTGGAGCCCAAACAGATGGCATCCAGGGTGTGTGGTGCCTGTTATGACATGCGCAACAGCAGCTTCTCGTTAATGGTTACTAACCAGTAACACTAATAAAGTGCAACTCTTTTAGCCACTGGGTTCAGAGAGTCCATGCAGAGAAGCATCCTGGCTAATTTAAAAGTAAGTTAAAAAGATAGAGAAAGCATAATTAAAATAAGATTTCTTAAAGCGTGCCAACCCAAAAGTTCGTCTCTGAAAGGCTTTTAGCTTATTAGAAAGCACCAGCACTGACTTGATTTGTTTACCGCATCTGATACGCCTAAGCTCAAAATCCTAGATTTACTCTGCATATCCTCCAGTACCTATCGACAAGCTTTAAAGAGGAAAAACAGACTGAGTCACTCAAGGACAGAGTGCTGAGTCAACCTGTCGTCTTCTTTGGAATTTGTATGTTTTGCAAAAAGCAGTCAGAGAGAAACACAGCACCGCACCGCAGCATCTTACAGCTGATTCAGGTTTCTGTAGCTGGATGGCTCTTCCAAGGAATCGCTTAGCCCTTTTCAAGAAAACCACATGGAACCAAGTCCTCTCTGCAGGCAGGAAGATATAGTGAGTACAGGAGCCACATCTGCTGGTCAGAAACATGAAGTGCAATTATGTGAACACGTAAATCAAAAATTACCACCTCTGAGATATTTACCCTGATTTAAACTTGTTAATATTATCTGGCCAAGGATTCGATCCAAAAGACTGAATCAATGTGAATGTGATTGCATCAGTGGAAGTGTCGTGCTGCAAAACCTCATGAAGAAAGTGAAGCACTGGATATTATTTTGCCTGTGACCCACATTTCTAACAAAGTTTCACGAAAATTAGCAACAAATGGCAGAGAAATTATCCACATTAACCCTCCAGGGTCTCCACTTCTTTCTCCCTTAATAGAAAAAATTGGTTCAGCTCCAGGTACGGCTCTTCTGAGCTCCCTGCTGAAGTACTCTGAAGTTAAAGTGTATAAAATAACAATAAATATTAAAAAAGCTGGTATTCCTCCTGATATAAAGGCAAAATAAATAATAAATATAGTCCTAGCAGTCATCTGAGCTTTTGTCCTCTCTTTGAGAAAACACACGCACTGTTACGTTTCAGTGGTGCGTCCAGGATCAGGAGCCGGAACAGAAGTTGATGCTTCCTGATCCAATATCAACGGTATCCTGGGAGACAGAGCTGTGTGTGGGGGGTGGGGGCGGGGGCAGCGTATCTAAAGATCAACTACAAACTGTGTGTTTCATTGTGTATGTGTGTTAAATTCCATCTGTGAAACTCTGGTAACCCCCTTGAGACTGGCAGCTCCTCTCCCCCTCCGTCACTGTGAATTGTCACCATATCTCCAGTCTTTGTGATATAAAAGGCTTTGTTTGGGGATTCATTTTTCTCCCTCATTCTGTGGTTGAAACATAAAGTGATTTCACAAGGACAGTAGCTGGCTTTAAGCACAGACGAGTCAGTTCATGTTCTCTCTTTTCTGAGAATTTTGAAGATGAATGGAGGACGAAACTGGCAAAGACATTCAAGCATAGCTCCTCGATATTAAAAAAAACTTGGCTCTTCTCTTACATGTTCACTGTTTTAAACCTCTAAGCCATGAAGTCATCATCTTCTAGGACTGTCAATCCAAATATACAAAGAGTAAAGTAAGAAAACAAGGGCAAAAGAGAGCGCAATGGCACACAGTGAATGCCGCTGACGTGGATTTAAACCAGCAATAAGGCCCATGCTGTGTTTTTAACCACTAGATCAACCAAATCCTATCTATCCATCCATTTTCTTCCACTTATCCAGTTCAAGGTCATGGCTGAAGCTGGAGCCTATCCCAGCTGTCATAGGGCAAGAGGCGGTACATTCTGCACAGGTTGCCAATCTATCACAGGGTTAACGCAGAGATTCACACTCTGGCCAATTTAGAATCACCATTTAACCTTAATCAAATTAAACATGAAAGTCTCTGGACTGTGGGAAATATTGCGAAATAAATAAAATAGCGACAATCACTTACAGGTAGACTTTTTATGAGAAAATATAGACCTGAATCTAAGGTTAAGATATGAATCTGAAAAAGATTAACTATTTTGTTGGCCTGTCAGAAATGTGTCTGGGTTTTAACCCTTAATGATCCCAAACTCACCCCTGAGGTTAGGTGCAAGTTGCTAAGGCGCGCGCGCGCGCGCGCACACACACACACACACACACACACACACACACACACACACACACACACACACACACACAACCCAACCCACAAATACATGTGGAGGTTTCAAGCAACTTAAAGAAGTCCAGACGCTTTTCTTTGAAAGCTCCTTTGACTACGATGACCTGGATGACTGAGAACCTTCACAGACATGTGGAGGTTTATGTATATATTTGAGCCTGTGTGGATTAGAGCAGCGGTCCCCAACCCCCAGGCCTCGGACCGGTACCGGTCCGTGAGTCGTTTGGTACCGGGCCGCGAGAGTTGAGGCTCAGGTGTGAAATGTATAGTTTTCAGAGTTTTCATCGGTTTTCAGCGTTATTTTGTTATCGTTTTTATCGTTTACTCGGTTTTCCTGGGTCTTTTCATGTGTGTTATGAATAAATTTTCTTTTTTTCGCTACTTTTATTTTGTTGTATTTATCCGCGACACCTTAAAGGCCAGTCCATGAAAATATTGTCGGGCATAAACCGGTCCGTGGCGCAAAAAAGGTTGGGAACCGCTGGATTAGAGAAATTCCAAAATAAATGCAAACCTGTGAACCCAATTCTTGCTTTTCAAAGTCATCAAAGATGTATGCTGTAGAATCAGTCCACTCTGTTCAAAGAAATCAATAATACTCGGTGTCAAGTCTTGAAGACAAAACTGAATACTTCCGGTAAAAATGCTCAAAATAAAGCCACGCGCCCGCTACAATCGTTAGCCATCTCGAGCTATTAGTTTGTTTAATATGTCAGTAGAGTAATTAATTGCCGTGATAAATATGTGTGGATTTTTTTTTAAAGTATCAAGTTCGGGAGACACACACATCTAGATGCAACACAATGCTCACTGATTCAAAGTATTTTATTTTGACGTCAAACTCGCTGAGCTTCCGGTGTTTTCCCCTCTCCATCCGTTCAACTTGACCTGTATCCATAGCAACCACAGTAGCTACAGGGCCCTCTCTCAGAGCATCCCGTTACTTTACGTGAAAGCTAAGAGGCGGTATGACAGCAGTAGCTCATGGAGGAATAAAGCCGAGCAGGAAATAAGAGTCGCTGGTTTTTGAATATATTTTTTATCATTTGTGTTTTAATTTAATTCGCTGTATTTTTTTTTTTGTTTTTTGTTAAATGTTATTGTTTCGAAAGACATGACTCCCTCACAGAAAGCACGGTATGGATGCGAAGGGGGGCGTAACGCTAAATTAAGATTGCCAGGTGAGTCTTTGGTCGGGCTGAATCGAGTTTACGTGCAGCTAAAATAATTTAAAACTGAGTGTCTCAGCCAAAACTTTGAACTACAAAAGTAGGTGGGAAACATTCACTTTTAGCTACTAAAAAAATACAAATATTATTTAACTAAAATCTTAAAGACCCTTTTTTTCATAGAAACCATTCTGAAACGAGGTAAGCTTTAGAAAACGTTTTTATGTTAATTGATATTAATGGTCTCTGATATTCATATCCTCATATATTTGGGGCTTAATTAATGAGATTAGTAACACCTGTGTTATAACGTCATGCTAAAATGGCTCTTTTGAAAAAGGCTAGCCCGCAAAGGGCATGAAAAATAGTTAACCTCACAATATATATGGCCTAAGCTCAAAACACACACACACACACACACACACACACACACACACACACACACACACACACACAGAAAAAAGGCTGATTCAGTCTTCTTTGACTGGTCACAGCTGGCTCTTTATGGGACATGAATGTTTTTCTGTGTCCACTCTGAAAAGCTTTTTGAGTGTGTGTGTGTTTGCTCACATTTGGGGGAGGGGGGGGGGGCTGCTCATGCTGAAGGTAAAGTCTTGTGTCTTTGTCCGTTGTTCTTTGTGTGGAAACAAAACATAAAACCCACAGCTCTGCTGACTGAATGGATAGCATCTCTCTGTCTCACCGCATTGCCAGAAAGTGAAATGTCAAAGATGCTGTGTGGGTCTCTAATGATTCATTAATCATGCAGATTTTGCTGAGCCCTAAATAGGTCACACAAGCTTTTGTTGGTGTGGGCGTGTGTATATCTGTAACGGCTTTTCATGACTTAAGGAAGCCTAAATAATTCAGCCGACGGGGCAAGGTGCTTGAGGAATCTCAAATGGCCTTTGGACTCTGTAGGATGGAAAACACTCAAATCTGATCAGCCGGATTTGCTTTCACACTCACACAGGCTCACAGGATGAGGAGCGGGTGTTGTGTTACTTATGAGTTTCTATTGTATACAAGTCTACAAGAGATCTACCAGCCATGTCAACTTCAGTCAGTGTTATAGCACACATTCATAAATCCAACTTGGTTTCCGTGTTTGTTCCTCTACCCCTCCCTTTGCTTCAGGTCCTTCTGTACCCATGTCGAAACGTCCAGTTGGGGTCCCCCAGCCCTGGCCCATTCACCCTCATCCTGCAGAACATGCTCGCAGGTCCCACTTTCTTCCTCCACCTCCTCCTCTCCTCCCCCTATTCCACACCCGGCATGCAGAGGAGAGCGCTGAGCGGCCTCATCTGGTCACCATTGTCCGCCCATGTAGCCAAAGCACACTACGGAAGGTGAGCTAAATGTTGACTGTTTTTGGTAGCTCTTTAAAATAAGGCACAATCTTACTAGTGCCTCACAGACTATTTATGAGACATGTTATTACAACCATTTTTGGATTAAAACGATATCAAAAAATCCCCTGTGGTGACTTTAATGCTTTCTATTTGATAATAATGCAACACAATGATGGCTTGATTCATGGCAACTCTTCATCAGAAGTGCTCATACAGTCCACTGGAGATGTTTATCTAATGAAGAGAAGACCCAATAAGATAAAGGAAGTGTTAGTAGAAGAAAAGAAGGGACACTCTAAAAGTGATTCTTATTAATAGCTTAGAATCAACCTGATTTATTAACCACTTTAAAGACAATATTGATGATTTATAAATCCCTTCTAAAAGTGATGATTTGATGTTTTCAATTTCTAAGAATATAATTTAGATGGGATGAATTTCCTAACCTAACAGTGATTTTTGTCTCTGGGCTTGCAAGGTAACAGTATTGTTGAACCGCAGGGGTGTGGTGTCCTTTGAGCAACTGCTGTTGGATATCTCAGAGGCACTGGGATTTCCTCGCTGGCACAGAGCTAGAGTCACACGTCTTTACACAACTCATGCACGAGAGGTGAGGCCCAACCATGACCAGATTATCTTGAAAAAGGAGCAGGCAAAAATGTGCAGAAGGCGCCCCTATTAACCTCCTGCACCCCACACATTCAGTATACAGTTCAATGTAGAGATTTGTGGTCATTTACTCCAACCTCAATTCTGAAAAAGCTGGGAAACTGTAAAATTTAAATAAAAACAGAATGGAACGACTTGCATATTTTATAAACTGAACATTTATTTACAGTAGAGCATTGAAAATATATAAAATGTTTTAACTCAGAAAATGTACCATTTTTTAAGATCAAAGACATCCAACACAGATTTTTTTTTTGCCCTGCCTCTTGCACACAGAGATTTTTCCAGAATTTCTCTCTGAATTTTTTGACGATGTTATGCACTGTAGATGTTTGGATATTCAAAGTTTTTATATTTTTAGGTTAATTTTTACTATTTGATAATGATGTGTTTTTACATTGTTCTGAAATTCTTCTGTAATTTGTTAATATTTTTTGTTATAGATGGTTGAGCCATGTTACTGACCTGATCACAATTAACCTAAAGTTCTAAATTATTCCTCTGGCTGTTTCTTTTTAGTACCACTTAGTTTTCCAACTTTTGAGATGTGTTGCTGCTATCAAATTAAAAAAAGATCTGTTAATAAAATACTGTATAAGGCTCTGAGATTTGCAAATCATCTCATATGAATATTATTTATATTTGGCACATATTTCAGACTTTCAGACTGAGGGGGAAAATGTGCAACTATAAAACCCCATTTGTGCAAGGTGCACAGTTGTTGTTTTTTTCTTTTGTGTTCAAAAATGTTTTGAATGGTCTGATTTGGACACAGAGAAAACATATTTGGACATAAAGCAGTATGGTGTGTATGTAAAAGTGACAAAGACTGGGACTAGGGGTTCCAGGTCTTCAAGACCGTGTTAGGCTTTGCTGTACTCCACAACTGACTGACAAATGAACCAATATAAACTTAGCTAAGAATAAAAGATATTCAATGTTTTCTTTTCACAATAAGTTGCACATTTTTCACAGGTTTAATCTGAGAAGCATCCCTCACAGTTTGCTCTGTACAATGTTGAGCAAAATAATGCACATTGATAGTATATTTCTCAGACAAATAAATCATTGCACAAAATCTATTAACTTTGCTTTTATAATTAGCCAGAGCATTTTAATATAGGTTGCTACAGCCACATAATCACAGTACATGAAATTAAAAGAGGTGGAAAAGATCAAAAAGAAAAACATGATTTTATATTAAATATAAATATTTTAGCAGCCTTATGAAATTGATAGAATTTTTGCTGCAGATCTGATGTCTGTGAGTGTGTTTTTTTCAACACTGTCTCTGTCTATCACAGGTTAAGGGTGTGTGTGATTTTTTCCGAGGGGAGGTCGCCTTCCTGGCTCTTGGTAAGGCTCGTCCTGAGTTGAGCAGTGTGCAGGAAGCTTTGGAGGAATTATTTCCAGAACATTCACATTACCGATCAAGTGCGCAGCGGGCCTGGGAGAAGAGACTAAGGCCACCGCCAGATAAAGCAGCCAAGGCTGACAGTGGGTACAGCGAAGGGACCGACAGCAGTGGGACTAACCAAGAGACATGCCAAGACACAAATACACATGCCAAGCCTTATACTAATACTCACACATCTCAACATACAGACACACATGAGGCAGACAAATATAATTCTGACACACAGAAGTTTCATAAAAAGAATTCATGCAGAAAATCTGTTCACCTTCCCAACCACCTGCAGAGGCTAAATGTGAGGGGAGGAGTCAGAGTGCATCAGCCTTCTCTGATTGATCCTTTTAAACATGAAGAGGTTCCAAGAAATGCAGACATACCATCTCCTGCACTTTGTGAAAACTGCTTAGTGAGAAGACTTAAACATCAGAGTCCACAACCAATCAGTGTGCTATCAGCGAGGGTCCCACTTCCTCCTGTGTCAAAGAGGCAAAAAGAGCAGGAGGCAATAAAGCCGGATATCTATAACAACCCATCATCTCCTCGACCAATCAGCAGAGATGAGGAGAAGAGCCATATTCAAAGTGCAGCTCCAGACATTGGTGAAGCTCTTAAAGAATCACAGAATAAAGAAACCTCTGACCCCCCCACCGATGGCAGAGACGTCACCCTGACAGACATTGAGCAATGCTACGAATTTGGACGTGTGGTTGGAGACGGGAACTTTGCGGTGGTGCGAGAGTGCCGCCGTCGTGACAATGGTCAAACCCTCGCCATCAAAATAGTAGAGCGGACCAAACTGATTGGTCGAGAGCACATGATGCAGAATGAGCTGAGTCTCCTGGGGAGTCTGCGTCACCCTCGCATAGTGCGGCTGTTCGCTCACCACCACACAAACACTCACTCCTATCTGGTGATGGAGCTGGTGAGTGGAGGGGATCTGTTTGAGGCCATCAGTGACCGGGGAAAGTTTTCAGAGGCAGAGGCAGGACTGATGGTGTCAGATGTGAGTGAAGCTCTGAATTATATCCACTGCAAGAGCATCGTCCACAGAGACCTCAAGCCAGAGAACCTCCTGGTGGGTTTCAGGGTAGTGAGAATGATTGTTGGGTTCTCAAGGTCTTGTGTGTAAAAAATGGTAATCAAGCTTCTTTTTTTCATTTTAACATAATACTATTCAGGGTTTTCCCTGGCTTAAAAGGGGTCCTTAAGGAGGGTGACAACAAACATTAACACAATTGGGCCCCTGGCAAAAACACTTTGTTAACTTAGTTAGCAGAAGTCTGCCTTCTCATGTTATTTATGTTTCACAACATACATATTGTGTAACATCAATAATTACACCAATGAGACACCCACACCATAAAACCTAACATAAGTCAATATTAGTGGTTTAAAGCAGTGCATAGATGAGTTGGCAAGTGTGTGACACAATACATGCGTGCTAAAACAAAATGAAAATAACTCAAATGAAAGGATACTTCTGCAACAAAACACATGCATGCACACAGCAAAACATAACATCAAATAAAAGTACAAAGTATATTTTTTATGAAATCAAAACAGGTCGGTCATAGTTTTGTCGCATGCCCATCATGTTAAGTAACATTTGTTAAACTAATACCTTTCTAGATTTGTGGTTAGAATACAAAAATTAAAAAAACAAAACCCCAAAGCAAATAGATACAGTTTAATAATAATGAATAAACAGAGATAAATATAGATTAAAAAAAAAAACACTGCTAAAAGCAGATGGTAGTTGAGATCCTTTATGTGTCTAGTAATCTTAAGTCTAGCAGATAAGACTGAGCCTAGAACTGAACTTTGTAGTACGCTACACAAACTGAGGTTAGAAGGAGAACCGCCACAAAATGACTTTAGATTATAGCAGCTATTCTTCAAATTTTTCTCCCACCAACACTCGAGTTTGACACACTCTCTGACTTCATAAACCAAAACAGCCACATCAACACAAGTGTGCTGTCAGATCATCATACAAGTATTATATATAATGTCTGTAGAGTAAGAAAGTGCAATTATTTTTTAAACTCCAAGATGCACAAAAATGTCAACGGGATAAATATTTTGATGACCTCAAAGACTCAAAAAATTCAAACCCAACTTTGCCTCCATGGCTCACTCCGTCTGTGTTTTATTTCACCTACTCCCTTTCTCAGATAGAGCAAGTCGCTGCTGGCATCTGCAGGCTGAAGCTGGGAGACTTTGGTCTTGCCATGGTTGTAACTGAGCCAGTCTTCACCATATGTGGCACACCCACATATGTAGCCCCAGAGATCCTCTGTGAGACAGGTGAGGACTTTATGTGACTCCTCTGCCTGAATTTGGGTTGCGTTTTGTTATTCTGAAAAGTTGTACTTGTTTTTTGACTGTCAGGTTATGGTGTAGCAGTGGATGTTTGGGCTCTGGGTGTGATTCTCTATATCCTGGTGTGTGGCTTCCCCCCATTTCGCAGTCGTAATCGTGACCAGGTAGAGCTGTTCCAGCTAATAAAGCAGGCACAGCTTAATTTTCCATCCCCCTACTGGGACCCCATATCAGAGGGTGAGTTAAGTATAAGTGTACAAGTAAAAGTAAAAGTACTCGTGTAAAAGTGTAAAAGCAAATATGTGTATACACACATATTTACAGCGTGTTTTTTCTCTGTGTGCACTCGTGTGCAGAAGCAAGAGGCCTCATCCGAGCTCTCCTTCAGCCGGACCCCACCGTGAGGCTGACAGCAGAGCAGACCCTCCTGCATCCCTGGGTGAAAGCAATGGCTTCAACTTGCAAGCAGAGGGCGCTCACAGACAAAACTCCGAGAGACACAGAAGCCACTGAAGGAAAACCAGAAACAGTCCAGAAACCACCTAAAACAAACACAACAGAATCACTGACAGACAAAACAAGAAAACGCGCCATCAATGAGGAGAACGCACTGAAGGAGCTCGGCAGACAAGATGAGAGACAAACAGCAATGAGCAGTGGAAGAGGACAGGATAAGAACAAACCAGCAGAGCAACATCTAGTGGAGGCAAGCCACTTATCCCCACAGGACGGAGAGCACACACCCTCAGAGGCTTCGACTGGTCAACATAAACCAGAGGCTGCCTCTACAGATAGACGAGAAACACAGTGTCCAAGTCCAAAGCTGCTGAACTCTAAATTCAATCACCTTGATTCCCCCACAGCAGCTGAAACTGAACTTCTACCACAGATTAAGACACAAGCAAAACAGACCAGAATGCAGACACCTACAGGTTCTACACCTCCAACCAACCCATCCTCCACCCCTGCTTCCTCTCTGCATCAACAGAACTTAACTTCTGCACCGCAAAACCATAACAAACCAGACGCACATGCCACCACCATCGCCCACCCTCCAACTCTGTCCTGATGTTACTGTCAATCTCCCATTTGTGTGATGAGATCAGGGTCATTAATTTCATTGTTCCGGACAATACTGTTGATTTCTTGGCAGCTGAATCCTTCAATGGCCTGCAGATGAAGCGATTTTTACTCTCCTGGGGATGAATATGGTCGGATTAATGAGGCTGGATACATCTCATAAATGTATGTAATCCATTTATCCTGCAATCAGAAACTAATCACCGTGTTGTGTAATGACCAAGTAATGACCAAAGCACTGTCTGTGCAATACTGTGAGAGAAGGATGGAAAGGAAAATAGTGAAGCGCAGTTTCTGATTTTTTTACATGCTGGTGCATTAAAAATGCATTTTTTAGTCAATTTTTGGTATTTTTTCTTTTTCTTCTGCAAATTATGGTTAACTTTGAGAGTAAAAGGTCATGTATGCCACTGGTTTTAGTAGTTATTTTTAGCTGTAAGCTGAAGCTGATCCAGCTTCCTTTTATACTTGATATACTTTTATACTAGATGTTCTTTCCTAGAAATCTGTCTTATTTATCTAGCAACATTAGTTTGTTATCTGCTCATGAAATAAAAATATACATACATTTGTATATTATTTGTCCAAATAAATTCTGTTGGCAATACAGTGTGTTGGGTGTAACCAGCTTCTGTAAATTTGAGTTTATGTTACTGATCCTGTGTGATGACAGACAGCCATCTGTGGCAAATGGGTATGTGGTAAGCTCAAGTAAGTAATGAAGATTGCCCAACACCGCTAACAGGGTGAGCACATAGGGCTACTGGGTAAAGTGTGTGTACATAGCTGAGTGGGGCTGCAGGCCATTCCACACAGACCAAATAAGGCAGATCTGTGTGTCCAGTGGGAGTGGTTAGATCTGTCCCTCCTGACTGCAAACAGCTGACCTTCTGACATCCTGCCCACCCCACCCAAAGCAGCCAAAGCACAGGCATAACACCCCCATCCTTTACATATGAAACCCTCCCAGCCCTCGGTGCTCCTCAAACAAATATCTAGGACATGCAAACGCTTATAAATGCTTATGGCTTCGTAGTGGTAGTTATTCGAGCACTACATGTTTAGGGCTGAATAATTTATGTATCCTTAATAAGCAACATCAGATGAACCCGGTTTGATAGATTGCAGCAGGGATATAAACATCGAGTCGGCGTACCAGAGTACCGGAAACGAGGTTATTTTAGTCAAAAGGTTTTGATAAAAGTTATATTTATTTGTTTGTTACACAGCAGTCTTATTAGTAAATATGTTATCACGGTGTTATAATATATACAGTTTAAATTATATAGAGCATGTGTGCTTTGGTGTAGTACCCTAATTTCGTCGCATATCAGGTTTTAGTCACCTTTCAAGCCCTGCCATACGCTGACCCACAGGTGCACACTACGCATGCGCCTTTAAAAACTCTTTAAATACCCCAAGTCATCTGCCACAACAAAACATTCCGCTGTCAGCCCATTCACGGCTGTGCTATAGTAGTTACTGGCGCATAAGAGGCCCTGGCAGAGACAGACAAATATTTACTTTCATATCTGCGTCTCTGCTAGTAATCTAAATCGAGAACCTGTCTGAGTATTAACGAAATTGACCTGGAGTCGTAAAAGGCTGTGTGGGGTGAAGTCGGGGGGAGACGGACAGGAGAAAAAACCCCCCCAAAAAAACAAAGATGGCTGTGTAGCTAGAGAGACAAGTCCCAACGGAACTGTCTCCAGCAGCAGCTTTAATCACCGACACGTCCCGCGAGTCCCGCGGACAGTCAGCCGGTACCGGAGCAGGGACGCAGGGAGCAGCCGAGCCGGGCCCGCTGGTGTTGTAAGCCGCTGTCATTGCGAGTAACGGCGTCGAGAGAGGGCACCAACAGCTGAGAGAGCCCGGGTTGTTTTTGTTCTGCCTGGGCAGAGGGAGAGGACTGCTGTGTTTTTGTCAACGTAGCTAGCCGCATAGTCTGCTAGCCTAACTGTAAGTCACCCCCCTCCCCCAAAAAAGTCGACATTTAATTTATCAGATAGTCGTGATTACATTGTGCACATGCTGTCGTTATTATTCATTAATTGGCGTGTTAAGATACAAGTTTGTGAATGTAGGGTCGCGTTAACAATAAGTTGGCCTGCATTCCTTCCTGACTGCCGAAGCGCTAGCATAGCTCACGTTAGCTTGCTGTCAGCTGACCGTTAGCTTGACAGGTGGTAAGCTAACCCCGAGCTAACCTGCAGGTATTTCGGGCTCAGCCTGGTCGCGGCAGGTACATAACAGGCTTTTCAAGAAAGCCACCGTCATGTCTTCACTGGAAGAGCGAGACGTAGGCGTTGCGGCCGCCCCTGGCTCCTCCTCGGCCGGCCTAGGGGTCGGGGCCGTGGGGGTAGCTGTGGAGGCTGTCGCTGGGGTCGCAGCCATGCAAGAGGAGGTCGCGATACGTCGAGAAGGGCCCGAGCCAAACCCAGACGAGCCACCCAAGAAGAGGGTGAAATTACCCGAGGGAGAGGCAGGGAAGCTGGAGGAGAGACTGTACTCAGTGCTGTGCTGCACCGTGTGCCTAGACTTGCCCAAGGCGTCTGTATACCAGGTAAACATGTTGTCAATCACAAATCTGGCCCCCTCCACCCACCCCACAACCCCAAACAAACATCAGCACACCAGCTCAACCTCATAATAGAAGTTGCCCATGTGTCCCCAGCCCTCAATCCCCACTGTCAACCTGTTGAATGTGTTGGCCAGCTCCATTTATTTTTAGTGATACTGGATCCGACAAAGGCCCCAAGTGTCAACAGCAGATTGAGCCATGAGGCCAAGAGACCAGACACAACCAGGCCAGGTGGTCAGCTGTACTGGCTCAAGTTTATAACATAATACTGTGAATTATCCTCAGAGAGAGAAAGAGAGAAACAGAAAAACTACATCCCCAACCCCTCATAAGACTCCCAAAACCTAAATCGGAATAATCTTTTGTCCTTTCCTTGATCTTTACCCCAGCTTTCTACATAATAACCCCAAACTTCTCTTGTCAATGTCAAAGGAGCACATTTGCTAAGTCAATCATTGTCCAGGTAGTCATCTGCATTTACATGCCTGACTACACAGTGTTAATCTTTAACATTTATCGGTAATATAAACACAACGCTATGTTCTTTCAATACATAATATTCTGCACATGCATCCAGATATATTGTGCTAGGTTTGTTAAGCCCAGTTTCACACAGAAAATGACATCATTTATGTAAAAAGAAGTATAGTTTCTTCTTTGAGTTATAATCTGTCAGATATTTCACAGAAAGAGGCAGACAGCCTGTTCAGCAGATATAGCCAATTCAGTATTACAACTTAACCAAAATTATAAATAACCAAACATTTAAGCAAACGTGTTGAATGGTTTTACACTAAATTATTTGTTGTAATATGAATATAAATTAAACTGACCACTCTTTCATATTTATAAGTTGTTCCAGTTTATTATTTAAATAAACCCATGTAACATATGATCTGTTATTTTATTAATATTTGACACATTTAAGTCAATATTTATTCTCTAGGTTTCTTCCTGTTTAACAACATCACAAGATAATTTATCACTTTCCTCAGACCTTCTGATTGACCCGTCAGCATCTTGTTTTTGTCCTACTAGTGTACCAATGGACACCTGATGTGCGCTGGCTGTTTTATCCACCTTCTGGCTGATTCCCGTCTGAAGGAGGAACAGGCCACATGTCCCAACTGCAGGTAAACCAGCAAATAAAATGCCAGTGTGGATCCCGATTTTGGGGACCGGTAAGTTAAGCTTAAGGGTGACATAAATTAAACGTGACTCGTGAAAGAAACGCAAAGGGGTATGTAACGTCGCATTCGCAGGGAGATGATCAAACAAACATATAATATATATGAGGATCAAAAGAATTTGGATTTATAATATTTAAAAAAAGAAAACATATAGATGTTAATAATCGCTGTATGTGTGACAATGTTCATACAAAGTTTAGTGCCACCTGTGTACCCAGCTATTATGGATCTACAGTCATTATAGTGAGAAGAAGCTGCTGGAGTAGATCCAAATGTTTAGAAAGCATGCTAAACAAAACTATAACCAGCGACATTTGCTGCTTAATATTTTATATTTCATCTTTTGCTTGTTAGCACTGGGCCTCTTATAAGAGAAACATTCTCACGGTTGAATTTTTAATTAGGTTTATTGAAGCATGTTTGTCTGACATCTGAATTTTTGCACAAACACAAAAACACCTTAATTAGTTTTACTCAGCCTTATAGTACGCTTGGCAACAAAAGACATAGTACTCAGTGGCTCTTGGCTTTACTTTGCGTCAGTATATTCTACATACCTCAAATCTTAAATATACCCCTGCCCTGAGGTGTGATTTATGCTTTTTCTCCCTGTTTGTGTAGGTGTGAGATCAGCAAGAACCTGTGCTGCAGGAACCTCGCGGTGGAGAAGGCTGTCAGTGAGCTGCCGACAGACTGTACCTTCTGCCTAAAACAGTTCCCCCGCTCCAGCTTAGAGAGACACCAGAAAGAGGAGTGCCAAGACAGGTACACACACACACACACACACACACACACACACACACACACACACACACACACACACACACACAGAATGACAGTTTTTCCAAGTTTTGCAGCACTTGTAGCCAGAGAAAGTGAGAAATGAGTTCCAGCCACTTTTCTTACAAAAGGCCCCAAAAGCATCAAATGAAGTGGGCTCAGGAGAGTAAACATACGGACATATGACAGTAGCATGATAGTGTGTGTGTGTGTGTGTGTGTGTGTGTTGACGCGCTGCAGGATCACACGGGGTTAATGTGGTGAAGCAGCTACTCCAGAGGAGAAAAACCACTAACATGATTACAGACTGCACATTATCTTGTATGTGATACTCATGGCTCCTTATGAAGTCCTATGGGGTTGTTGCTATAGCGATAGGTGACCCTGCTTAGAATACTGGTATCTGTGCGAGTGTTGCTATGACGACTGCCGTTTCGCCAGGTGTTATTTTTTTTGTTGTTTTTTTTTCTTTCCCCTGGTCGGGTCACACAGAAAATGACGGCGGTCTCCCGCGAGGAGGCGCTGACGTTGGCTCGTACCCTCGGGGCCGTTTGCTCATTAAGATATGAAGTTTAATACGGCATAATTACAGTGCATGATTACAGGTGTTTTTGTTGGGAATCCTTTTTAAATGTCCGCGTAGGCCAAAACTTTCCAGTCAGAAGGTTGACTTATGTAAGCATGGCTTCAATTAGGCGTGCCTCATTGCAGAGACTAACTAGTACCTTTCACATTACTAATAGCGCGCGTCAACATGTTCTCGCTGAAAAGCACCGCTATAAAGGATGTAGCTAATATGAATACATGCATTTATTCCTTGTGGTTGGGTCTCATCTTTAGTGCAGCATTAATTTTCTTTAGTTCCCAGCGCACATTAATTAATACCTTTGGTGACTGTAACGTCCAATCACTACACGTGTCACGCATTTATCACAAAGGACCTGTGGAAAGGATGTCGTTTATGTACACCCACGCCTTTGCTTCCTTTGCGCTCAGCTGTTTCCCCACCATTATCTTGCCAGGGTGACACAGTGTAAGTACAAGAGGATCGGCTGCCCGTGGCAGGGTCCTTTTCATGAGCTACCAGCACACGAGAGTGAGTGCTCACACCCCACGAAGACTGGAACAGAACTCATGGGAATACTGGGAGAGATGGACCAGAGCCACCGCAGAGACATGCAGCTGTACAACAGCATCTTCAGCCTGCTGTGTTACGAGAAGATTGGGTTTACAGGTAACCCCCCCCCCCAAATAAATAAATAAATAAAAATAAAAAAGAGGATAAAATTGTTTGGTGATATCTGTGCCTGTAATTCAGTTTTTGTCCTCATCACAGCCTTTCTCCTCCTTTCTAATTCATGCTGCATTTGTGTATCCACCCAGAGGTGCAGTTCAGGCCGTACCGCACTGATGACTTCATCACTCGTCTGTACTATGAAACGCCGCGCTTCACTGTCCTCAACCAGACGTGGGTGCTGAAGGCCCGCGTGAACGACTCCGAGCGCAACCCCAACCTCTCCTGCAAGCGCACCCTCTCCTTCCAGCTCATCCTCAAGAGCAAGGTACACTCGCTACCCACTTACTTTATTTTTAGGTTTCTTCACGCTTGCTGGATTTCACTCTTCGCCTGATGTGGTTTGAATGGAGAGGTTTGGAGACACTTAAGGTCCTGGAACTGACTTTACAGACAGATAATCAACTCTGTTACCATGACTCTAACGTGACTCTTGTACCATTTGTGCAAGAGACAAATTTCAAACAGTTTTGGAAAGAAGAGAAGAAGAGGCTAAGGGGATATTTGGTTTATCATGGTAGATTAGAGTATTCTCAAGGTACTTCTGTTTGAACACAGACGTTACCATGTGCGCTTCACATTACTGAAACTCGTCAACCATTTTGGGCTGCATAGAAAATTCAAATGGTTTCTGAAAGATGAGAGCCAAGAAAAGAGCGTTACGGGTTTAGGCAGATTGGTTGTACACACAATGATTGTTATTTAAAACTTCAAGGGAAGTCTACATTTATTTAGTTTTAAAAGACTTTTGGTTAGAAGAGACTAACCAAAAGGTTAGAAATAAGGCAGGTTAACAACCCCAAGACCCCTGTCTAAATGCACAGAGAAGCTGCGGTAACTTCAGTGTCAGTGGTCACTGGGATTGCATGCATACAGTCTCATAAAATAAGGCTTAAAAAATGGCTTCTCCCCACACATGTGCACATTTTCACAGCATTATGGCTGCCTTTACAGTTACAGTGAGACATGCCTGAACAGACCAAGAGTGTTTTTATGTGTCATTTTTTTACATTTTCTCTTTTTTGTGAAAAAAGCAGCAATATCTAAAATCACCACCAGTTATTGCATTATGAGGGCGAGGAATTCAGTTATGGAGAAGAAAATTTGAGGTAATAGAAGAGCCCATGGGCATTTCTGATGATAAATGTGTATGTCAGCGATACTTTGAAGTTGCTTATTCTCGCCAACCGACTGATCAAAGTTCAGAGATTTTCAGATGAGTTTTCACTGTAAAATTTGAGCTCACGAGCTGGAGCCGGCCCCCTGCTCTAACCTGGATGTGTCTCCACAGGTAAACTCGGTCCTGGAGTGCTCCTTCCTGCTATTGAAGGGCCCCTACGACGATGTGTGGATCAAGCCGGTTATCCACCACCACTCCTTCAGCAACGACACCAACGAGACCGACTACGTCCCGCTGCCCATCTCCGACTCGGTGGAGTGCAACAAACTGCTGGCTGCCAAAAACATCAACCTGCGCCTGTTCATCTTCCAAGTCCAAAAATAAAGAGGAGCGAGAGAAGGAGGAGGAAGATGGAGCAGGGGTGGGGTGGGGGTGAGGGGTCAGAGAGAGGATGTGATGATTAAAGAGAGACACCGCAGAACCATTGATACCTCTTAACACAAAAACAAATACATGAACACACACCTTCACACAGGGTACACGCTTCTACACACACACACACACACACACACACACACACACACACACACACACACACACACACACACACACACACACACCACTAATTACACATACCTCCTTTTGCTTTTAAAAGATAGTGAGACCCCTTGCCCGAGAAAGCTGTGAGTTGCTATAGAGATGGGTGGGCATTGATATGAGATTGTGATGGCGGGGGTGGAGCCTGCGAAGGCACGGGTGGGAATGTCGGCAGCAGTGGAGGAGCGGGAGGGGGCGGGGGGAAGTTCCCAAATGTTGGTGTGTACCTGTGGTTCGTGAATGACCTTTCAGTTCCTGACACCCACAGCCAAAGGTAGCACACACACCAACCGAAACAGGTGTGGCTGTTGTGTGCGCATGTGTGTGTGCATGGGTGAGAGGGAAACAGAGTTGTGTGGCAGGGACCCCGGAGCACAGCCGCAACTCTGCTCACCTGTTCAGGTGTCCCAAAGACGCGTGATAATGTGAAAACAGAGCGACCGACTCTGCTGAGCTGGAGCACGTGAAGGAGTGTGTGTGTGTTAGTCTGTGTTGTCTTTTCTCCTCCCTCTACACACTGTACGCCTGAGTTTCCCCGCGAAGCTCATCATCCCACCTCCACCACCCCCCCGGTCTGCATTTCATCAAGAGGAGAGACGGCCTGGCTGCGTGCATGTGTTTTAGTTCTTCGACTTATTCCTGCAGCTGGGGGTTATATTTAACCTTCAACACTAATACCATTTTAATTTTCTCTTAACCCCGAGTATTTAAGTACCCCTGAACTTTTTCTTTCTTTAGTTGGGTTTTAGCGTGTGAACGGCCACCTGTGTAGTGCATACATGAGTGAGTGAGTGTAGACAGATCCAAACTGTGAGATTATTTGCAAACGTGTCTCCAGGTGAGCAGTATAAGCTTAGAGGACATTACTAGCAAGGCAGGACCACCACAAGACCTTCAAAGCCCCCCCCCCAAAAAGAAAGTCCCCTAGGGGTTCACAGTGTGTCAGTTAATTTTTGGTCGATTATCGTCTTTATTTGTTATTTGCATCTCTAAAAGGAAATGTCATCTAGTAGATGGATTATCACAGGATCAGTGTAGTTCTCATTGTGCATTTCTGGAGGGTTTTTTTGTGTTAACTTGTTGTTTTTGTTATTTTTGTGTGTTTGTGTTATAAATCAGGTGAACCTTTGCTTTTTAACTAGATCACACTGGGTTTAAATAAATTACCACAAACTGACTGACACATAGGAACTTCTAGGAACAGTGTATAAGTGTGTGCTGGGATTCAGCAGGAGCATGAGTGAGTTCCTGTTGTCTCTACACCCGATCCCCCCCCTCGCACCCCAAATCTGTGCAGCAGGGTTAGCCTCAGAGAGTCTCAGGGCGATCAGGACTTCTTCATTCATCTGCTCAGAGATCAGCAGCCGTCTCAAGAGGCTTTTTCTGAAGGTCAGACTTCAGGTGGTGATGGATGGTGTGCGTGTGTGTGCGTGTTTGTGTGTGTGTGTGTGTGTGTGTAGAGAGGTGGTGTTTTACCTAACAAGGGTGACATATTAGTGTTAGACTTACTTGAAGGAAAGCGAAGCAACGTTACTTAAGTAGATTCTACTGTAAAGCAGATAGATCTCTCTCCTCCTGACCTCTACTTCCTGTATTTCTGTGTTTTAATGCTTTGTCTCTATGCCAGTGGACTCACTCATCTCACTATGGCTGTACATGTGCCTTTTATTAAAGATCATGGAACCTGCTTCTGCGTGTCTGAATGTTGGGGGCAAAAAAATAGGCCCGGCTCGGCGAAGGCGTCAGCCCGTATAAATTATGCATTCAGCACCGCAGAGATGAAAGCTAAATTTAATTTTAAGGCCCGGTGTGGATGATGGATATGTTTCATTGAATTTGAAAGGGGGGGGGAGATATGAATAACTTTGAGTACAAAATGGCTTGTTCAGCTCCTGAACAATAACACATTGGCAGTTATTGCCTGCATGCAAGTGGCTACATCACAGCGAGATGTTAGCTGTCTGAAGACTTAAAAAGAGAGGAGTGCTGTGTGTCTGTGAAAACTAGTTTGATTTCTGGGCTGTAATTAGTTGGGTTCTGATTTGTTTATTTGACTTGATGCTGCAGGAAAAGCACGGGTGTAAAAATAATAAACGACAGCTGAATCCCATTTAGCTGCTTCACATTCAGGGCACTGCTGCTGTGCCACTGATTTACTGGGACACTTGAATAGAGTGGAGGGGCTCTTGCTGCGATTATTTACAAAGCTGAAATAAGTAGTTGTCCGTTTTATTACTTAATTAACAATCTGTATTTGTTTTTAATAATTTTGCTGTTTTCCCACATTCTGAAATGATAACATTTGTCTTCTGTGATTAAGGTAAAAATGAACACTATTCTCTTTTTTTTATTGCACAGGTTTCTAAGAGTAAGTCAGCTGTTGTAAGGCCTGAATAGACAGAATTTACTGTTGAAGATGTGTAATGAGGGTATTTAAACAGGAGGGGGCGCCTAAGTCTTACCTTGGGGATCCTTCATTTGCTTAATAGTGTGAAAAATGGTATAATTTGTGCATTGTAAGCTGCTCTTCTTTTACTGCATGATCATTTTAGTCTCCTAGTAACACCAATGCCCTTTTGATCTAAAAGCCAATATCCTGATTGATCATACCAATCAATATGCTTTATGTAAATCCTTTACTTGCTTGCCATCAGTCTCTTATTTCTAAACTCTGGACTTTTCCACAGCGCACTGATCAAGACTGTTTATGTCTGGGTGTGTGGTACGTTTGGCTGTCCTCCTACGCTGAGCTTTATTTCCTGGTGTCTTGTCTCATCTCAGCTCCATCTAATGCCATTAGCATGATCATCATCATGACCACCATCATCATCATCATCATCGAGTTCAGAGGAAACAGAGTCAGGATGATATAGAAATGTGACCTCATCAGTCCAGCCACAGCACTTTATTCTCTTCACACAGTGCATTTGCTTAAAACACAATATATATAATTTAATATCAATATAAAACTCCATTTGTGTATATAAATTATGCATTCAATACAGCAGCTCTTATATATACTTTTAAGCTTTGGTACAGTGGAACATTTATCTCTGTGAGTGCATGTGTGCATACAGCATATCCAGGGGGCATTAGCAGGAAAGGGGGGCAGGAGGTTGTGTGAAAAAAGATGTTTATGTGTTAACCATGTGTGCGTGCGAGCGAGTTCACGCATTGACTAATGTATCAGTGCTCGATCAGTACTGTGCACTCCAGGCAGGCGTGCTGAGGTTAGCGCAGGTAGAAGGTTGGCAGCCGCTGAGGTGGGAGGGCTGGGGCACCACGCAGCAGTAACCAGTCTCCCCACCTACCCCGGTCACAGCTTTACTTTGGGGAAACGACACCGGAACGCCTCCCTGCAGAGAGACAGGGAGAGAAAGAAGCAAAGTTGGTGCTGGGAACAGCTACAAGAAGCATTTAGTGAGAGGGTTTCTTCTCTGGGCTCAAGCAGCTTCAGACTGATGCCCAATGAGACCTTTCTGGTGTTTACCTGAACCATGCTACACTGATGGGAGGCAACCGGTGAGTAGGCGCCCAGAACAGCCTGGGGCTGGGTGTGGGAAGACTGCTGCACCCTCACAGCAGGGGCATAACCTCCTAGAGACACACACACATATATAAAAAAGAACATTATTAATTATATGATACTGGGATTAATGAAAGAAATTAACCATATAAGACCATTATAAATATTTAAGAACACGTCAGAGGAGATGCAAGATCTGGTTTGAGGCTTCAATACTGCTTTAAGAAACCATAAAAATACACATAGAACATAATTAGTCTTGAATGTGTAGATCAGTGGTTCTCAGAATGTGGTCATTATAAAGAAATTAAGCTGATTGAATATGACTTTCATGGAAGACAAGAGTTTTATTATAGTGAGTGGAGCTATATCCTCTATTTGACACTCATTCATTATTTTGTTTTCTCTTTTTGAGAAGAGCAAATTAAAAATAATATATAATTTGTTCCTCAGTTTTATCTGTGGTAAATTTGGTGGGATGCAGGTTATTTCACTTGGTGCTGCTTGGGAAATTACACTTGCATGTTCTCCATCCTTCACTCAGTCTGGCTGATGGAGTCATTTAAATTTCCTGCCAACTTTATACAATAATTTATTTCGTAAATTGCCGCAGATGACGGGACTGAATTGTGTCTTCTCGCTCTTTGTCACTGTGATGAATAGAAGCAGCAGGAAAAGAGACCGGTTCACTGTGAGACCCTCAGACTACATCTCTGACAGTGTAACGGCCCCCTCCTCTACTGCCACAGCTTGTTTTCTCTCTCTCTCTCACTCACACGCACACAGGAAGAATGTACCTGTTGGCTGAACAGCTTGGCTGTGGACTTGCTGAGTGGGTGAGGCAGGCCTGCATCCATGCTGAGCTGAGGTAGGGTAATAATACACAGGCACCTATAGGACATTTATAAGAGTAGCTTTATTCAGTGTATGATTGTCTGCAATTATTCCTTTAAAATGTCCGTATTTAACTAAGAAGAGACCTGAGATATAAAGCGCTGGTGTATCCTTACCTGAGGTGAGGGCTGGCAGTAGTTGGCAGGGTTGGGAGGAGGGGGAGGAGGATGAAGGGGAGGTGCTGCATAGATGTAACCCTGACTGGAAGGGTAGAGGGGTGGGGCTTCACCCACTGACTGACAGCTCACATGAGCAAACTGTGAGGAGAGCTCTTCAATCTGTAGGTCAAAAGAAAGGAGGTCAATGCGCACAATACTTCAAACGCACAGCAGTGGAGGTGCCGCGCTGCGATACATACTGTAGAGTATGGCTGTGGGGGGGTGACAGGTAACATCTGCGGAGCTGTGTAAGAGACAGACGAGTACTGAAGCACCTGAGAGAGACACACATATGGAGACAGAGATAAAGGCACAAACAGTGGCATGTGCTTGAGTGTCAGCTAGACCGTATCTTGCATGTAAAGCACATCTTGCTGTGCGTGTGTGCATGTTTGTGTGTGTATGTGTGATACCTGCTGCTGCGGCTGCTGAGGGGGGGAGCCCTGCAGCTGAGTTTGGCTCCTGATTGGCTGTTGATTCTCTGGAGGGTTGTACACAACCGGGGTTCCATCAGGGTTGAGGAAAGGCTGCCCTGAGAGGTCAAAGGTTGGGTATGAAAATGTGCTTGTCTTCTTTAAAATAATATCTGTGTGTGTGTGTGTGTGTGTGTGTGTGTGTGTGTGTGTGTGTGTGTGTGTGTGTGTGTGTGTGTGTGTGTGTGAGCCTCCGTTCGTGTCAATTACCAGTATGTGGGTTCACTAAAATGCTTCCCGGCGGGATCCCATTCTCAATAATGTAGCTGGGTGCCTGCTCCTCCATGATGGGAGGAGACGAGTGAGGACAAGTGGATGGCAGTCTGTACAGAGAGATGGAGCCTGGGAGCGTTCGAAAGAAGAGAGGAGGGAGTTTTATTATAACACCACTTAACAGATACCACATTTCCACACCCCACCTGTCTGTGCTACAGACATAGCGCGCGGCCCCTCGGCGCAGTCTCAGTGACGTTTTGTTCTTCCTGAAGATGTGAAGAAGGCTGGAGGTGTTGTGTGAAAATTTACAGCTATGGTGTGCGAGCGCTCATGGAGTTAAAAATGTTCACACCACAACTTCCACCGCTTTTCGCTAATTAGATGCAACCACTAATTTATAAACAGTGATTTTTCCCAAGTGCGGCAATGGCGCCGATGGCGCCGATGTCTGCGCATGCAAACGCGAGCGCTCAGGTGCGGATGAACCGACACGTCTCACCCTTTGATGAGTGAATTTACACCTTGAACGTGTGACACAGGAAGTGTCACAAAGTCATTAAATGTTACGCTGAGACGAAGTACAAAAAAAAAAAAAAAAAAAAAAAGACGCACCTGCACCTCGTGCGTCCCAGACGTTGTTCGCAGGTTGGCGGGTCTTCTGGGCGGCACTTGTCCATTGGTAGGAGGAATCTGACTCTGTGCTGCTCCAAGGTCGGGGGTCGTTGCTATAGCGACAGTCAGTCTCTGTGCTGCTCTGCCTGCTGCTGCCTGTCCAGCTGGAGCCTGAGCTGTCACGGCTCCCCCTGTGAGGCACATCCAGAATTATCCTACCGTCTTATTACCCCATGAGAGGTGCACCATTAAAAAGCCACTGAAATGATCTCTAAAACCTTTCGTTTGTGCCAAGATTCCTAAACCCTGATTCCCACAAACTCATGAAAATAAAATCTGGGTCTTATTCCTGTTTCTGCTGAAAAGCTGTGTGCCAGCCAGGCTGACCAAATTAAGATGATAAATGACTGTGCATCTGTGCCGACGAAGCTCTACCTGAAGAGTTTCCTCCGGGCCTCAGCATCTGGATAGTACTCGTCCACATGCCTGCACACACACACACACACATACACACAGACATATATAAATGTTCTCATCTAAATATAAAAGCTGAAAGGCTGAAATGGAAAAATTGCACTGCAGGCAAGGTTACCTGGTTTCTGCATGGGCGCTCTCTGGGGTGCAGAACGGCTGTAAAAGTATGGCAGAGAAATTAGTGAAAATCCTTTCTGTGCCCGTGCCGCTGTGTCGGTTTTGTCCTCCTTGCTCTCTTTCTCTCACCTCTTTGTTGAAAATGCGCTCCCGTGCTCTTTGGTACTCCTCCTCTCTCTCCTCCACCGACTTGCTTTGCCTCTCTTGGAAAGGGTGGAGACGTCTCTGCTGTGAGGAAGCAAAGAGAGGCCAGGTGAAATCATCAATGGGATCAAAGTCACTTAGGATGGAAATTTCCCAAATGAGCTGCAATATAGGAGGTCAGACAGACCTGGTCATCTGAGCTGTTGTCTCTCTTTAGGATTATTTTCCACTGCTGGATCTCCTCTGTCTTGTCCTTATGCACCTTGTCCACAAAACGCTCCTCGGGTCTTTGACAAAAGAAGTTAGGACTGCTGTTAAGTTTGCACTGAAAAGTAGCGCACTACGGGAGAAATGCACATTGTACTTGCTTACATGCGTGTGCTGCTGGTCCGGTTGATGATGACAGATTTGCCTGTCTGGTCTACATTGTGCTCCATGCCAAAGTAGGCCGCCACCCGATGGACCAGCATGCGGTGGTAGGATGACATGTGAGGGAATTTTTTAAAGGGACTGAGAGAGGGGAAAAACAAAAGGAGAGATACGGGAATAACAGAGGAAGAGGGAAAGCGAGTGGGAAGGTGAAAGTGAAAGAGAAAAGAATAGACTTTAACACTCCAGCGCTATCATAACATATTCACCTAATCTTTAAAACGTGAGTTGTTTTTTTTAAAAGCTCAGTGAAGGTGTCCTTTCACAGACACACACACACCTATTGCTGGTGATGAAGTCAATCATGTCCTGCTCCAGTTTAAGCAGCATCATGCGGTCCCTGGGGTTGCTGTTGAGGGTGTCGACGATAAACTGGTGCAGGTCTATGCCGGTGGAGTCGGTGTACTCCACACTGGACTCTGAGAGCGACACGGGCACAGGCAGGATGTGTTATAAGACAACAAACACAATCCGAAATTACACCGCAATATTAAACACCCCAGGAGAGCCACATGTAAATAGCGGCACAGAGTCCAATTTTATTACATTTTATTTGCTTCCTTCTTTTCTTTCTTTTATGAGATATTTCAGAAAACACACACATACCTTTGGACAGTGAAGGTTTCTTTGGATCTGTGCTGCTCTTCTCCTGCTCTTCCTCTTTACAGGAAGTTCTCCTGTTGTCATGGCAGCTCGATGAGATGTTTGCGTCTGGAGGTGCCTGAAAAAGAAAGAAAGAATAAGTTGAGTGTGGTGGTGATGGTGATGAGGAGAAGGTGGATGATTATGTGTGTACGTGTGTTACCTCGGTTTCTTCAAATGGTGGGCAGTCCTCACAGACAGCTTCAGCACGCACTAACTTTGGTCTAGCCTGAAACACACACAGACACACACACACAAGCAATATTATGAATTCATAGAGTCCAATGCAATCAATATTTTAGAAAGAATGAATAATGTGAGGCAGAATTATTTTAGCTTACCTTGACTTTTTTCTTTGGTTGAACCTGGCTGCACTGTTTCTGCAAGTAAGGATACAATTTATTATAACAGCGTGAACGGGCATCGGTGGAGGGAACGCATAATTTTCAGTGGATCCACGCTTAGTGTTGCTTACCTGCTGCTCGAGCTTCTTAAAGTCACTCTGACACTCCACGCCCTCCTTCTGATTGCATGGGGGTAAGGATGACGTAGGGGAGGGGCAGCTGACGACGTCACATGACGTGACAACGGAGGGCTTTAGGAGGACATCTGTACTTGCTACAACTGCTTCAGTCATCCTTCTAAAACAGAAAAAAAAACAACTTCCACTCTGAGCCTGTTTACCAAGTGGGTGTCTGCATTTGTATATTTTACTGCTATTTAAAGATATTTTGCCTGCATTTGCATGAGTCTCTGTTTGTGTGTCTGTGTGTGTGGGGGCACATTTTTTCTACCTATGTGGAGTTGTTTACTGTTGAGCCTCACAGGTGAATGATGAGGTCATATATCCCATGTTCCCACAGGGCAGCCAGAAACACAATTATCGTCTCCGCCTCTGCTCGCCTCCTCTACTGTTCTTCTCTCTCTCTGCCGGCACTTTACTGGAGAGGGGGAAATAGCCTGAAGAGTTCAAATAACACAGGAGGGGAGGAGAAAAAAAACTGTTAGTGGTCATTTAACAGCAGAAACTGCACTACACATTTGACGAACACACTCGGAGCATAAAGCTGCTGGAAATGACATCAAGACGATCAAGTAGCTGAGCTTGTGTGTCTCTGCTTCCAAAATGTTCTCCTGGCGTCACAGTTAATCACTGCCTAACACCAGCGAGCGTTTTACAGTAAACACGCTCGTGTATCGGTGACGGTAACGTGCAGCCCAGTGCTCGGATGCTGCATTTGCTGTGTGTATTTACGTGTGTGCGCGTGTCTGCGTTCGAGCATGTCTGCGAGCTTTTCTTAGAAGCAGCAGCTGTGGAGAGTATCACCCGATCTGGCCCGCTCTGATATTCCTAGAATACCAAGCTGAGTCTCTGATCCCAGTGGTGAGAACATAGCTGAGACCAAAGAGATAGACAGACGGGCACGAGGCAGTGGCATTCCTCCATCATTTCCCAACAGGGCCGAATTCTGCTGTAAGACACAGCTCAAGGGGACACTTACTCCTGTAACACCTGGGACAGAATAACGAGCTCAGAGGATGCAGAGTCCCACAGCATGCTTATTTAACACCCGACTGGAGATGATGGCAGCCTTTTTTGTTCAAAAAAAAAAAAAGAAGAGAAGAGAAAAATCATCTGTCAGTCCATGTGCAACCAAAGTGGTGTTTATGCTCCAGTGAAATGAAACACTGTACATGACAGCAAAAGAAAGGGAATTATTCTCAGTATGGCACACAGGAGACTAAACGTGTGTGTTGGTCTAACATTTTACGTACTACTTAAAGAAGGTGAATCATAATGTACTGATGTGTAGTATTGATTATAGTTCCAAACATACTGATATGACCATCTGCTGATATTAGTTTTGATGTCTTAACACAAAGCTGGAAAAAAGCCGCTTCTCTGTCTTGGCGTTGTGATCCTAAGAAAGAAGAAGCACTTCAGAGACACACACACACTCTCAAACGGACATCATTTCAGAGACTCCCCAGCGTGATGTTGGCCAGTTGCTGCTGAACTGTCCTTCAACCAAAACAGACCAGTTTCATGAGCGCTGCCTGAGGCCGACCCTGACCTTGCACCTCGGAGAGGGGAGGGGCGGCGAGCAGTAAACGACATACAATCAAAGACAAACTGAGTATTAAATGAGAGGGAGCAAGCTGCTGTTGAGCTGCGTTATACCTCAACCGTTGAGAGGAGAAATGGAAAGACGGAGCGGGACTGGGGAAGGATATGCGCAAGGAAAACAAGACGAATGGAAGGTGCGGGAAGCAGGGGATGAAGAGAGATGAGGAAGCAGTCTGTGGAGACTTTAAAGGTGAAGAGGGGTGACGGGAGGCGATGGAGAGAGAGCGAGAAGAGTGAAGAATTAACGAGGGAGAGGCTCGCCGTGCAGTCTGTCTCCGGGCTTTTCAGCCGACGGCCGTGAAGAGAGGATTTGAGTGGAGCTACCAGGTTTTTTTGCGCTGAGCACTGCAGAAAGTGGCCGGCCGCCCGGGGAGAAGGTGTGACACGATCATTAGCGTGTGACGGATGGCAGCGGGAGGCAGGGAGCGCCAGTACCCGCTACATCATCATCCATCTGCTGCTCTCCCCGAAGCCTCCAACCTCGGAGCCACTTACTCACCAGGACACCTTTCTTCTCCAGCCAAAAGCTGCCTGGCTTATACACACTGAGACACAGGCGGACCAGGGGGAAAATGTCCAGAAACTACTTTAGATGGCCACTGTCAGCTAAAGCGGGTTATATTAAGTCCTCAAGCCTGCCGCAGCCATGTTTGTAATTAAGGCCAATGAAGAGAAAGAGAGAAAAGAAATCTGCCTTTGAATAGCAGGGCTATAATTACCATGCATCGTTTAACACAGAGATCCACATCATTGCTTGTGTGCTCTTTACACTTGTAGACATTTATCTTTACATTTTACCACCTCCGAGGAATTCATTCGCATCTCTCCATCTCAAGAAAACCTACAAAAAATAAAATAAAAAATAAAAATCCTCGCTGCCTCTGGCCACAGGAGCTGCTGCTGCTGCTTGTGTTTTGTCTCTAAAGGCTGCAGCTGAATCTAAAACAAGATTTCATATGTTTTCTCCCTCAGCCCGGGAGCTCATTAGGAAATGGCTCAGTGACAGACTGAAAATGAGAGAGCAAGTCTCTCTGGTGTTAAAACAATAACTGAGAAATTTCGAGGCAAACTCGCCGCTTTGTTCATCCATAATGTGTACAGCCTCTGCCCCCACAAGCTGCTAATTGGGCTGTTTTTGTTCCCCCTCTTGCATAATATAAAGGTGCCTCTTTTTTTTTGTTTAGACATACAGTATATATTCATTCCAGCTTGTTTGCAGGTTTTTACTTCATCTCCTTGCTGCTGCACCCTCCACTTTAAGACAGTGAGAGATGCATAGGAAACTAGGCTACACATGTGAGATTTAGGTTACAGCACCTGGGCGGCCACAGCAGTCTTATCACTTAAGTATCTTGCGGGTACGACAGCTGCACTGGTCTGCAGCTGAAGTCGAAGGAAAGGCGAGGAAAACACCTACTGTGCATACATGCAGATACAAACACACATACATGCAGCTCATCAGGGAGGAAAGGGCTGGCGATAGAGGGTTAAAACAAACACACACACACATTAAAAAAAAAAAAAGTAGGCTGCAAGAAACAGGTGGCATCTTCATGCACAACTTCGAAGCATCCTGTTGACCCATATAGCGGGACGGGCCGGTGTTTGATAGGGCATGTGCGGTCTACTTTCGGGTTGCGGCTCGCTCTCTCTCTCTCTCGGTCCTGGAAGCTAGAAAGCCGGTGGGAGCGTGTGTCGCATTAAGCTGACACACCGGGGCTATTTTTACACCAGGGGCAGGGAGTGGACCTCCTGCTCCGGGACTTCACCGTGCTGTCAGCGTGAATCGGAAGGATGGCGGATGTAAAGCAGGAGGAATAATGTGGATGTTATAGAGGAGGGGCAACTTAAACTAACATTTGCACTTAAAAACACACACGAGGAAATAAGAAATATTAATAAAGTGGCGGATATTCCTTTGTTAGAGCATAACGGACCTCTTTACTAAAGTAATAATACGCATATTGAGTTGACAATAAGAGGCTTTTATCGGCGGTTATCAATCCGCGGTGTCGCTAACATTTCCCCCTGTCGCTACAGGGGGAAATGCGGCTGATAGGTGCGCCCCGGGGCGCAGTTAGCTTGTCAGATTACCGGTGTTAGCCGCTGTCAAAAAGGAGAGACAAATTACAAAACAATGTTCAACCCAAGTAGATGAGTCGGTGTGATTTTTTTTTTTTTTTAAGTAAGTGATACAAAGAGGAAACGGAGGTGACATAATAGCATCAAAAGAGAGAGGGGAGCGTCACTGTCTGCCGGCGGAGTGACCGTTAATCGAGCTAACCGCGGAGAAGTACAATTGTTGCCGCGGTGACGGCGTCAGTTAGCTTACCGTGAGCAGGCTGATGTCTTCACTCCCTCCGCGGTGCTTCTGCCGGAGCAGCTTACAAACCGACGGTCCGCCGTACACCCTGCCTCTGCTGATTGTGAGCTCCGTTGCTCCTCCTCCGCCTTTTGCCTATCTCTGTCGGAGCAGAGGAGCAGGGAGGGATGAAGGGAGGAGAGAGAGAGAGAGAGAGAGAGAGAGAGAGAGAGAGAGAGAGAGAGAGAGAGAGAGAGAGAGAGGAGGGCCGACAGCTCTGAACCCTGAGCCACGCGCCCACACACACGCGCAAGGAATGCACGAGAGCCGGCCCTCCAGCAGCCCACTCATCTCCATCTCGGTCCCTGCGTCTCCCTCGCTGCAGGAGCGGCTGTTTCTCTTTTCAACTCGGCTCAGCCTCCTTTACAACTACCGCAATAATCACTAACTACACTTGAATTCTCTTCTATCGGAGCTAAAAATATGCCTCATGTACCCTGTTACCTCATGTACCCTGTTACCTCATGTAGCCTACTTTGGTAGCATCCCCAGCGTTTTGGGCCAAGCTGCTCCATCACAGCAAGGAAAAAAAGAGATTGTGCTTTTCATATAATTTATTTATAGTTAAGATAACTTACTTCCATTAAAGCTCGTGTAGTCTTAATAATATTATGCTAATAGTACATTTCCAAATAATAGCCATTACTGTGCAAAACTTTTGAGACACTCCTCATTTCTTTTTATTTTGCCAGGGAAATTGGAAACAGGTGCAGGAACTTACTGAAATATGCAAATATACATGTAAATACATTATATAAACCAAACAGAGTTTGTACAGTTCTAACAAGCTTGAAATGCAATATTTGGTGTGACCATCTTTCCTTTTCAACACACGCTAAACTCACTTAAGCAGCTTTCTTGTAATTTCTTTAAGTAGTCATCAGAAATAGTTCTCCAGGCTTCTTAAAGGACATTCAAAGATCTTCTTTGGATGTTTGCTGCCTTTTGTTCTGTTCTCTATCAAGATGATCCCACACTGCAGGCACAGTCCAGTTCAATCCAGTCCAGGCACTGGATTTGATTTGTGATTTGTGACATAGTGCCTAAAGATTTGATTTTAAGGTTGGTCTTTGCTAAGCTTTCTGTCATGTGTAAACACAACACGGCTTCTGATTCATGGTTCAGCATTAGGTAGCTTAATAAACAAGGAAAAAAATGTTTGAAAATGGTCAGGTAGAAGCCCTGGACTCAGTTTGCGTAAAAAATCAGCAAATGTCCAATGAAAAACTCTGGGAGACCTTAAGAAATCCTGCAGAACTATTTCTCAAGACCAGTTTAAAAAAATACAAGAAAGTCTGGCTTTTTGAAACCAAAATATAAAGAACATACAGTGCTGTAATTAAAATAAAGCAATTGCACTCTGCACGCTGTTACAGTTATGGGTGCTCGTATTAAACATCTATGTACATACACAACAACTCTAAAAACTCAATTTTAGGCAGTTTTTTTCTGCTCTTGAATCTGTAGGGGAAAGTATTTTTTAAAGAAAGAGGAAATTCATAGATGATCATTTAGACCTTCTGTTTGCAACTGACAGCCAATTGGAAGAAAGTTGGCCTGGGCGAACAGAAAATAGAGGTAAGACATCTTGGTTCATACAGAGGATTAACTGAGGCCCAGTATAAGATGAATAAGGACTACTATGAATAATGCAAAGCTACCATACTGGGGTCTACTGATACAAATGTGGGGCTGGAAATGAGCATAATGGGTCCAGTTTAAGAGAACATTTTAACTGCAGACTCTAAATACGTACTGGATATGCACTGAAAGGAAGTTCACACTGGCAAATGATTTCTTAATAAATGACCCAACATCTCCAAGCATGAGTACAGAACAGATTTGCATAGCAGATCTGGTAGCGTCTCATCTGTCACTTGGAGACTGGCGTTAAGGTGAGGAATGGGGGGGATCTGTTTTTAAATTTGAACTGTGTTACTTGTGCTCTTTATTAAGAAGAAAGTATGAATGTCACTTTCACTTCAGCTTCCAATCTGTTTAGATTTTTTTTTAGCAGTTACATTTAAATATAATTTCATTAATTACAAGCATTAAAACAATTGTGGTATATTATTCAGACTGTATGTTTTAGCTCCTGCAATAACGAGCGTTTACAGTATGTAGGGCAATTTAAATATTCTACACGTACGGTATATGGCCTATGAATTGTGCAGTTAATTAAAAATCTGCCACGGTACAATGTTAGACCATTCAAAACAGCATTTAATTACAGAGACAAGAGCTGCGTGTGCACGGCCTATTGTGTGAGAATAATTAGACAGCCTGTTATATCACACGTTGGTTAGTTTACCTTGATGAATAGCAAATAAATCGCTGCCTCCTTTTTGTTTTCTGTTCAGGAGCCAAAGACTGGAGTATCCTTTACCCAACCATGTCCGTTGGGACTAACCATTAGTGCTACTCATGGCATTTACTCAAGTAAAAATGTCAAAAAGTGGGTTGTTACGAGAAAAAAAAGTGAATTCAGACTGATACTTGAATTATTATCAAGAGCATGTACTTTAATCAAAAGTGAGTGTCCGTACTTGGATGATTCAGTCAGATGTTTGAATTCGTTCAAATGGTTTATTCATGAACTATTGATAGTTTTAACCTTTTAACATGATAGCCAGCTGGATGAATTCATATGTTTCCATTCATACAAAATCTTCATTTCATAAAACTAATGGTGTATTTAAAAAAATGGTTATTACTTGAGTTTTACAGAGGACAGCTACACTAACTAGCCACTTAATTAGCTAAACCTGTTAGACTGTTTGTTAACACAAAAAACTAATCAGCCACTCACATCATAGAAACTCATAGTTTCGAACTGGTCATCTACTGGGATTTTCTCACACAACCATCTCTACAATGGTCTGAAAAAGGGAAAATATCCAGTTCTCAGGGTGAACATGCCTTGTTGATATCAGAGGTCAGAGCTGCTTCAAGCTGATAGGAAGGCAACAAGAAGTCAAAATAACCCAAGTAACCACTTGGTACAACCGAGGTATCCATCTGCAACATTAAGATGGGAGGGTCAGAATTGGCAGTAAGCACCATGAAAGCATTGATCCATCCATTTCCATCAATAGTTCAAGCTGCTGGCGGTGGTACAATTGTGTGGAGGATATTTTCTTGGCACACCCTGGACCCCTTGTGCCAACTGAGTGTAATTTAAATGCCACAGCCTACCTGAGTATTGTTGCAGACTTTGTCCATCCCTTTATGACCGCAGTGTACCCGTCGTCTGTTGGCCGCTTGCAGCAGGTTAACAAACCATGTCACAAAGCTCAGATCATCTCAAACTGATTTTTTGAACCAGTGAGTTCATTGTACTCAAATGGCCTCCAGAGTCACCAGATCTCAATCTAATAGAGATTCTGCAGACACGTGACATTAACTTGTCTGACTGTTGCACTTTTAGACGTATAACAATCCTGACATGTCAAGTGAGTGAAAAACCTAATAAACATGATGTAGATGAGATAAACTATGGCAACTACAAGTAAAGAAACATTTCACATTATTATTTATGCATTTAAAAGTTCACCTGTGTTTAGTGTAAGTGTTTTAAAACCACCTTTGCACTTTTCCCCAGGTATGTCTGTTTTGTCAACTGCAAATTACAATAAATATGAATATAACATGTCCAAATGAGCTGAACCTGCCGCTGAAAACCAACCCCTAGTTATATTTGTGTATTTATAATGAAATGGTTTGGCCATCACAGCAGATATGACCTTAGAGGCCTTAGCTGCAGGAGGCTTGTATACTTTATCAACATGTCAGTGTGCGCTAACCACAGAGGACCTTTCAGGCTGACTCATCTCCTTCTAAGGTTTCACCACAAGATACGCAAGTTAAAAGGTATCTTTTTACGTGGATGACATCTAGCTTTATATCACGCCCAGGTCTGTTTTAGTGATACTGAGGTCATCTTTGCAAACATAATGAACTGGGGGAATGACCCCGCCTGCTAGTTTCCCAGGACAAAAAAAGAGTCCCTGAGTTCCCCTGTCAAACACCCTGTATTTTTCGTGCTGTGTGAACCGATTGATAATTTGTAGAGCTCATGAATGAAAATTCATTAGGAAATTACAATCTGTAAACTCACAAAGGACTGAAAGCTCTTCAAATTAGACTGAGGAGTTTTGGTCTTAAAGGTATTTTCCCACCTTATAAGGTTGAAAATAACTACAGTACACCCCGTGATTCAGCATATTTAATCACCTTTAGCAGCGACAACTTGAAGTAATCATTTTCTGCATGGCTTGATGCATGCTCAATCATCCAGGAAAGGTTGATTCTGTTCATCTGTTCAGTGCGAGAAACGTTTCGTCACGTTTCGTCACTCACCCAAGTAGGGCTGCTCGATTATGGCAAAAATGATAATCACGATTATTTTCACTGAAATTGAGATCTCGATTATTTGACGATATTTATTTAACCCTTTAAGACCTACCATAGAACCAAGTCCGCCAGAGCTTATATTATTTTTTTACATGTTGTAGTGCCATTTGTGGGAGCATTTCAAGTTGCTATACAACTGTTATAGCCCATATTTTAATAATATGTATGCATTATGTCCATAGTAACTACATAAATTGCAAAAAAGTTGCAATAAACTACAAAAAAATTGAAAATCGGTTTTGTTTTTTTACATATCGTTAGCTTCATAGCATAATTGCCTAAGTCATTTGACTAAGTCAATGACTTAGGCACTTATGCTATGAAGCTAACGATATATTTCTACTTGGAGAAATTTAAGAGGTTTATCCCTCAAAACTTTAAATACAAAAAAGTTGCAAAAAATAGTTTACAACAACAGGAAATTTATTTTGAGTGTCTTCATAGTTTTATTTTGGAGATACACCAATTTTTATATACACTGCAGGAAAAACGAAAAAACAATCCTATGATGCAAATTTGCAAAGAAAACAGAAGGTGCATCAAAATAAACGATTTCCAGCAGTGCAATTCGAGTTCTAAGCATCCCAGAAACTATTCAGAAAAGTCAAACATGACCAGTATAGGCTTTTAAGGCCTACAAGTAAAAAACTACATTTCCGCGAAAATGACGTCACTTCCGGTTTCGGGGAGGAAATGGCCGACATGTGATAGTTCGTGCTGACGTCTGATTCACTGTGGGAAGTGTTACGAACAGCTGATGGATCGGCAAAGCGTGTTTCTGGAATATTATGTTTTTGTTCCTGCAAGCGCTTTCTATGCAGTTTTTGCAAAGCTTTATGTGGAAGGAAACCGTGACCGAGGACAAGCTGATGGCATCAGATGTAAGTACAACTCCTCCGGTTTCATATGCAAAAAAAATTATTGCGCTAGCTTACACGGTTCAGGTTCTACAGGGATTTAAAAATAGTTACACAAAACGGAGCGTGCTGCTCTGACCGGCTTCAATGACTTTAAAAAATAATATAAAATAGTGTGCAACACCACTGAAGTTTTTTTTTTTTTTAACCTCTCTTTTCAACCAACAGCAGTCACTCTCTCCTCTCCAAATAACTTATGCTTAGCTTTCCGAGCTTCCCTCGGGTCCTCTTAATCAGCGTCTCCAACCTTTTTTGCGCCACGGACCGGCCGACAATATTTTCACGGACTGGCCTTTAAGGTGTCGCGGATAAATGAGGGAGGGGCTAATAATCGGCTCAGTCATTTTTAATGATCGTTGAAAGCCCAGATCGTAATCGTGATTAAAATTCGATTAATTGAGCAGCCTACACCCAAGTGACTTCTTCAGTCTTAGCTGACTGCAGGTTTCCCCAACCTTTAAACCAGTACATTGCACAATGACTGAAACTAGCGCCACTGAATGAACAATGGGCTATAAAGTCAGTTCCTTGATCATTAATATGCAAATTCTCATGACCATTGATAAACAACTACTGATCAAAGCCCATGTTATCAGTAGCTTCAGTTCATTGAGGTCTGTGTGCATTGATTTATCCACAGCTATCTTAAAATCCCGCCACATCATTTTATTTGAGCCACTGCAACCTCTTGATTCTTACCTTTTTCTGTCATTCTGTTGCAGACGAGTAGCCGTGCAGCTTGTGTGCAAAAATCATTGTTCTGTTGCGTTACTCACTTGGGGTCAAGCGTCAGCTGTCAAACAGATGGCCTCACGTTTGACTCTATAACACTTTTATACAGAGTTCATGGTGATTCAAGCTGCCCAAGTGCAGTGGCTGCAAATCAAGCCCAAACCATCACCCCTCCACCACCGTGCTAGCCTTAGACATGAAGTGTTTCTCCATTATGGCCAGACTTCTCCACTTCTCCATCTTCTCCATTCAAACGACATTGTTCCAGAGGTCTTGCGGTTTTTTCAGATGCAACTTTGCAAACCTAAGCTGTGCTACTACTTTCTTTTTAGAGAGAAAATAATTTCTCCTGGCAACTCTCCAAGCCATACTGTACTGGCATGACCTTTAACATTTAACATGCTAACTGAGGCCTGTAGAGCACGAGATGTAGCTCTTGGGACTTTTTTGAGACTGAGCTTGGGGGAATTTACGGGGATGCCCACTCCTGGGAAGAGTGTGGCATTGTGGTAACACACACCTGAATGCTCCAGACCAGCAAACTGCCACAACATGAGCTTTTATAGAGGTGCTCATACTCTCTGATGATCACTTAATCAAGTGGATTTAATTAGCAGCACCTGGCTGATAGTTCCCCTGCCTTCTTACAGAAGTATTTAATGTCTCACCGCAAAAAATCCTTCAAAATCTTTCTTTTAACATGAGTGTAGATGTGTTTTTGTTTGGGACTAGACTCAATAAGATAACCATCTGCACTAACACCCTGTTATAATGTGGTTGACCACCTCTTCTTGCTACTATAAATGTTTTGACCCTTGTGGTCTTGCTGATGCATTCTAGATTCTTGATGCATTCCTCATCATTAGAAATTATTCTGTGGTAATGGTGTTAACATACACAGCTCTACACTTCTCTATGATCTCCCAGCAGTGAATATGAACTGAACTGGTGCATATGGTCGATATCACTTATGAACTTTTTTTTCCTCCTTTGCCCTGCTGGAAGAGAAATGTGGACTTCCTGCACACTGGAATAACATGTTCATCTTCCTGTGCACATCCATGCAGCTAATTTTAGAAAGAGATTCATCTTTCGGGGTTTTTTGTTGTTGTTGTTGTTGTTGTTGTTTATGCATCTTATCTCACAGGTCCTGTTGAAAAAGCAATCAGGACCAAATGGAAGAATCAACTGAAAACACAGATCCGTGCGAAGATGGGATTATGGAGTCCTGAGTCTGCTCGTTCGCTTTCCATTAATTCTAGTCTCTTTCAGTTCAAAGTCATTCACAGACTCCATTATTCAAAGAGAAAATTACACAAGTAGATCCCTCGGTCCGATATGTGATAAATGTAGCTCGGAGGATAAAAAAAAAAATACTTCACAGCTTTGTCCTGAAATAGAAAATTACTGGTCTGAACTTTTTAAACGCATTATCTGAAGCCATCGCTGCTGAGCCGATCTCTATGTTATTATTTGGGAGAGTCTCTGAGCTGAATTAAACAGCAAGTTCCCTCTTAACACATAATCACAGGTAAGGAGAGTATTCAGAACACAGAGGAGGTTCCCACAAATGATGGCGCTGTTAATCAATAAGAATTAACTTTGATACTATTAATCCATCACTGGTGGGAAGAGAATTTAAGTGGAATTTTTATTCTTTTGATTTTTATTAATAATCTGAATAATGTGCCACTTCAAAAATATATATAACCATGCCCACGTCTAATTAACAAAAAGTAGTGTATTTACTTTGTTTGATATCTAGATTCAGTATGGCCTCTGTGATGTTTTGCTTACAGTACAGATGATAGACTACACTTACTGAAGAACTGTGGGGGCAAAAGAGAAGTTTAGACTCACAGTTACAACCACAAGCTACAGAAATGACTGTGCAAGAGCCTCAGGATGTGCGTCATATGAAAGCTAGCAGGCATTCAAACACTCTTACACATCTATACAGGTCTGTCATATTTGCATGTCACTTTGATGACACAGAGAGGATGACTTTACATTAGAATTTAAGGTCAGTTTTTTTGTCCACTTCAAGATTTCATCCACAGACAGCTGGTGTGTGTATCATCTAAAATTTGCTTTGTAAACGAGCCTGGCAGGCACGCGCACACACACATATAGAGCCACACACCTGCTGCTTACTGCTATGTCTGGCAGTGTGGCTGGCATGTGCGCACACAGGACAGAGACTGAGCGGCGCTCGTTTCCCGTCGTGCACGCATGGAAATACCTCAGTTGTGTTTTGTTATATAAACTCATTAGAAAATGCACAGCTGACTGTGCGTGTCAGGCAGTGAGATCAGTTCCTGTGTTTTCACTAAGGTGAAGAAGTGTCATTAGGGCCTTACTGGAAACGGGTAAGAGTGTGGGTGGCCCTGACCAGAGGGAGGGCGTGGAAGGACACGTGAAGTAAGTTACTCATAATAACAATTCATCATATATATATATATATATATATATATAAAATTAGATTAAAAAAACATGCACCTTTACAGTGTGTCTTGTAAATTAACAGTGATTCCATAATTAAAGAGAAAATACCCGCAAAAATTAAGTTTACTTGAATACTTTGGTGTAAGTTGCCCAGATAGAAGATAAAGAGATGTCTCTTAACATAATGGAAACACACATCACTTGCCTTTACTCAAAGACATCTTTGAAGAGAGACACTGCTGTGGTTACTCAAAATAAAGCACAAAGAAAGTGTGCTGCGTGCAGTTTAATGTAGAAAACGATTTTCTTTCTGCTGAACTACAGCTGCCAGCCAAGGAAGCGTGCAGCTAACTAACATTAGAGCTCAGCCGAGCAGGACGCCATTAATGTGTACACCCTGATATGCTGTCACAAGCATGAGTCTCTCTAAGACGCTTTCATCTGCAGAGTGACACGGTTGGATGATGTTAGTCAGCCAGCAGATGTACCGCAATGACTGGAAATAAACAGAAGAAATTAGCTAGATTGTTTCAGTAGTCACATGCAGTGCATGCAGGCCCCTTAAAATCTGCTAAGTAACAAATTACATATTACACAAAGTCTTTTTATTTCATGGACCACATAAACCCCTAGTTTGATCTGAAGTGGGCTGGATGAGTAAAAGTATTACCTCATACCCCACAAAACCATATGCAAATTTGGCTTTCTTTTAGCGTAGAGGAATTTAAATCCACTTTTTCTTCTTCTTTTCTTAATTTTTAGCTTTTATTGTAACAGGACAGTGAAGAAAAGACAGAAAACCTGGGAGAAAGAGCAGGTGGAAGGCACCGTAAATGGCCTTTGCACAAGCCCTACGGTGTATGGGTCCCCTTCTCAACCCAGAGAGTCAAACTGGAGCCCAGCTACACATTTAATAAATGTCTATTTATAAAACTGATGACAAGTCTCAGTTGGTCCAGTTGATAAAGAAACACTCCTGCAGTACATCAAAGAAATCCATCAACACAACTCGTTGGGCTTACGCGTCAGGAAACAAGTAAATAAAATTACAGAAAAGGTGCTGACAGATCATTTTCCGAACTTCTAGTCATTAAAAAACGGTACATTCCTGTTAATTCACTAAAAGTGTCCAATTTTTTTGTTTTTTACTCAGTACACGCCGTGAAAACAGATAATTATTTTGTGAATACAGCAAAAACAGGAAATGTTTTGCCTTTTGGGGGCAGATTTATTCAGATTCAGATAACTTTCATTGATGCACTGCGAACTGGGTTTTGGCATAAAAAAGATACAAAGAGCGCACAGTGACAAGACTACATGTAAGAAGTTGGAGTTCCCTTCTCCAGCAGCAAACTATAGGGAGGAGAATATTTAAATCAAACGCGCACACCAATTAACAAATATTTGTGACACGCAACTTACTGCTAACTGCAGGTAAAGGTATGCCTTATTTTTTGAGCTTGCTATTGAAATGAACCGACAGCACCCGTTTTTAGAAAACAGCGCAATCATCATCAAGGAAAGGTTGTGAGCACAACAACCAGTTTTTTAAAAAAGTCGTATTTTCTGTGACTGAATGGTTTGTATTACACTTTGGTGTTTGATGTTGGTTTTTATGATTCTTTTATCAGCATGATGATTGTAAAACAATTAAAGCTCTGACATCTTTTGCTCTCCTTTCAAATTTTCATATTTTCCAAAGCCTTCTATGTGCTGTAAGGGACCAGATTTAAATCTTTGGCGGGCCAGCTCTGGTCCCCAGTCCATATGTTTGCCAGCCCTGCCACAGAACAGAAACTATATATATAAATAGAAAACCATCCTACATGTTGCAGGGTTGGTGTTTGAACTTTTCTTCCTAAATCTCAGCTTTTTGCCTATTGCATAATATACGTGTTAAGCAGTGAATTGTTGCTTTTACACTTCTGTTTTCGTACTGATTTCATGATTAATTTAAACAGTGTTAATTAGTGATTCTCAGAAGTGCTGCTAGGTAGATATCTGCAGGTTCAGACACAGCCGGTTTCCCATCTTAAAGCCTCACTGAGCTCTAACTTTATAAGAGTTCACATTTATTGCCCAGAAAGTCGAGCTCTTCTTGTTACCTAGTAAGCAGAGTTTTATAAAGCTTTGGCTACTATAAATAGGAGGCCATGGCTTCTTCTTTTTTCTTTTTTTTAACCATTGCGTCACATGATAAGAGCAACCAGTGCTTATGAATGTACCCATGTAGATAAAGTCATATCCTTTGATTGTCAGTGTGCGTAAATGTCTGTGTGTGCATGTGTGTACAAGAGATCGAGTGACACCTCAACAAGTGAAGCTCATAAATATTAATAGGGGCCTCATGAATATTCAGCTGGCAGTCTATGAATATTTAAACTATGATGGAGCATGTGGCCGTGCGACTAGACATCCACAGACAAGAAACAGAAAAATAGACCTCCTCTCCTTTTGCTTCCCAACCTCAGTGGGATGCGGCTTTTCTTTAAGGGCTCATTCATTCTAATCAAGACAACATAATTTTCATGATTTCGTTTTCATGTGAACTATGGCTCAGGGTAAGAGTAATGATCATCAGGATGCTTTGCAGCACACCTCCAGCTCCTGTTTCCAAATGAGGCAAACCTGCTGAGTGGAGGCTTACCGATTCAAACCCTGCAAACTGTCCACATTATAAAGATGAGATTAAAAATAAAGATACATTCTGCAGATGAATAATGATAGTATGCATTACAGCAAAATAAACTATATTTACTACATTTAGATTGAATAAATGTCTTCTTACCATGTACATATACTATGCTTTCTGTTTTTGCAGTATTTGAATAATCAGCACAATAATTGCAGTAAAAGTATTTTCCATGTTTGCGGAAAATTCAATCATGTTTTTGTAGCTTTTACACATGGAATAAAACACATAGACTGTATGCAAAGGATGGACATAGCCACCATGATGTCACGCATTAGTTTAGAAAGTCCCTCAGTCCTGCCATCACACTGGTGGATCCGGCTGAGAAACAATGCATACTTATAAAGTGTTTGCTGAGCGCAGGAGTCAAGAGGGTAATTTGACCATAGTCTTTAACACAAACAGATCTCTTTGAAAGCAGAGAGCTTGTCCCTTGCTGGTCATGAGAATGAATGCAGTTCTGCACAGACTTCGCTTTTCATTCGTACACTCTGTGAGCGATCACAAAGGTGTGGTTTTTGCAAAGACGACAGCTATCTGCTTGTTAAGTCTGACATTAGCGTTTCTAATGCTAATCGTTCCTTCACTTCTCAAAAGTAACAAAAACTGAGGCAATGCTGAAAGTTAAAAATGGTCCACATTCTTTAAACTTCGGTAAAATGATCAGTCTGGCTATTTTAAAAAGGTTTAAACATCCAGGCATCTGTGAAAATGAGCATTTACAAGGTTTAGCTGAGTTCGATGTTAGCAGGAAGTTAGCTAGCTAGTTTCCATCTAAAGATGATAAACCATGTGCTGATTGCAGTATGTTTAAAAAACTAAAACGGACAGCTCTGCTGTAACTTTGGATGTAAACAACTAAACAGTAGTGATGTGTGGAGGGTTAGTTGACCTATAAAGATCTGCTAACTGCTGGCTAGCTACAGAGCTATTGTTAAGCTAATGTAAACGCCTTAGAAAGGAAAAATGTTGGACAAGGTTTAAATTGTTCAAGTACAAGTTTCTCTTCTGACGTGTCCAAATATTTTGTGTCTGGGACACTGCGAGCCCCGGGGCTCTACTTATACCGTAAAAAAACATACAAAAAAACTTTGCATAAAGACGTGCTGCACATAAACAGCGCTAATAGAGAAGACGGAGAGGCCGAGAATGGCCACTGATGCTCTTTGAGGTGTTGAGGTCAACACAGTAGACGCCTGGAAACAGGGATCCTATGTTATCACTTAATAAGCAGATAAGGACTCTCAGAATGTGTGTGCGATGTTGGAGAATAGGCAGAGTGTGGGAAGCAGCTTTCCTGAGAGCAGCAGTGAGTAATAGAAGACATTTGTCACAAGAAAATCAATTCAAGGTTCAGATCATCAGGCTGAGAATCTAAGACTTTTTTAAACACTTAATTGAAGGTTGGATTTAGAGTTAAACTTAAATATGGGTTCAGTTTGTGGTTCTGAGGGTTTGAGATGTTATCTTGGTGGTTAAACCTTTTGATTAAGAGGTTTGTTAGGAGGTTTAAGAGAACGTCAACACATAACAAGCCTCAGTGTATGAGGTCTGTGTCAGAAAACTGTGTCAGAAAACAACCTCAGGCCAAAAAAAAATCTGAGGCCTGCTCATCCAAACCAACTCAAACTTCGGCAGTGTACTCACTCAGGTACCCGGTAACACACCTGTCAAGTCTAAAGTGGACGGGATGGATGGCTGCTGAGATGGACAGACAGATCTCTTAAATTATGGATAAGACATCACATGAAACCTGGAAGTTTTTGTGTTGCAGAGAAAGTGACCCAACATAGCTGTGCATATGTAAACATTCTAACTATAACAACCAATGCATGCCTACATAGATCATTTTCTCATCTCAAATGGTAAAAAGTGACAAGAGGTCCTCTGAAAAGGTTGCATTTTTTTAAATAGCAAGACTCACTATTTTGCATCACAACAGGGTTCACATTAGTAACACAGATATGACTATTCTCATTGGTAGGACGCCTGACGTGCATCATAAGCGGAGACTGCAAATATATCCGAGCATATGGATTACAGGTTTGGAGGTTTCAGGGGTGCGATTCGCCGATTTCACAATGATCGAGTATTCTAATTAGAGATATCACATGCTGCTTTTTATCGCCCACACACAACAGAGAAGAAGAACATTAACCTTATTTAAAGGGGGCTCCTGTGTTCTCTCTGTTATGTAATATCCTCTGATCTAAACTGTACCTATTTCTGAGGGTATTTGAGGTAAAAAAAAAACAAAACAAAAAAAAAACACTAAAAAGTGCTGAAATCAATGCTGTAACACCTTTGGGTAAGTGGGTGATGAATTTAGATGCGGTGCGTCAGCAGTCAGAATTATAAAACTGTGAGCACGGCGAGGAACAATGAGGGTTCAAACGTGGGTTGGGCAGAGAGGGAGAGGAGAAGGAGCTCGGGAGAAGAATCCACCCGGCTGTTTTTTTTAATTATTATTTTCTGATCAATGAGCGTGACTCACTGTGGATCACCGCTTACACAGAAATCATCCAGGATGGGCTGAGCTCAGTGAACGAAGCTCAAACTTGCGTAAATGTGGCCACCTACACACGCACACCTTTACACACACACACGGACGCAAATACGTATATATTGTATCATAAGACGATGTGTGAGGGTGAAGAAGGTGCACCTGTTAAGTGATAGACCTCAGCAGCACAATGGCTGTGTGGGTTTGCGGTCTGTAACGGATGTTTGACAGGCTGATGGGCTATGGCACTCACACACACTCACACTGCTGCTTCCTCCACACATTCACCCCCCTCCCCTCCTCTTCTGCCTGTCTTCTCATCTCTTCAGGCGGTGGGCGTAAACTCCCTCCTTTTTTCTTCCTAAATGCCGTCTTTCCATCGCCACTCTCGTTCCCTCCTCTGCTCCTCCGGTCCTTCCATACGCGTTGTTGTGTTTTCTTCTTCTTTCTTTCTTTTTCCTTCTTCTTCCGCCGAGTGCGAGTTTGACAGGCCTTCAGAGAGAGAAACACAGAGGGGAGAGGAATCAAAAAATCCCCTCAATTAGACGGCCCACACAAACGTGCGTCTGAACTCTGTACCATCTTCATCAGCTGTCGCAGTTTTCATCTTTCAGTCGCAGACACCTTTGTTCCCGAGTTGAAAACACACTGTTCACAACAAAAGGCAGAGGAAAAACCATTTAGCTTTGAAGAACAGGAAGCCGCGACGAGCTTTTAAGGTTTATTTGCATCTTAGAGGAGGGAGTCTCTTTCTCTCTCTCTCTCTGCTTCTCCTGCCTTAATTGACCCATCAGTTTGCTTGAAATTTGCTAAATTTACTCAAGCGGTGCGATGGCATTCACCATGCAGATGGATCTCTGCTGATTTTTGCCGCAAGATTTAATATAATCTGGCACATTTTGAAAAGGTTTGAAAGCAATTAAGCATGAGACGGCAGATATGTGGAGGGCGTGGGGTGGGGTGGGATGCACTTACAGTGCAATAATTATGATTACAAACAAGGAGGGGGGGACACAGTTGGATATCTGATGTGAACGAATAATAAGCGGGTGGATTTTACACAGGTCAGGGACGCAGAGGAACCACATTGGTCTCATGCCACTAAGCAGACTTTCAGCTGCTAACTGAGGCTTGATGACAAAACACAATGGATATGCACTTAAATCACACACACACATACATGCTGTCTGCACGCATGCATGCAGACAGCATGAGACCGCAGGCTGCAAAAGAAGCGAAAGAGAAAGTAAAACACAGGAAGTGAGAAGCATGAAGTCCACGCAGAGAATCTCCGGACGTTCAGGGATGAGTCAATACTGTAGTAACACTGCGGCGCACTGCAGCATACCTGGAGGGGCTCAGACCTGTTGATGCAATCTGTGCTAGGACGTCTCCACTTTTCACTTTGCTGCCATCAGTCTCCTCGACTCTCGGCTGTCAACCTCTCTCCCACTCCCAACTTTTCCTCCCACGACTCCCACCTCCTCCCCTCCTCCATCGCTCATGTGTTGCTGAGAAGAGAAGAAGAAAAAAAGTCTCTCACACCGTCTCATTATGCTATTTTAGTCACGCTTTCTTTTGCACTTTGTATCTGGATTGTCTTGTACTTTTATTTAAATCCAAAGTTCAGTGGATGTGAATGCAGATTTTACTTATTTGGCTTTTTTTTAAAAGCTTCCTGAGGATAGAAACAAGCAAACAGGTTGACCTTTGGGAGATTTTCCTCAGATGCTACTGACAAACTTGCTTTCTGTCTCCATTTTTTTACGCATCTGTCTTCTTCCCTTCCACCTCCTCCTCCTCCCTTTCTTTGCCTCCCACCATGAGGCACCCAATCTATTCTCTCCCCTTTATGAACCATCTTCCTTCCTTCTAATTCTCTGAATTACTCCCTTTATCCATCTCTCTGTCTTCCACTTAACTCTCCAGCCTGCATTGCTGACCCGGGAGCCTCAGAGCCTGTTCTTTCAACCGTGGCCATCATGACCATAAGCTGAGTCGCAAGGCTATTTATATTTGTTCCTAATGAGGTGAGATTTCTCTCCGCCATAGCAACGGTCTCTATGGATACCCTGCACTTGGATACCAGATCCCATCCTGTTTTAAATGTCTTATTATGGGCTGCACCCCCACCCCCCCTTCCTCTTGTGTGTCATAGCCTAATTAATTCTGAATTATTCGCCTTCGTGTCAACGCTGCAGAAAAATCGGCTCAAATTTGCCACCGAGCTGACAACATCAGCACGAGTTTACATCAGTTCAGCCGGTCAGTTCAGTGCAATGGATCAGCACAAAAGCACAACCTGATGCACAGCTCACTTCTTCCAAATCATCAACTTCTGCAGAGGAGAGACCTCTACAGGTGCTCTCATTATTTGAAACGCGCACACACATATTTTTCAGGAGTACCTGTCTGATGTGTGCACGATTGTGAGACGCTGATGGGTGCGCCACTGATCAGGTCTGAGCCCGTGAGCCGGTGAGGAAGCGGTTGCAGTGCAAGACCCAGGCAGCTGAGCTCAGATCATTAGAGGAGCTCTCTGTGGATGGGTGGGGGGGTCACACAGGTGCTGAGTGGCAGCCGCCGTCTCATTTCCTGCCACAAAGTGAGACAGCCAATCAATAGGGCGACAGAGCAACTTCTGGAGAAAGCCACAGCGGTGAGAACACACGCGCACGCAGACACACACACAAACACAAACACACAAACACACATACAAACATACAAGCACAGACAGGGCACAGTGTCTTTGTATTTACAGTAGCACTTGGAAATGTTCCCTGCCTTCTCCTGATGACAGACGCTCTGAGACAGCAGCATGCACATGTACTCACACACACACACACACACACACACACACACACACACACACACACACACACACACACACACACACACACACACACACACACACATATGCACTGACAGGTGCTGCATTGTTATGGCATGTCCAACTCTGGCAGCTTGTTTTCCTCAGACCTCTCACCCTGTGTGATGACTCAGAGACGGGGAGATGAAAGGAGAGGCAGGGACAGGGGGCTGGGGGAGGGAGGGTGAAGACAGGGTGGTGGTGGGGGGGGCAAGTGGGTGGAGGTGGTTGGATGTGGGGGCTAAGTAAATCATATCATTAATGCTATGTTAAGAGATTGGTTTGACCTCTGCTTGGCTGTCTGCATATGCAAATGTCTGTGTATGCGTCTGGCCTTTGTCCCACAGAAGCAGGTGGTAGCAATGACGTCCGTCTTCTTCCCAGCAGTGCGCGCACACACACACACACCTACTTTCTCTGTGCGCTCTCCGTTGTCAGTCCCACTAGATCCTATCATGCTTGAAATTCACTCATCATATCGGGTGGCCTCACTGTGCCGCTCGCTGACACAAATTGCGTGCACGCATGCAAACAGACCCACCGACACACACACACATATATACCGCATGCAGGAACACAGAGCACGCTGGACTGACTTGATTATACAAGCAGAGCGGCTCAACCTGACAGAGGAACAGGCACCGAAAAGGAAACACGAAAAGAATATAAAAGGCTTATTTGCCCGTGTTGTATAAGCATGTTTCATCTTCCCACTCTCGCCTACCCTCACCCACACAGGTTAGATCCAATAGCTGGTGCCAGGCCTCTATCTTGCAACACAAACATCTCCATGTGAAGGAAATATTGCAGTGGAGTTCATCTTTTTTTTTTCATAATCTCTTCCCTCTACACCCACACATGCACATAGTGGAGGGGGGAGGGTGGTGAGAGGAAGATTGGGGAGGGGGGAGGGGGGGGGGGGGGGGTAAAAAAGGAGAGGTGGTAAAAGAAAATGAAAAGAGAAGAGGTGAGGTGAGGGGGGAGGGATGATGGCGGTGGTGGTTGAGAGGAAGAGAAGTGCTCATGAGAGCCAGGAGGTAGTTGTTATAGTAACTGTGTCTCTATACCTGTCAATCAGAGCTATTTCAGGCATCTCGCTTCTATGGGGAAAAAAAAAATATCGCACATAGCAGGGCCAGAGAGCTGCTTTAGTAGAGGCAAAATTATCAGGCAATGCACAGGCACTGATACTGGCAACTTGTGAGCTGACAGATAGCTGATCAAATTAACACCATAAATGAGATTTTAGCACTGTGCCTTTTCCTTTTAGAGCTTCTCGCACTCTCCTCAAAGAAAGTGAGCCGAAAGAGGAACGCTGAATGATAGCCAGGGTGTGTGCACACTAAAGAGGGGCCGTCACAGCAAAACTTATTCAATTACAATCACAATACAAGACTGCATACCTACACTGGATTTTTAGTTTGTGGTGCTTTCTTGGGAAGACAAAAGTCCGCTATTGTCCATTTTTCCCCGATCACACAGCGAGTAAAGGATTAATAATAATAATAAAAAGTCCTCCATGAAAACCTTTGGAATCACTCTAACAAACAGACAACCTGAACCAATCACAGGCAGAGGTTAAAAGTTCACACAGGTAGACCCTCATTAACAAAACACCTGAGAACTTCCAGCATCAGTCCTGTTTAAACTACAAGGAGGGTTCGTCCATGTATGTTTTAATCTCTATTAACTTTATAGAGCAAAGCTCCCAATTTACCAGTGGATATATGTACTTACTCTCACCTATGATCAGGAGCTCTGGGTAGTGACAGAAAGAACAAGATTGCCTCTCGCTTAGAGTAGAGCCACTATTCCTCCACATCAAAAGGAGCCAGTTAAGGTGCATCTGACAAGGATGCCTCCTGGGCGAGGTGTTCTGGCCAAGTCCCTATGGCGAGATTATATCTCTCGGCTGGCCTGGGAACACTTCGGGGTTCCCCCGGACAAGCGAGGGGAAGTGGCAAGGTCTGGACTTCTCTGCTTAGGCTACTGCCCCCACAACCCGACCCTGCATAAGCAGAAGAAAATGGATGAATGGAAGTTTTTGTTACATTTTTTAAAAATATTACAACAAATGGTTCAACACAACACAATACCTAGTCTCTGAATATAGAGCACATAGAACACAGCACACAGGCAGTGACAGATATGGCCAGTATTGACCATATTGTAGACAGGCAGCAAAGGCGATCAGTCATTGATGAGATTTGAGAGCGCCGAAGTGACTGAAAAGTCCCATCCTGATAAACCTTTCCCACGAGGAACTGAGCAAGCAGGTCAAAAATTCCAAAGGAAAGTGTTGCCGGAATAATTCTGTGTGTTATTTTGCCATTTATCCAAGACATAAAAATGTTTTTCCTTGCAGCGTGTGGAGGCAAACCAGTTAAAAGGAAAAGGACCATTGTGTCAACATTCCTGCTGCTAAATTTAGAAGCACATAAAAAAATGTGCTGCAGGAAGCATGCAGGTGTTTTTACTGAGAAACCCCTGCTGCTGATTTTGTATATTGTGATGAATGCCTAAAGCTTGCGTGTGGTTCTAATGTCAGTTCTAATGTAATTTGTGTAGATCTTTATCTCAGTGGAACTTCCAAGCAAACATCCAATTTTGTTACATTTTTGGGATTTTTTCCATGTTGGACAGTTTTTAGAGCTTGACACAGTCACTGTGAACTCACACTCATTAGGCAGGTGAGGAAAAAATGCTGTAAACAAACAATGCTTTCCAAAATGGAAGTGTTAATCATTTATTTTCACCAATCAACAAAATGCAGTGAATGAACAAAAGAGAAATGTAAGTCGAGTCAATATTTGGTGTGACCACCCTTTGCCTTCAAAATAGCATCAATTCTTCTAGGTACACTTGCACACTGTTTTTGAAAGAAATCGGTTGGTAGGTTGTTCCAAACATCTTGAAGAACTAACCACAGATCTTCGGTGGATGTAGCATCCTTCTGTCTCTTCATCTAATCCAAGACACACGCGATGATGTTGAGATCAGGGCTCTGTGGGGCCATACCATCACTTCCAGTACTTCTCGTTCTTCTTTACGCTGAAGATAGTTCCTAATGACTTTGGCCGTGTGTTTGAGTTTGTTGTCCTGCTGCAGAATATTTTTATTTGGGGCCAATAAACAGTCATTTATATTTCTGAAAGTGTTCTTTGTTTACAGCATTTTTTTCCACAGGTGCCTAAAACTTTTGCACAGCACTGTATGTATTTCTATCTCTAAATATGGTTGATAGAAAAGTTCCTGATTTTTCACTGTCATTTAAATGTTTATCTGGTAATTACTTTGGTGTAGTATAAAAGGACATAAGGCTGGTCTTTATCATGTCTTTTATATAATAATTATGCCCTCCTTAACATTTTTCAAAGCAGTCCATTGAGGCAGGTTGGAGTCCTTGCTGAGCCTATTTTGGCGCCTGGGCCTTATGTTTGACACCCTTTCCATAAACCCTAGAGATGCTTGTGTGGCAAAATCCCAGTATATCAGCAGCCACGTTCAGTCACTTAATCCCTTTTCCTTCCTCATTCTGAAGCTCGGTTTGAACTCCAGCAGGTCGTCGTGTCCGTGCCTTCGTGCCTAAACGCTCCGAGCTGCTGCCGAGTTAAATAAGTATGCCTGGTAAGTGGCTGGTTAGTGTACGAGCTTCAGCTCTATATTCCATTATTTTATTAAACTGAAACACTCTTTACATAAACCCTAGGACAAATGAAAAATTGCCCCAAATCCCCCGTTTGGGTATCTCTGCGCAGCAATTCCTCTAATCGAGTATTTCTTTGCAATTATCAACATCATAGCCAAAGAAAAGCCTCGGTTCAGCCTTATTACCGACAAACACATGGTGAGGAGGAGAGCAAAGCGATGAGAGAAAGAGAGAGAGAAGAGTGGGGGAGTAAGAATAGTGTGAACACCAATATGGCTGAGTGCGGAGTTTGGGAGCCATTAGGCAGAAGGTAATTAATACCTGTCACTGCAGTGCTCTGTTCGCTGCCTTTATTCTGTTTCAGACCAATTAAAATATGACACTCCTCCGGTGGAGAACGCCTTGTTAAAATTAAACGGCAGAGACGCACAGACACCTTTGATAAACACATCCAGAGCTACAATTGGCTTTGGCAGCAGCGGCGGCAGAGCCATGCTGTATAGATATACACAGAGAGAAAAACATGGCAGTGTGTATGTGTTGTGTCACTTCCAGTAGGAGATGCGAGCTGTTAGATCTGATTAAAACTGTGTTTCCTTGCGAGTCTCACTCCAAAGCGCGAGCGCGCACACTGACGTAATCTTGCGAGACGTTTATGAGCCAGGAGATACTGACCGGTGTAGATAACTCACTGCCAGCGATTCGCAGCTCGGACAGCAAGGAGAGACGAATGGTAAGCAAAAACAGATGAGCCAGGGGAGCGAGGAAATGCCAGGTGGTGTACAAAAATAATAATTATTTAGAAAAAGAGAAAACGCTTAAGAGCAAAGCAAAAAAATCTGATAAGAAGGAAAACAAAGGATGGGAAGAGCACAGAGGGAAACTTAAGTGAAATATGGTGGGGGTTTTTTTTTTTTAAAGAGTTGTGGTGGTAGGAACTCGAGAAGACAGATTAGACAGAAGAGAGGAGAAAATGGAGAGAGAGGTGGAGTGATGGATGTAGGCAGGGGACCAGCAGCTCTCTGCCAACATCTCCATGCATCCTTCCAGACATCACACTGCGCTGCCATCTGCCTCCCTGACACACACACAAACGCGCGCGCGCACACACGGGGAGGAGATATGCGAAATCATTAGCGTCTCCTGACACTGAATAAATATCTCGGGATGAAATCTGTCTATGGAGAAATCACCTGCGGGGAAATATGATTGGATGAGATCACGACCTCACTGGAACGTAATTTGCATGTCATCTAAATGGGATCTGCCCCCAGTGCTCGGGGGTCAAAAAGCATCCGATTAGTTGGATGGGACAAGTCAATCTCTGATTGGCTGACAGAAACAACAACGGCAGGTAGTGCTGCTTCACACCCCCTCCTCCCCCTCCCCTGTGAACTGCAGGACTGCCCTCTTCTGGCTGCTTTACAAACCTCCACAGTTTAAGGAGAGGAAAAAATAAATAAATCAATAAATAAAAGACATCTGAAACACATAAAGACAAACAAATGGCGTCTAGTTGCTGTTGTTTTTAATCTCAAAGGTGATGGATAAAAACAAAAACACAAAGAGCAGGAGTGGCACACACAGAGTGTCTCGGTTAATCACATACAGAGTCTTATTTATACATATATTTATATAGCAGAGCCATTTCTCCCACTTGTACAGCCTCTTGATTGTAACACGGAAATAAACCCACATTCCCGGGGTGAGAGAGCGAGAGGAAAGAGTGAAAGAGAAACAAAAACAGTCATCTACATTAGAAAACCTACCGGCCATTCGTTTTTCTCTTGTTGTTTTTTTTATAGATTTATACATCAGAGAAGCATCAGTATTCATTACAAAAATAGTAATATAGTTAATATAGATGCGCTGGGAGATTTGATTGAGTCAATACAGATGCACAGTCTCCAGCGAGGAAATGAAGAGCCGCTCTGTGCGCCTCGATGAGTGTTGTTACAGCAGTCCACCTCAGTCAAAGAGTCAGTTTTCATCGGAAAGAGTTTAAGGGTTTAATTTAATCAACAAAACTTTTAGAAAATGAGTACATAAAAAAATAAAGAGGAGGAGGAGGTGTTAGTGCACTGATGAAAGCTGAAACAGTTTTAGGGAAAAGTGCTGCCAGGATCCAGAAAAACATGCGCTTAACAAAAAGAAAGATGAGTTACAGAAAAGTGTTAAAGGCTTTTCAGCAGCTCCACCTTCACACAGCTGCTGTCAGGAGGAGAAAAAGTGTAAGACGAGTGGAGGAGCCCATGGGATTGAAGTGTTATTGCTGGGGATGTTTGTTTTGTTTTTTTTAAATTTGGTGTTAACATGTGAGGAATACGGGGATGAAGAGGGGAGTTATTGCTGAGGGTAGTAGGGCTGTTGCTGAGGGGGTTGTTGGGGGTAGCCTGGGTAGGGCTGTCCTGCTGGAGCAGTTCCTGGGTATCCTCCCTGACCCGGAGTCTGGTAGGGCATGTAGGGCATGTTGGGCATGTTGTACTGGCCGTAAGCATAAGGATTGTAGCCCATAGGCATCTGGTAGTACCTGCAGGGAAAAGACAACAGACGAGACAAACTTCAAACATTGTATAATCAAAACACTTCAGAGTCAAAGGTTGCAGACTTCATTTAAAAGTTATAATGAAGCAAGTAACGCCCTCTTCTAGCATCAGTATACAGAGCTAGAACTGAGTTTGGGTTTAATGGCATTTGCAGCTGGTAAAATTAAAGACCATCTATAGATTTTTAATTGCTCCATGTTTACTGAGAAGATATTTCATGCACCAATGAGAATGCGAACCGGTCAACCTGCAGCAGTTTTTTTTTTGTCACTTTAAGGACCAAATGAGGTGCTCAGATCTGAGAAATCCACTGGAAAAAAAAAAACAAAAAACAGAGAAGACAGATTTGAAAACTGACCCAGGGTAGCCTTGGTAGGTGGGGTAAGGTGGTCCCTGGGCCTGGGGTGCCATGGGTGGTGGGTTGTTAGTGGGAGCGGCAGCAGGTTGTGAGCTGGCGGGTGTGGTGGAGGCTGCCTGAGGGATCACGCTTGGTGGAGGTGGCCTGGCTGGGGGCTGGGGCTTTGACTCGGGTTGTTGAGGCTGCACAGGCTGGAAGACGTAGAGGGAGAGAACAGAAAGATGAGCACACGACTGACAGATGTTGATAATATTCAATGCTGGGCTGAGTATCCGCTTACAAAAACGGTTCTGGGTGCAGGGGTCGGTCCAGGAGCCGGGGCGGCGGGGGCAGCGGGAGTGCTCTGATAGGCGGGAACGTTGAAGGCTGGAGCGCTGGGCTCTCGAGCGATGCTCTGCTGCAGGTCCCTGAGAGCAAAAATCGAACATCACAAATAAAATAAAACAGAACCCAACTGCAAAAACAGTCTTCCTTCTTGGCCAGCTTGGAATGACCGTGCGGGTACGTACTTGAGGAGTTCATCGCGCTCCGTCTTACGGGCAAAAACGATGTCGCTGCATTTGTTCTGGAACTTGAGCAGGATTTCTGTCAGGTCGTTGTAGAACTGAGCGGGGAGAAACAAACAGGGACAAAAATAACTAACCCGGTTTGGGACGCACAAAAGTAGAGCACATCTGACAAAAGATATGCATCGCTGCGGCACGGCTGGTCCCGCTGTTCTGCTGAGCACGTACCTTGGTGCCCTCGCGCAGGTTGTTGCTGATCTCCATGTAGCTGTCGTGGGCCGAGGCCAGCTTCTTGAGGACCTCCTCCCTCTGGTTGGAGTCTGCGTTGGACTGCTTCAGGCTGCTGAACTCCTGGTGGGACGTCTGGAAGCAGATCGCAGGTCGAGAGGACGGTTAACCTCCGACTCCTTTTATTATGTATGCACTTTATGTCCATCTATACATTCTTTTAATCCGATACAGTTAAAGCATCATTCCCGTGAGGGAATTCTGACCCAATTTAAGCAATAAACACACATAAAACCCGCACACTTCCCACCAAAGCTGCCTGTACCTGAACTTTCCCCAGCAGCTCTTCCTGTGTGCGGAGGCTGGCCTGCACTCGCTGGTTGTAGCTGCCGTACAGCTGGTCGAGCTGGCCCAGCGACAGCTGCTCCTCATTGATTGCTCCATCCTGAGCCAGTGCCGTCAGGAAGGTGGTGGACATGTCAAAGGTCACGGACTTGATCTCTCCCTCGATAGTCTCCCTCTCTTTCTTTACCTCCTCCAGCTGAGCGAGCAGAGAGCGCAACACGTTCACTACCTACAGGGGAAGGTAGACACATGACTTTTCCACAGTCCGACATTAACCTCTCACCCTCGTTACAGTGAGTCCAGCAGCTGGAGAGAGGTGCAGTTCTTTCAGTTCTGCTTGCTTAGTTATTTGAGCTCCCCAGTGAAACACAACACAGTATCAGCAAAAAAAAAGAAAAGAAAAGAAAAGAAAAAGGGAGGCAGTGAGGGGAGGAGGTAAAGGGCCATAAGGAACACAATGTCCACCGGGGGTTTCTGTGCAGCAGGAGTCGACGTTTATGGGACACACACATAAGAAAAAAAAAAAAAAAAAAGCACATTCCCAATATTTAAGCTCACAAACAAAGATGTAAAGATGTCAGACAGACCTCGCTGCCCTGTAGTGTCTTGGTCGGGTTGGCAGAGGGGATGGCGGCGTTGAGCTCGTTCTCTGGTTTACACAGCAGGGCGATCATGTCACAGTGGGTGTTGTAGCGGTCCCTCACCACCTGGTCGGCCTGCACTGCCTTGTCCAAGATGTTGCGGAAGTTAGCGCCCTCTGTGTAGGGAGAGGATTAGAGGGACTAAGAGAGGGCTTTTTACAGCGCATAAACTTGCACGACAAGTTTGTGTCCAATAAATTAGGAATTTCCTGTTGTTCTTTTGCAGCGCGCTCAGTGTGTAATGGCCCCAATAAATAAATTTTTTTTAAAAAGCGCCCAACACCAACAACAAATGAGAGCAACAATCTTCCTTGGCATACCGCTTCGAAGGGGCTTGTAGAGGTCTCCAGAGGGAGTTCTGCTCCAGCGCTGGCTGAACTTGGTCCTCAGCTCGTTGTCGGTCGTCTCTTCATTGTCCAGCATCTTCAGAGACTAAAGGACGAGAACACAAAGACGCTGAGAGGACAAAAACACCACCGATACACATCGATTAGCACAAAAGTGCTGTACATCTAAAATAATGAGAGGACATAACACCAGCATAAGATAACAGAGTTTAAAGACACATAAAATGAGGAAACCCGAGTAAGAAATGATACAAAAAAGTAATCAGAACCGATTCTAAAGGTGGGTTTTCAAACGGGTTTGAATATGTATCATGTTGGGGAGGTCCTGATGACACATGAGGAATCTGTTAGACTATTTGGATATTCTTATTATTGTTATTATAATGTCAGGATACGGAAAAATTGCTTATACAGCTGGTGAGATCCTGTCATTGTGGCATGTGTTTTAACAGCTTTTTTGTAAATGTGGGACCGGAGCTGGCTACAACAATTCCAAAAAGTAATCACAGCGAAATGTCACTGATAGAAATAAATTCAAAGACTATATTCTTGTCGGGAGTTACTGAATTAGATATTTTAGATGTAGTTAACAACTGTAAGAACAAGACCTCTACTGATTGTTTTGGTATAGATATGACATTAGTTAAACGAATCATACATAGCATTGCCAGACCTCTAGCTTATATATGTAATTTATCATTTCAAACGGGGAAATGCCCAAAGAAAATGAAAATAGCTAAAGTTATACCCATATATAAAAGTGGAAACAAACACATCTTCACTAACTATCGACCAGTGTCCCTGCTCCCGCAGTTTTCTAAAATATTAGAAAAACTTTATAATAATAGACTAGGTAAATTTATTGACAAACATAAACTAATCAATGAAAGTCAGTACGGATTTAGGACAGGAAGGTCAACTTCAATGGCTATCATTGATGCAATAGAAGAGATAACCAACAGTCTGGATAGAAAAAGACATGCAGCAGGGATATTTATTGACTTGAAGAAAGCATTTGATACGATTAATCATAGCAGATTATTTAAAAAATTAGACAGATATGGTATTAGGGGAGTGGCCTTGAAATGGATCCAAAGTTATTTGACTGAGAGACAGCAGTATGTGAAGATGGGCGAATTTGAATCGGGGTATTTGGGCATTAGCTGTGGAGTGCCACAAGGATCAGTTCTGGGACCAACTCTATTTAACCTTTATATAAACGACATATTTAATGTATCAAAGTTATTAAAATTAGTTATATTTGCTGACGACACCAATATTTTTTTATTCTAACGACGACCATAGTGACCTAGTACTTAACATTAACAACGAGTTAAGGAAATTAAAAATATGGATGGATGTTAACAAATTATCTATAAATTTGAGTAAAACCAAGGTAATGTTCTTTGGGAATTACAATGTAAATGAAGATACTGTAATAAAAATAGATGGTGTAGTCATAGACGTAGTATCAGAAATAAAATTCTTGGGAGTAATGATTGATAGCAAATTATGCTGGAAATCACACATCAGACATAAAATAAAGTGTCCAAAAGTATCTCAATCATAAATAGAGCCAAGTTCTTCTTAAACTGCCATGCAGTGTTTTTGTTATACTGTGTACTAGTCCTACCATACTTGACTTATTGTGTAGAGGTGTGGGGCAATAATTACAAAAGTTCTCTGCATCACCTGGCTATACTACAAAAATGTGCTATAAGAATAATGTATTCTTTGGGTTTAATGGTAGGATAAAGGTAGGATATTATAGTCACACTAATATTTTGTTTTTGCAGTCAAAACTATTAAAATTGATTGATTTAGTTGAATTCTCGACTGCTCAACTCCTATATAAGGCAAATAAGGGTATACTGCCAGAAAATATCCAAAAGCTCTTTACACATAAAGAAGGAGGTTACAATTTGAGGGGATGTAGTAACTTTAAAAGGCAGATAGTTAGAACTACCAGGAAAAGTTTGTGTGTGTCTGTGTGTGGAGTGAAACTTTGGAACAGAATGGATGTAGAGCTCAAGCAATGTCCAAATATTCATCTGTTTAAATCGAGGTACAAAAAATGTATATTGTCAAGGTACAAAGAGGAATCGAGTGTGTGATTGTTTATCGATGATAGTAAATAATAATATATTCTTTGTATTATTTCTTTCTTTCTTTTTTCTTTGTTTATATATAGAATGTTAACAACAAATACTTATATAAACAATTATTTTGTAGAGTTGAAATGGACACTGTTGATTATTGTCTTACGCTGTTGTTATTACTGTTATCTCCATTATTAGGAAACAGTAGACCAGAATTAATTCTTAAAAGTAAAATTGATGAAGTTACAACTATACAATGGAAGCAAACTTCATTGATATTTTCATAGCTAAAATATAAATAATATACGGAGAGGATGTAATGACCATGATGGTGATGACTGTGATATTCAGCGGTGGTAACAAAGACTGTATTATTGATGCTAAATATTTACACTACTGTATGTCGTAATTATGACAATGCGATAATTTTATAACCGTAATTGTATGTCACAAATATTTAAATGTACTGCGCAACTACAAAATTTAAAACTCAGATAAGATTGTAGGGGTGGGAGTTAAAAAGCTTGTCTTCATCCCACTCCTTTTCGAGCTAAACTTGTTTTTTCTTTTTTTGTGTAATTGTACATTACAATAACTTTATTATTTGGTTGCTCGAATAAAAGACATTCATTCATTCATTCATTCATGTGTTTTCAGAAACTGCCACACTTGAGACACACGAAGCAGCGATTATTACATCAGTGATTATAAACTTTGCTCGTCCATATTTGTTTGCCTCGTGTACTTTTTAATGATCACTCAACATGCATGTTAAATAAAAAAACTGAAACTGCAGTTTAATTAAAAATAAAAACTCAATATATAAAAAATTAAAATCTCAAATAATAGTCATTTTTTGGCGAGCTCAATTGTATTTTCGTCTTTTTTTTTTTACCTCCTTTTAGTCTCATTAATGACTACTTTTTAGGAAAATTAGGGCATTTCAGTTTGGACTTTTCAACTCTGCCAACAAACTTGGAGGCAGATTGTGCTTTATGTTTTCCCTCCCATCTGTTTATTTGTTTGTCAGCATGATGTTTAAAAAATGGGTTGGCTGAAGCCGGTGGACAGACAGTCCTTGGCCCAACGATCAGTGGATTAGATTCCTGTGATGATGCGGATCTGGGATTTCCGCCACTAGGAACGATTAAGAGTTTTTTTTAGCATTAATACGCTCTTCTGGTAATAATGGTGGTAGAAAACTCCAACATTCGCGGCGTCCAAGCCAGGATTCATATGCTACGTTTTGAAGAAAGCAAAGCCATATGACGAACAAGCTGTTTGCAGCCTGTTGTTCTAAAAGCGGCTTCTTCGCTTTGTTCAACAGATTTTGGGGTCGCTGCGAGCAGGAAGGTCAGAGGGCACGTGTCTGCTCGCGTCACCGACCTCATCCAGGATCTCTCTGTTGCGGGTCAACAGCTCGGGCAGGTCTTTGATGAGCTGCTCGATGCTCTGCAGTCCTCCGTGCTGCACGACGTTCCTGGCCTTCTCAGCAATGGATTGTGGGATGGAGTCTCCTGACAGATCCTCCAGAGCAGCTGGCAGGTTTAGAGACGCCAACACCCTGATGGAGAAACGCATCATCTGTCAGTTATTACGGCTGCTTGAACATTAATTTGTAGCTCGTCAGCACGGAGCTCATTAAAAACAGCTTTTACAAAGTTTACTTGACGAAAACGAGTTAAAGTAAATATTTTCATTTTACTGCTTTAATTGAATGACAATGCACTCATGTTGACGTCGTTGGCTCAAATTTCTAATAAAGATCTTCAAACGATGTGCTGAGAGCGCCGCACTGACGACACGAGTGCTTTTATCGACACGTTAATGGTACCTGATGCTCCCTCATGTTATGAA